>NC_054381.1:90664425-91264425 GCF_017654675.1 Xenopus laevis | reverse complement strand
TGACTCTTAAGTTCAGCTGGCAAGGAAGTTTATTTTGTAGTTAAAGTAACACAGAGGAAATACAACAAAACCAGGCCAAGGGGAAGTTGTGTGTTCAGTTTTATGATGCAAGTATATTTATGAACGGAGAGGCAGCCCGAGCTTCATCCAAGAGTTAATATTTTGCAAAGCTGATGCAGTAGCTTCTGGTTTTAAAGGGCATTTTATACAGTGAAATCCCTGCTTCTGTAATATCTGTTTATCTGTATCTGTATCTGTTTATCTGTATCTTTGGAGACAACCATGCAGGACTGTAATTGCCACTTTGCACAATAGATAATAGATTAGAGTTAATTATTTAAGAAGTCAAATCTCTTGTATATATTTATTTACCTTTGTCATTACTGGTCGTAGATGGGCAAGAAAGAAAAATGTGGCTTTTACAGCAAGGTCCACACTTTATATTAGTTTACATAAATTATATTATATATCTTTAAAATTCATTATCCAAGATGTAAGTAAGTAGACGTAAAGGAAATCAGTCATTCATGAGAAAGAAGAACAACTTGGTTGAGTTTCAATGATAAAGTTTAAAGAGCATTTTTATATAAAGATTAATTAACAGGGATGTGCTGAATCTTGCATTCAGATTTTGACTTCACCTGAATCTGAGCTGTTTTCAACAACATTCAGCTGAATCCAAGCACCTGGCCAAACCAAATCTGGACCTTTAAAATCACGTGACTTTAGGCCACATGACTAAGGAAATTGCAAAATGTCACAAATTCACCCAAAGGTGGAATTTGTTGCATCACTACTAAAAAAAAATACTACTATCGTAGGGGCCCAGTGAGGATCACAGCTCACACAAGGGACACTTAGACTCAACACACAATGCTGCTCTGAAAAATACCATGTTTAGCATATTTACTTCCATGAATGAATAACTGGAACTTAAACTACGAAAGACTGACTCCCTTAAATGAGTCCATCATTGGGGCCTGCAAGCAATGAGAGGCCATGAATTAACTTGCAGTAAATATATTTTTAATGGTTTTCATCATTGGCTAGGTTTTATATTACGGGGTCTATAAACATTGCTTGATTTTGATTAATGATGGTTACCTTTGTCTTGGTTAGACTGGATAACGTATCCATAGCACTTTCTATGGTCCTGTTTATCGTAACACGCATTATAAAGCATACATTGTATGGAACCTTAAATGCATCTAAACCAATTCCATTCCATTCCATTCCATTATCTGACATAGGAATTGATGGCAGAACTTATAAGTTAGCGGCTCTTAAATGAAGGAGGGAACTAGAAGTCACACAAACATGTTATATAGTCAAAATTTTACATCTCAATGGACTTCATGTTTTTTGATTGAAGACATTAGAAACTGATGCAGTTGGAAAAATGAGGCAAGCTAAACGATACACTTACACAATTCTCTTTTCTACTGTGCAGGTTTATTGGGATATGCTTGTACTTTACGGCTTGATAACTTTGCTGGCATTCACATTATCATTAACACAATTTATAAAGCGCCAGTATATTCCACAGCGCTGTACAATAGAAGGGTGTATAATTCAGACATGGAAATTACAGTAAAAAAAAAAAATCAATCCTGTAAAATACATAACCAATACAAGAGGACCCTGCTCTTGTATAAACACATACAGCTCTGCACTGCTAGAATGTAAAAATAAATTGACCTTTAGTACCTTAAGCTCTTAATAGGAAACTTTGTATATATTTTTGGAGCATGGAAGGAGTACACAGAGGAAACCCATGGAGACACGGTGAGAAAATACAAACTTCTTGGAAAAACTGCCCTGACTGGACTCAAACCTAGGACCCCCAAGCAGCAATGGTAACCACCATGTAATAGTACTGCCCATTTATGATCGGCCAAGCGTAAAGGAAACCCTGCATGAGTTTAATAATGAAGCAGGTTTCATGCTGAAAAAAAGCTTGTCAATCTTCGTAAATTTGCACAAACGACTTTTGTAACAAAGTATAACTTTGGCAGAAACCCATGTGATGAGTAAACTCAAGCAGGGTTTCATTAAACCCGAAAAAAACAATCTTAAATGGACCCCCTAATGTTTCTTGCTTGACCAGAGATGAATAAGTCTATCTCCATATATACAGTATGTACATATATTTGCCTCCCCAACAATGAGCCTCTCTGATGCTGGGAGCCCTTTATGCCCTTCCCTAAAACTATCCGTGCTCACAATCAGTACAGAGACCCAAGCAGCTAGAAGGCACCTTATGTTTCAGAATACAGGTATAGGATCCATTATCCGAAAACCAGTTATCCAGAAAGATCGGATTTACAGGAAGGCATTCTCCCATAGACTCTATTTTAAAATTTTTTTTACTGGGGTTAATTTAATATTTAAATGATTTTTAAGTAGATCCAGATTATCCAGAAAATGCCAGGTCCCGAGCAGTCTGGATAACAGGTTCCATACCTGTAATAAATTCATAAACCAAAAACGAAATAAGTAAGAAGATGAAGACCAGTTGCAAAGTTGCTTAGATTACTTCCCCTGGCAACACTGTAATGGCTTTGGTTGATCTTCCCTTCTGTCGCTCCTTATTTGAATAAGCCCTGCTGAAACCTGCACAGTGTGGCAGAATATGTTGTCTTAAGTATTTGCCAATACACTACTAAGCTAGTAATACACCAAATACACAACACAAAGGGCTGAAGAAAACAGGGCCCTGCTCTTTCAGCATTCCTAGGAAAACAGTGAAACAGCCAAGGTATCAAGGGAATGAAAGAATGTTCAGGGATTTAGATCTTAGTATAAACTTGTGGTAAATACAGCATGAATAGCCAAATGCAATGGAGAATTTACATGCAAAGAGCAACCGCTTCAGCAGTTCATATGTATACAAAATATCTTTCTCATCCCCGTTTAAGGAAAAAAAAAAAAAAAGAGACAGGCATTTCCGTTTCAAGAGAAGTTCGAATATTATTCTTATCTTATCAGTGAAAGCAAATCTCCAATTTCATTATGTGCTGGCATGGAAAAAAAAATCGCACGCTAGAAAATCGAAAAACCCGAGGGGCCACTCGCAGAACTTCTGGTGTGATTCTGGTTCCTGAATATGAGCACAAATGAAAGCAGAAACCAGGTCTGTGTTTTAATGACAAGGGGTGATAAGAGACAAGAAGAAAACAGCAAGCTGTCTGGTCTGGTCAGGAAGTCAGGAATCAGTGGCATTGTCCGTCAGGGGGCCAAGAGAATTCCGTCAGTGCTCAAACAATGCTCCAGCTCAACCTCAGGAAAATGGAGTCAGTCAGCACTGAACCTGACAAGCATACTGACACTGGAGATAAAGTGGCAAATGGAGGAAAGTAGAGGGAGCTGGCCCCTGCACTGCATGCCTCTCCTGCCAGTGTTCCATCACTATGAAGGGTGTAATGTGGAGTTAATCAGCACAAGCTCACAATGAAGGCAGCAATCAAGCCACAGTTATGCTCTTAGGGCTCTGCTGTTTTGGAGAGCTTTGAAAACACCAGCCCCAACGTGACATTATATATAAACAGTATCATTCAAGAGTATCATTCAAGAGAAAAGCTAACTGGTGAGAAAGATGCACCCCTATACAAATTTCTAAATATCACATCTACACTGGACTATTTGAAACTCAAGCATCAGTAAAGGCCCCCCATATTGGTAGATATAAGATGACGACAGATTAAATTCCAGAGTTGCCCAGTGGATGGGACCCTCCGTTAGACTTGCTCAATCAATATTTTGCCAAAAGTTGGCCAGATGTCGATCAGGCAGGGTTAAAATCCAGTCGGATTGAGGACCTCATTGGTTTATTGATTGGTGCCCATTTCGATACCCAGCTCTGTCCTCCTCAAATAGCGCAACAAATTTCCCTTCCCTTGACATCTCCAGCATGGATCCAAGTGAATAATGAATGCACAGAGGAACTGCTAGATTGTCACCCTGAGTTTTCCCAATACACTTGCCAAATAATTTGGGTATATCTTTCATCTATACTGTTAGCATATCATGACATCATTTTGATAATTCCATTTACTAGTTACCATCCGGTTTTATAATATGGTATTTTCTGCTACTACTGCTACTTCTGTCTATGGGCAGTGCCTCAACTGAGAACAGCAATCTGGCAGTTTAATAAAAACTGAACGTTCAATTATACAAAATAAGCTATGTCCTTAAAATGTCTTTTATACTGAAAGAAAAAACAACTTAATAAAGGTCTAGGTTTTATTTTTAATAAATATGTGAATTACATTTTTTCCGTGAGATTCGGGTAAGATTTGCTTTTTATTTTAAGGGCACATAAATCAATTTACATCAACTAAAGACCTCATTTAGTGATTAAAGCTTTGCACAGCAATGTGACAGGAGTGTAATATTTTAAGTAAAAGTGCAAAACAGATGAAAAAGTTCATAGCGAGAACTATAAGTGCATAAATCAAATGAATGAACGGCCCGTGCAGGTCACCTGAAGTTTGAATGCAGGTATAAAGAGCAGCCCAAGGTAGATATACAGTATGTGAGCATATTCAAAGCTATAAAGACCTATTTGGATATAAAAAATGAGAATTCAAGCAGTGTAAGAACAAAATATAATGTTTAAAGTACAGGGCACAGATTAGGCTGGCACTTATAAAGGCAAGTACCAGTATGGGATCTCTCCTGAAAACCTGTTATACAGAATGGGAAGGACATACTTTATGCCATAGAATCCATTTTAAATCAATAATTCTATTTTTAGTTGCTTTTTCTATAAATACTATTTTAATAATAAAATAGTATCTTGTACTCGAGGGTTGACTTCATAAATCCATATTGATGGCAGAACAATCATATTGGGTTTATTTCATGTTTAAATGATTTTAGCAGACTTAAGGTATGGTGAAACAAATTATAAAAAAAACTCCAGGTCTTGTGCATGCCAGATAATAGATCCTATACCTGTAATAACTAGGAATGCACCGAATCCACTGTTTTAGTATTAGACAAATCCCGAACCAAATCCAAACCATAATTTGCAGATGTAAATTAGGGAATTGAGGGGGGGGTGGAAGAACCAAGCTGTGACATTTTTTTGACTTTCTTATTTGTGTGATGAAAAGCTATGTGATTTTTTGAATTCGGTTTGGCCAGGCACTTGGATTCGGACAAATCAGAATCCTGCTGAAAAAGGCAAAATTGTGGCTGAATCCCGAACTGAATCCTGGATTCGTTGCATCCCTAGTAATAATAGAACTGATGTCTCCCTGTGATTCTATGAAATGTGCAGTGCTTATGTTTTTAATAAGTACAGTATAGATGGTAAGGGTTTTGTTTTCTTATTAATAGTTATTAGTGATGGTCGAATTTATTCGCCAGGCGCGAATTCGCAGTAAATAAATTTGCAAAACCCCATGAAAATTCAAATGTGCGCTGCTTTCGCGAATTTCCCTGGAAATGCGCAAATTTTTTGGCGAAGCAAAATGCCCCAAATTCGCTCATCACTAATAGTTATTGTATAACAATGTTAGAATAAATGCAAATAAATACAAACATACGCAATTGTATTTGCACTTATGAGTTCCTGCTCTTTCCTAGCATAGTAGATTACACCTTCCAGAGCAAGCTATAGTTGCAGAGTTGTAATTGATTCACGGAGCACCAGGCAGGTTCGGGTCATAAAAGCTTGAGTTTATTAGTTACTTTGAAATAATTCAAACATCTTCAGTAGTGAAACAGTCCCCACGCTTAACGCGTTTTGTGGCCTCACGCCACTTCCTCAGAAGCATAGGATTGTATTTGCACTTGTGAGTTCCTGCTCTTTCCTAGTGTAGTAGATTACACCTTCCTGAGTTGCAGAGGAGGAAAATTTACAGATGAACTGCACACTGAATAAAGTATATATATAGTGCCAAAGGAGTAGCACTCACATACATACATACATACAGTATTGTCTGTCTAGGTGCTGGTAACAAATAATGTAATAGTCCCGTGAAGTACAGCACTCAACAGGTCTTGTGCAAACAAAAAATAATGTTTTTTAAAATTTAATTTGCAAACCCAAATTAATTTAAAAAAAATAATTTTGTTTGCACAAGATCTAAGTGCTGTACTGTATATGATGCAAATCTTATATTCTGGTATTTTCTATAGGTACAGCATGTGTATTATGAATTGATAAAATTGGTATTTTATGTACAAGTAACCCATTAGAGTTATATTAAAAAGGTGTTAAATGCAATGACAGCAAGCTCATTTTCCTTAGCAGGCACACTTCCAACCTTTATTTTTTCTTGTAGCATGCCCAATGGAGGAAGTCCAAGCTGTGGCCTTTCACATGACATCATAAAAGTCTAATTTATCACCAGCCACCAAACATCTAGAAAATCATAACATCCTTTCAGGAAAACCATGTGGAAAATAATCAGATGGACTTTGATGAAAGATTTATTACAAGCTGAAGCCTGATACTTTGAACAGTAACCTAGTGTAGGCCATACCTGCACAGAACAGCATGGCACGTGTAATTGTGCTTGCAGCAGGTATTGCACTCAAGTGAACACAACTAAACAAATATTGCTGATAGGCTGGAGCATAGCAACATAGGGATATGGAACAGGTTAAACTAACCCCCCCCCCTTTCCTATGTAGATTCTGTCACTATCTCACTGTTTCATTGTTGGCAACAATATAGACATTTCTCAGCCAGAGAGAGAAATTCATATTTAATATGATACACTCAGGGATTACGTTTCTATTGTTTCTCTACTAGTAAGCTCATTTGAGAAACAAACTTTCCAAAAGCTTGGCCAATAATTAAACACCTCTCCAGAAAAAATAGGCTACTGCTCCAAGGCTTTGATTCTAGTTGTGAGGGTGCTGCAAGCACAGAAATATAGTTATGGGTGAATATGAGCAAGAAATTATTAATGGGTTGTTCAACTTTGAGAGTTAACTTTTAATATGATGTAGAGCGTGATATTCTCAGACAATTTGCAATTGGTTTTAATTTTTTATTATTTGTGTTTTTTTTTAGTTATTTAGCTTTTTATTCAGCAGCTCTTCAGTTTACAGTTTCAGCAATTTGATTGCTAGGGTCCAAATCACCCTAGCAACCATGCATTGATTTGAATAAGAGTCGGTATGAATAGGAAATGGCCTAGCTAGAAAGATGAGTAATGTAAAGTAAAAATAACAATATTTTTGTAGCATTACTTTTTTAGATGGGGTCAGTGACCCCCATTTGAAAGCTGGAAAGAGTCAGAAAAAGAAGGCAAATAATTACAAAAACTATAAAAAATAAACAATGAAAGCCAATTGCAACGTTGTTTAGAATTAGCCATTCTATAACATTCTAAAAGTTAACTTAAAGGTGAACCACCCCTTTAAGTGTTGGTTGTAATATACAGTACAAGGTATTATTTAATGCAGAGAAATATGCTACCTTTTTGAGTTTATATGCATAAATGTATAATATATAATTCATTTGGATAGGGTTGAACAGGGCTGTTGTCACAAACTGGTGGCAATCACTTTCCTTTGTGCCAGGTCTGGATCAATGCAAGTACAGGCACCTTGTTGGTGTACTTACAACTGGAAGCCATCTTGGAAAGCTCCTCATGTATTATCACTGCTGGAAATGTGTTACTCTGCAAACACATTTACCCAAAAAAACCACAGGACCTGTGCCATAAGGCCTGATTTACACATTTTCCCTATTGCAATTAAATATATTATTTGTAACATCTATTAGCAATTCCCAGTTTCCATTCGTGTATGTATATCACACAAACTAGTTAACACAACCAGGCAGCAATTGCATGAAAAGCAGCAATGGTGGGACTGTAATGTAATTCAAAATGAACACAATTTAAGGTGAAGGGCAATTTTGAGGCAACATTTTAGGAGCCTAAACACATCCCACGTGCCCAGGCCTTAAAGCTACTTTCTTTGTATCCATGAAAAGTATAACCAAGTTGCTGTGTATCTTTCAACCCTCCCACAAACCAGCAGCTTTCCTGTCATGCTTTATGGCTAGAGATTTTGCTATCTTTACAGAACAGCAGTCACATTGGCCAGAGTCCTTAACATAATTAATTATAAGCGAGATAAGAAAGCTTAGCAGAGCTTTGGAAAACTCCCTAGTAATGTTAAAATGTGTCATTGTAGGGAAAACAAGCCAGAGAAGCACCGAAAATGATAAGGAAATATTATATAATGGGTAAATGAAGGGACAGATAGATTCAGATCCCATGATCCGATCAGATTATCTACCTCAATTACAAAGAAAATATGTTTTAGTAGTGTGCTGCTAATAGCTGTCATACCATAAATTAAGGTCAAAATATTTATAGACCAAACCAGGGGAATCTGTTAATTTGTTTTTAATCAGCATTTTATTGCTGCATGGTTGCTGAAGGTAGACCTGTCACAGCCATTGCTAATAACACAACAGGGCACACAGTACCTGCTAAACCGCCTCTAACTGACATTTATCACATAATTAGCATGCCGACAGTACAAATACACTACGCCTATACAAGTTAACATAACCCAGTACCATGAACATAAGAATTACCTTCCATTCATTGTAGCCTTTCTGTGACTCAAATAATTACACACCTTCAGTTATATATCAAATGTGATTTGAAAACATACCAACAATTAGTGCATGAGTTGAATATATCCAGCTCATACACATATCATGTACTAGAAACTAGAAAGAGATACAAAGAAGTGAACAGTCTTTTCCAATGGTACTGCAGATATATACATGACAAAACGGAGCTCAGAAACTTTTATTTTCAATGATATTTGCCATTCATATTTTCCTGTACAGCCTGTTGCTAGGTTGTGATGACATTTAGACATCAGATGAAGTTGGCTGCTTCTTTTATCAATTTTGCGCCTCATTTTTAGACTGTTGCCAAGCCCTGACAGTTTCATTTGAGCAATAGTGCATAAATTGGACCATTCATCAGTTCAGAATCAGATACACATAACTTCTCATCGACACACTCTTGATTTTATTCAACCACCTTTCACCATTTCTTTGTTCAAAATGCTGTATCTACTCTTATTTCACAGCTCCTTATCTTCCTTACCTATTTGTTGGCCCCAATTTCCAATAGTAATTAAGCTACACATTTTGAGATTTAATGTCCTGAACAATGCACCCTCTTCCTTCATCTCTGCCCTGATATCTCAATAGACTCCTCACATTCTCTCTAGAGCTTCTGTCTTACTAGACCATCCTTACATTGGTTTTCCTCTCACACCCCAAAACATACTAGAAGATTTATTGGCTCCTGAGAAAATGTACACTCCTAGTCAGTGAATATGTGATCAGGACCTTAGATTGTAAGCTCTAGTGGGGCAGGGTAACTCAGGCTAAGTAATTGTAGGCCAAGCTTAAAGCCCTTTTAGGTTTGTGATGAATGCAGTTGTTGCTCTCACAGATGTACTTGAAACTACAGCAGATGTTTGTATTTGTTTGAAACCTTGGTATGAGGTAAAGTAAAGAGGGGCTTGACCAAAGCTGGACCACAGGAGGATCAGCTTTTGGATTATCCACAACAATTGGATCCAGTGAGATTTCTAAATTTAGGTATGTGAATTTTTCTCTCAGCTCTCTGTGTACAAATAATGTGGAAACCTACAGTATCTAGGTACTATTATAGGCCTTCTCACATTTGCAAGGGCTTTAATATGGTTTCCGGGCAACCCAAAGTGCTTTTTATTTATCTGAATGGTGAACAAAGTGGGATAAGTGTATTTTGAGCAGATATCAAAGCATTGCATTTGCCTTGTTCCTTAGGCTGTATGTATTTGGAAAACACATTTTTTACACATTTTTCCTGAATTATAGCAGGAAAGTTTTGGTACAAATATGAATGAGCCAATCAGAAGAATTGTTATATATTCTGTGTGCTGAAATGGACCATAGTATAATGAAGTACATTGTGGAATGCAGCAATTATAGTAAATACTTTGAAATCCCATTGGCATTAGGATGCAACTCATTTGGCAGTCAAGAAAAGGGACAATTTTATATTGCACAATCCATGTGCATATGCTTATTAAGCAAAAACCTAGGGCTTTTTGTTGAATGTGACCCTGGGTGCTTAAAGAGGCAAATACACCTACATTAAGTCAAACCTATTAAGATCCTATTAAGTAGACAGGCAACTCTTTGAGACCACAGCCCATCTGGTATCTATAGAGAGTTTCCAGCCTGGACTCAACCGTTAAGACTTGCTATCCACTTCGGTCCCATTCAGTCCTCTTATAAACAATGCAATCCCTGAGAATCCTTTTTTTAAACAATGTAATCCCTGAGGCTTTCATATACAATTTGCATAGCTTTCCTTTTCATGAGCATTCGTCTCATCCATAACTCCAGCTCTGTTATAAACATACAAGAAGACTGGAAGAAAGCAGACAATTATATGAATTCTTAAAGGGGTGGCTCACCTTTAAGTTAACTTTTAATATGTTATAGAATGGCTAATTCTAAGCAACTATTTAATTAGCTACCTTTATTTCAATTATTTGCCTTCTTTTGACTTGTTCCATTATTATTATTTTTAACATGTATTTTTAGAGCGCCAACGTATTGCGCAGCATTTTTTTTAAAAAAAAAATGCTCTATAAGGTTACAATTTTATTAGTGGTGCTTGCGAAGCAAAGCATCACTACTGTTATCTTGCAAACTTATTTAGTGGTGCTTGCGAAGCAAAGCATCACTACTGTTATCTTGCAAACTTATTTTTATTCTTCTTCCGTATGAAAGTTTGGCGCGTAACTAGTCCCGCACCGTTTGTCCTAGACCCATGAATGAGGTGTCAAATCGTGCGGCTTAATCGGGAATGGGGTGGTATGACTTTTCTAAGGGGTGGGTGGTTAATTGCCCCTTGCGGGGGCAATTAACCACCCCGAAAAGTCCCATAGATTAACATTGAGGCCAACTTTTGACGGATTCTAGCGCAGAGAGGGAATCTTGTAGAAACGTTAAATTTACCACATTTGAAGAGGTTTGCGACCTGTGTCAGATGATACCCCACACGAGGGTATAAGTTTTACCCCCGGGGCAGGAGAGGTCCCCAAATTTGCCCCATTGACTTATAATGGGGAATTTATCGAATAATTAGTTTGTCGCAGACCCATGAATGAGGTGTCAAACCGTTCAGCTTATTCGGGAATGGGGTGTTGTGACTTTTCTGTCCTATTTTGGGGACCCAAAAAAGTGAGCGGAGCTGCAAACAACCAATCAGATTTTCCCTATTGACTTCAATGAGAAAATGTAAACAGCTGTAATTCTCACAGTAATAAAGCCAGAGCTCCCAAACTTGGCACCGTGGGTCACTGGGTGACTGCAGCCAAAATTTACAAAAAGTGGGCGGAGTCTACAACAGCCAATCAAATTTCAGCCATTCAATTAAATAGGAAAATTTTAAACTGCTGCCGCTCTTAGACGGTTAATGGCAGCCTCCTCAAAGTTGGCACAGTTGGTCACTGGGGGACTGGGATTAAAATTAAGAAAAGTGGGTGGAGCCAAAACCAACCAATCAGATTTCTTTGATTGGTTTTAATGGGAAAAATTAAGAAGGCTGCCATTCTCTCAGTATTGATGTCAGGGACCTTGAATATCACAAATGTGGTCGCTGGGGGTTTCCACTTCAAGTTTAGAAAAAGTGGGCGGAGCCACCAACAACCAATCAAATTTCATTCATTGATTTTCAATAGAAAAAAATAGAAATGCTGCCATTTTTACACATTAAATGACAGCATTCCCAAACTTTGGTATGTTAGTCACTGAGTGACTGTGGTTCACAATTAGGAAAAAAAGGGGCGGGGCAACAACAGCCAATCAGATTTGGGCCTGAGTTTTGCCACGGCAAGCACCACTCACATTTTCTTCAGGAAATGTACCTCTCTAGTTGTTATTGCTATTTTTCATTACTCCTCTTTCTATTTAGTCCCTCTCCTATTCATATTCCTGTCTCTTATTCAAATCAATGTATGGTTGCTAGCGCATTTTGGACCCTAGCTACTAGATTGCTAATACAAACACTTGGGAGCTGCAGAATAAAAAGCTAAATAGCTAAAAAAAACACACATAATAAAAACTGAAAACAAAATAAAAATCATCCCAGAATATCACTCTCGACATCATACTAAAAGTTCATTTAAAGGTGAATAATCCCTTAAAAGCATATTCCAGCAATAAAAAATAAAAAAAAGCAAATCACACACTACTGTATTTCACTGAACATTGTTGAAGGTATTCAAATCCTCTTTGGTTTGATTGAAAGATAATTGTACATTGATACTATTACCCATATCTGATTAGTCATTCATTTTTATATGCCAAAATGAAATATATGGGGGCCTGCCTGGGCAGTCTCTTAGTTTCCAAAATGCAGATTGACATTGGCTGATTAATGTGAGCAATGTACTAAATAAGTCATTAACTAATTTCAACTGTTCGCAATAAAATAAACACAATCGTACATAGCTTCTATGTTTCAGCATTTCTGGCACTTGGCTGGGGCCTTGGCACTTGAAAAGAATGAAAATCATGTTGTTCAGTAACAACAAAAAGGTAAGGCAAAGGCTGAACCAGTACATGGCAGCATCTGCTTCAGCACGTAGGCAATGGCTGCCTTCTTTGTGGATTATATTCTACTACTCATCTTGACATCACAGCTGTCATACAGGGTAGGAAAACATGATTAATAAAATAAAGTGATAATCCAGGAGCACCTCCCTAAAATCACCCAGTTTGTCCTTCCCTTCACAAAGCAAAGTCTCACTGTGTATTTGGCTAATAAGCTGGGTTACTAGCTTGTTCTTACAGTTGGATATAAGGTAGACCTTTAGATTAATTTAAGTTTCTACCCGATACATTGATGTCAGACAACAATACTCTGATAGCAGTTTACAGGAGAACAGAAATATTCTGAAATATTTGCCTTTCTCTTTTGCCTCTTTCCGACCTTCAGTTACAAGTCACTGACCCTGGCAGACAAAAAAAACCTGTTGTTCTCTGCAGCTATGATTGAAATATTATTGCTACTTATCTTGCTGATATATATCCAAGTCTCTTACTCAAACCCCTACCTGGTTGCTATGGTAGATTGGACCCTAGAAACCAGATAGCTGCTGAAATATAAGACTGGAGTGGAAGAAAAAGCTAAAAAATCACAGTTTACATGATAGTAAATGTTAAAATAAATTAAAGTTACCAGATCATGCAAAAGCCGGTGATACCTATGAAAATTCTGCTAGATGAGTATTGTGTGTGTGTGAACAATTTTTAAAACTATAATGATATATATTATCTAGATTTCAACTTCCTATTAATAGCAACACAGACTGCAGCTTTGTGCTTTTGAGTGATTATAAATGAAACCTATGGAAGGACAGAGCTATTAATGTGGGGAAGTCTCCATGCTTTATGTATGCATTCCAATTGCAACTGACACAAAGGGAACTTTATACAGAAAATACCCCTGGAGATAAAGAAGAAACAGTTCCACTCGTGGCAGCTTTGCGGTTTCGAATATAAGACGACTTTAGCATATGGCATCCCCACAAGAGGACGTGTATTTGCATAAAAATGTCAAATTTCCAATATTTGATACTTGTGATATTTTGGACTTCTCTGCTATCAAATGATTAATTTCAAACTACCGGCCACTACAAAGAGACTGTGTGCCTTAATATTATTTGGTTTCATTTCCACACTGTACTTGTGCGGCTTTACTAATGGAACGGATAGTCGGCCAACTGCATGGAAATTATTAACAATTATTTTAAGAAAAAAATACCTGACAGCATTGTATCACTCACACGTTCTGTTCATTTTTTCATTCATACACAATTTTATACACAAATGATGCATTTCAGTGATGAATATAAATGGTACTAGAGAAAGCAGGTATCAGGCATGCCATGTACTCCTTGGGGCATATTTATAAACCTGAGTAAAATTAATTATGAATTTATAAAGTTCTTACATGAAAATTAACATCACACATTATGCACAAGGAATTCTGGAGTAGCACTAGTCACTAGGAACTGCACTAATGGCACTAATATGAAATAATCCACTACATAGAGCTACATATAAATATTTGTATATAGGGCATCTGCTCCACTCATTATTATCCCACTGGAAATAACCCATTGGCATGATAGGGAAGAAAATTAAGCAGGGAAAAAATTCTGGCATAAAGAGGTGTAAAAATGCTAGATAAAAAGCATCAACTATCAGCATCAGTTTCATGTAGGGATGCACCGAATCCACTATTTTGCATTCGGCCGAACCCACGAATCAGATTTGGTCTAAAAAAAAAGTCACGTGATTTCCCTCCCGCCCCTTATTTGCATATGTAAATTCAGATTTGGTTCAGCCGGGCAGAAGGATTTGGCCGAATCCTGCTGAAAAAGGCCGAATACTGGCTGAATCCCGAACCGAATCCTGGATTCGGTGCATCCTAATTTTATGTGGCTTTCATCCTGCTCCACCCTCTTTTTATACTTTATACTTGGCAGCACATTAAAATAAAATCAATATGCATAACATAACATTGAGATAATGAAGCCAAATTGTGCTTTGGGAAGCAAAATGTTTATTACGGGCCACATGCGATTTGACCCTGCTTGTCCCTTACACAACAGCTTATCCTAAACCATTGGAACTTTCCATAAAAGATACCTTATGCAGAGGCAGTCACAAGACTAAAGCAGAACATTGTGCCTTAACCTTTAAAAAATGGAGGTTATTCATCTGTTTGTTATGGTAAACGTTTTAGTTTAAACTTTTTAAGTCTAAATTATTGAATTAAAATTGTAAATGAAAACCTATAAACAGCCATAGCATGGAGGCAAGTAGACCAGTTTGGAGACAAGACAGAAGAAGGAAATCTGCTGGAAACACAGTGGAATGTATCTTCTAGCAGTAGGACTTGTAAGATCTATATTACACTTTAGTGACTCTTGCCAAAAAGCATGTCTCCAAAATAAATTGTACAATTAGAATAGTTTGCACAATGTTAATGATGCAGTCATGTATATTATACAGATTATCCAATTATTATAACAATTATAACAACACTGTCTGGTGCAATTGTTACAGGTCTCAGGGAAAGAATTAATTTGTTTCACATTACAGTAAAACAGGAAGATATAGCCAGTTAAGATGACATCACAAGAAAATGATACCTACAAATTATTTGAGAAGGGGTAGATGCCTTTTGAATATTTATTCCTGCTGAATTAATTTGTAAAAAGCAGAACATACACAGTGCAACAATGATAGCTTTTTTCATAGCTTTTGACTGGACATTTTCCTGTCCGACGCCCAAGTTTAGGTAGCTCATAGCCCACATCATGACAAAGTCCTCAGCCAACATCATTTGATAGGGACAGCCCCTGTCTCACACTCTGAGTGAGAAGTGGAATTCAATCAGCCATGTGACTTTTAAAACACTGATATATATATGGTTATAAGTGTAAATCTGGCAGTCAGTGCGGTCCACTTAAAAGAGTCAATAAGCTACTAACATTGAAGGCTATGAGTCAACAGCTAAAATGGGACAGTGTAAAGCTGGATACTCAGGCCAATGAGGCCAATGCCGGGGAAGGGAACCACTGCAAAATCTTAGACATGTCCATCTGCTGAATAAAATAAGCAGGGCAGTATTTCAAACCAGTCCATGCACCCTATCTGTTACTAATGATTCTGTTATGAAGCTGTGCAGCAGCTGTGAACAAAGTTGCATTGGCGGCATCAGTGGTTTGCAAAATTGTATATATAAATATACTCCTATGTAGACACATCAATATTTCTTCTTCACGGCACACCTCCCATGAGGAGCTAATTTGTAATGGCATGCACTCGGACATTGAGAAAGCCAAGCTACCTACAGGCCACCGTGGTTACATATTGGGGCAGTTAGAGGTTTATTTTAGCATTTTGTATTCTGCTCTTGGGCTGAAATTACTGGGACGGTGTTGTCCAGTTACCAGATGTTTGAAATCTTCTTCCACTTCTCCATGATCTTCTGGACAGTGAAATAATTGATGACCAGTTTTTTGCAATCCCATCCCAGACTCAAACATCTGTAACTTTCTTCCAATCTGGGCATGGTGAGCACACACCAAACTAAATGTTGGAGGTTTAAATACGTCAGATTACTCCAGGATCCGCTCTAATGTTCTCCAACAATGTTCTAATTATTTTCAACTGATCTGGAGCAATAGATTCTAATTTTAGGTATTTCAGCTATTGATAAATGTAAGGGTGTATTTACTTTTTCCACATGCAAAATCAGTGTTGGAATGGGATACCAGGGAAAAACCAAATGTATGTTTACGGTAGATTCACAGTAGGAGGGGGTTATTCTTCCAACACTGGTAAAGCCCAATCTAGAATATGCCGTACAGTTTTGGTCCCCAGCATTTAAACAGGACAATATTGAATTAGAGAGGGTACAGAGAAGGGCAACTAAGCTGGTAAAAGAAATGGAAAATCTTAGCTATGAGGAAAGACTGGCCAAATGGGGGATGTTCACGCCGAAGAAGAGTCGGTTAAGGGGTGATATGATAACTATATATAAATATATATGGGGATTGTACAATAACCTCTCTAATGCTTTTTTTACCAGTAGGTCTTTCCAGCTGACAAGAGGGCATCCATTCTGATAAGAATAAATTAGGTTCCGGCTAAATATTTTGAAGGTATTTTTTACAGTGAGAGTTGTCAAAATGTGGAATTCTCTCCATGAATCAGTTGTACTGGCTGATACATTAGATAGTTTTAAGAAGCGGTTGGATGGCTATTTAGCAAGTGAAGGGATGCAAGGTTATTGAAGATAATTTATAGTAAAAGTTGATCCAGGGACTGGTCCGATTGCCATCTTGGAGTCAGGAAGGAATTTTTGGGGAAGAGTAAGGAAGGGCGTCCTGTGTGTAGCAGAAGTCTTGTAAATAACTTTTTTATGAGTATTTTACTATATCTAGTGGGGGGGCTTTTTGGCTTTCTTTAGCCCTTTCCTGTAACCTTACTTTGCATCATTGCATGCACAGGAAGTCAGACATACGTACATATGCTCTCCTTTGCTGCATATTTTACCTAAAAATCAAAAGCAAATACACATTACATGAAAAATAAACTTTGGATCCAGGAGCCCGGCTGAATGTGTCTAAGAATTCTGGGAGCCATAGTCCAGCGATAGATTAAGAAGCACAGGTTGGCTGTTCCTGATATAACAAACAATAAGCCGCACACATACTGCTTGATAAGGAGGAGACAGCTGTGACATTTCAGGAACTCGGAGTGAATTGGCTCGGTGGCCTTCACTTCCTGGAATCCCAAATCTTAGACAGTCACTTATCAAAATGCAAAGCACACGTTCTTATCGGAGGAAGGAGCCCATAAGCCTATCTAGATAAACGTATTATTTCCTATGCAGACGTTAAAATATGTTTATGAGATTCTAGCTTTATTTACACAAATAACAAAATGGAATATGCACACACACACAAACTCTAGAATTTAATTCATGTAGTGATACATTGACAAATATACACAGTTTAAAGGAATGTATGGAGATTTCTACATGAAGTTTACCTCTGAACAAATGTAAGCTTTGTCCTTGTATTGTGAGAAACAAAGATCAACCTACCAAGTTTTGATTTTCAGGCTTGGGTACTTTTTATGACTACTAGTATGAAAGGGGCAGTTCACCTTCACTGTAACATTTAGTATGATGTTGTAGAGTAGACAATGATATGTTTACCTTTCTATTATCTGTTTGGCTACTATGGCCAATGACCCCAATCTACACGAAAGCAGATTATAATTTGGCATATATTTTGTTGCTGTTATATTTATATTTAGATCTTTGACCATTCACCTCCCAGGCTGTCATTCAAACCATTTACTAAGTTGCTAAGGCATGTGGGAGTCTAGTTATCAGATAATAGGTCATTTTCCAGCTGTTGAGCTACAAAACAAAAATGTAAATATTTTAAAAATCACAATGAATAAAAAACAAAGAACAAATGCAAGTTACCTTACAATATCATTTGTTACATCATGCAACAATGTTTCAGGGGAACTGCCCCTTAAATAATATATTTTAGCATTTTGGCAGCTTTGGCTTCAGAGCTGGGAAGGTATGCTTACCCATAGCTTTTGTCTATCTCTTGCATATGTGAAAAAAGGAGGGCTGAACTGGACAGAGAAGAGCTAAATTAGCATTCAATTTAGAAATAAATTTCAATTTAGCAGAGGGCTGCCTTGCACAGTAAGAGGTAAGACCCATATCCACACTTTCTTGCTTTCTCAGTAAGAAAAATATCTGTGTGATGACTTAATGAAATTAATAGGAGGGAGTTGAATTATAGTTTTTAGCGTCCTGTGACAAATGACATTCTCAATTAATTTCAGGATCTTAGTGTCAATTGTGATTTAATGAGAAAGCAGCCTGGACAGAGTTATGGGTTCCCTTTCCATTTCACAGGAGCAGTTAATTACGGTTCAGTAACTCCTCCACTTTACTGACATTGCTGAACTCCATCCCTTTCCACTCAGACCCGGAGTCACTGACAAACTGCCAAAAGTTTAGGCCTGACCTGAGCAGCTCATTTTTATTTTTTACTGACTTGCAGATAGGGTGATCAGTCAGACCCCAACCGATAAGTGCCTCTCACGTTAACAATAACTGCAGGAACAAAAAAATAAAAGAGCTAAATTTTCATCCATTCTGATAAATGTTTTATGGCAACTGTCCAACCATGATAGTACCATATGCACTACAAATCTTCCTAACCATTGGTATTAGTCATGCAGATTGCATTAGAACACCAATAACATCAACTTTCCCATAATTATGGGAAATAATAAGCTCTGCTGGAAAATATTTACATGCTGTAGTGATGCTAACCATGAAGATGGGCATCTTCGTATGATGTCTAAGACCTTCTTCTTATACACTGCTGCAAGCACTTGGCAATCATGTTATATTCAAAACTGGAAAAATAGATTGCAGGAAATACATCAAGCAAGTCCAGAAGAGTAGGAGAAATACTGTAGATGTGTCAGGAAACATATAGGTCTATTGCGATGACTTGCTTTTATTGTATATGTATGGGATCTGTTATCCCAAATGCTTGGAACCTGGGGTTTTTCAGATAAGGGATCCTACCGTAATTTGGTTCTCCTTACATTAAGGGTGTTATTTATCAAAGGCCAAGTTGATTTTTACCTGAAAAATTTGTGTTTTAGTGGCAAAACTTGTCCCTGTTCAAGGCTTTTCCACCCCTCCCACTTATACATAAATGCAAACAGGCATTCAGTGCAGCAGGGAACTGTATGATATATTCACTATATTGAGAGTATTTTTCAGTCAAAACTTGAATCTTTGGGTTAATCTTTGGGTTAAAAAAAAAAAAACCTTACAATTTTCTGGTTACAAAAAACCTCAAATCTTTCAAGATGTATTATACCACGAACCTGGAAATTGCTTTATACATCTGAGGAAAACGACTTAGGCAACAATAGGGGTTTCTTTGTATTGAAGCACCATTTCAATGTTATGTGTCCACCTTTTATATACATATATATCTATATCTATATACAGTATATATATCTATATATATATATATATATAGATATATATATATATATAGATATATATATATATATAGATATATATATATATATATATTTGGTTACCAAAACAGAACGTTAGTAGCCAGGAGTGCATCTCTAAATTTTAAGGCCCATAATGCCCTACAGATTAGCAAAACTAAAAATAATGATTATTATTAGTGCTACAAATCTGTAATGATCATTTATGCTGCAAGATCCAGATTCAAGAAAAAAAATCTTTCAGTGTACTGAACTCTCTAATTACCCAGATAAAATACATCAGATAACGACAGAAAAGAACTGGCCAATGCCAAAATTAAAATTTTAGCAGTGAGCTGACCAAGGAAACTGTATGATCTGCTGCATGCAACTCTAGGTGGTTTGCATACTGTAAATTCTGTACTAGCTATTCTACAGTGTTGTTGGTGAAACAATGATGGAAAGAAGGTCAAGCAAATTACTTCCTTAGGGGAGAGTACAATGCTGCAATATGTAGCCCCATTTGTTTTTGTGAAGAAAACAAAACAAAGGATAAAAGTGATCTATATTTTGGATAGCAGCAAAGGCAATCATGGCAAGCTTTATGGAAACTGTACCCTTCATCAGATAACTGTTTATCTGATCTTGTCTTGGCAAATCATAATCAAACGGCTCCCATATACAAATGTGTCTGTCCATGTGCAAAGACTACAAGTTCCTACATTTAATCATGAGCAAATGCATTGGTGTACTCCATGCTTTAAACTCCCCTTGCGGTCTGTAGTTTCCAGAATAAAAGGATGTTAACCTGACCAAGGTTCTAGATAGGAACCAAAACGTTGGTTAAATAAATTTTCACTTTGTTCATCCAGAAGTATTGGGAAAATTCCTGTGAGTGCCGCTCAGTATGCAGATTATTATTCATTTACTGTCTGCACAAGCACCCATGTAGTGTTCCCTCCTATTGGTGTGCTACCTTGTGAAAACCTTTTATACATACTCCTCACTGCAGTATTGCACAACTCTACTCTGCTCTTTCATTAAAGCAAAAATTTAAAAAGTTGTTCTACAACTGATCTTTTTTCCCTGAGTTTTTCAGTGCAATAAGTTTTGAATACCAATGCCAGACCCAATGTTTCAACTATGTCTACGATATTTCCATATATTATACTTGCTGATATGGCCGGGTAATGAGAATATAGTGAATATGTCATACAGCTCCCTGCTGCCCTGAATGCCTGTTTGCAGTTATGGATAAGTGGGAGGGGTGGGAAAGCCTTGAATAGGGACAAATTCTGACACACACTTGACTTTGCCACTAAAGCGATATTAACTGTCTGTTCTCCTTCATTCAGCAAGGACGTCTTTTTCAGGGTTGTACTGGAGAAAAGCTTTCCATCAGACACTATGATAAGAGAGCTAGATGTGATCAAAGTTGTGCTATCCATCTTATCTATGAAGTTCCATAATTCAGCCGTGATGCTGCTCTCTCCCTTTGCCCCTCCCCACCATTAATAGCCATTCAATCACTAGAGAAATTGCTGCACATGCACTCCCAGCCAGATGTTATCTTTCCCTGGCCTCTACTTATAAACTGAAGCTGAAACCTGAGTGGTTGATGAGACTAGCTAAGCAGTTGTACCTTTGACCTGCTTGCATTAAACTTGCCCAATCAATTTAAGCTTAGTATAAACACTGTTTCCCATAGTCCCTCATGGCTTCAGTGGTGAGAAGAAACGGGCTAAGCCTAAACATTTTTTAACAGCAATCTTGTCTTACAACACCAGGGGGATTTGCCCTGTATCAGGGGCTTTATTAACATGTTGAAAGAATTAGGAGTCATCTAAAACAGAAATATTGATGGTGACAATCATTTCTTTAGAATCAGCTTTTTTTACCAGCAGCAGCAACCATTCTAGATCACGTTAATGCACAGGTTTTTATTCACTACAAATATGATTTGATCTGGCTCATGTAATATTATTAGCAGGATTCTCACAAAAAGCCATTCCTTCTGCCACTCTTACATCTATATTTCATAATAAGAAAGGTCTTTGCTGGAAGCCTCATATGTTTTATTATGGCAAAGGGCCGATTGGTTCAATCCCATTTGGTTACTAATCTGACAAAATACAGTTTAACATAATAATAATAATCACTGCACAGATACAAGTGTTCTAAAGTGACAATGAAATTGGAACTTGCAATGTAAAATCTTGTAGTTGGAAAACAGAACTGCCGATGTGGAACACACACATTTTATTAATGTAACAGCAAACGTAACTCTTTTCTGCACATGGGCTTGTTATACCGAAAATTATCTTCATTTAAATAGTTTATATGCAAATACCCACCTATATAACCTCACCAAAAGGCTGCTAATGTTTACCAGTAACCTCTGTATTGTTTCAAGTGATATGAAGAGTGTAATACAATTACATATATAATAAGGTTGGTGTAAAATGGCCATGTGAAATACACCTGCTGTGGAGCCCAGGAAGTAGTGGGCCCATTGTGGTTCAGTGCAAACGAATTTGAGTAATTTTTAAAGCATATTTGGGAAAAAATGTGGGGGGGGGGAGAACTCTTATATACTGCATGCCATGTATCACAATTTTGTATGCACCCCATACAAGGCCAGGTGATTTGCACAAAGTAGGGGAACCTCACATATCTTTAAGTTAGCTCTAGCTTTACCCTTAGAAACTCTAGCAGTTAGGCAATTACTGTAGTACTGACTTTACAATAACCTAACAGACTGACAGCAAAACAATGTAATTAATTACACAGAAATGAATGCCCTGGAACAACTTGTTTGGTCCATGAATTAGCTACTCTGGGAAAGTTTTCCCACTCTCTAACCTCTGTGATTAGTCTGGTCACCACAAAAATATTTAAGGGGGTTTCCTGCATTGTTGCCAACAAATTCCATAAAATACAGACACTTGGGGAATACACATAATATATTGATGCATATATTTTTAACTAGTACTGTATATGCAGTCACGTATCTTGTAAACGAGGGACACATCTGTAGCAAACTGGTCAACTGTTTCACAGATAGCTAAGTTGTCAATGACAGTTAAGTCATAAGTCCTGTGTCTGAAGTAAACCATTCTATGTTCATCACAGGGAAGTATATGTTCTGCAAGAACATGAAATCCTGGTTCAGATGTCTGCAGTGCCAGAAACTAACTATATATATGGGCTTCTTAAACGTAGCTTCACTTGCCAGCCTGGTGAGGTTCAAGAGGTCCACTTGCTACCCACACATATGAGGAGCAGCAACAGAGATTATATTCAAATTTTAATTTTTATATCTGAGATAAAACAAGGTATTTGAACTGTCTTGGTTACTTGTTCTTGGGGAGGCAATATGAGAGGGTACATAACCATGTTTTTTGGTGACACATACAATTATAATTGTAATTCTAGTACTAACTGGGTGGGTGGAGGTCTAGGTGTTATCTATACAAGCTGAGCCCAAGTGAAAAAAGTTGAGGACCACTAGAATAATCATTCCTACATTGCTGCCAGAAAAAAAATCTGATAAAATGGTTTCATGAATATTACATCAAAGGTACAAAATATACATTTTAGAATTGAAGCTCTTGTTATTATTGAACCAGCCAAAGGTTCAGATCCAGACCTTCAAAGTTTTCACATGACTTTCTCATCTTGGATTTTGTTAGAAGTGTCAGGGACACTGCACATGCTCAGTGGGCTTTGAGCAGCTGTTGAGAAGTTAAGCTTAGGGGTTGTTGCAAATCATCAAGCAGAAAATGACGTTTGCCTGATTATTAGGGCTGATAATTAAATTCAAATGGTATTGTGTCAGTGTCTGAGCTCTCATGTATCAATACTTATGTATTAATCAACCTTATATTGTGACATTTCTATGATATGTATTCAGTATATTGTGCATTATTATACACTCGGTGACAGCAGCACAGAGCATGTGCAGTGAATCAGCAGAAAAGAAGATGGGGAGCTACTGGGGCAACTGTGGAGGCTCAAATATTTACTGCTAAAGGAATGTGATTGCCTTGGGCTGGTATAGAAAGCCCCAAACATAATGTACAACATTTCTGCCCTACTTTTAGTTTTCCTTTAAATTATTGTAAGAATCCTGTTTGTTAGAAATGAATGTGGAGCTCTGGGCAACTTGCTGAAACTACAGATACTTATTATATATAACCACATCCTAAAAGCCAATCATACTAAAAATAAAGAGCTCTAGTTAAATGCCTATCCAATCAAGCATATATCAAGCAAGCAGGCGGGCAGCTGTATGCAGTTCTAGTCTGCAAAATAACCAGTCACAGCAGAAATAGCCACCCTGAGCATCTCCCTCCCCCAGCTGACACCCAGCAAAACAAAAGAACTTTTGTATTTAATTTAAGGTGATGCATACCATCCCTGGGCTGACATATACAAACAGTTTAAAAGTCAGTCACTCGGGGTAGAATTCACATGAGCCTAGTGCAGTTTATTAAAGTCACTGATTGGAGCCTTATGTTTCACTGGTGACACTGTCACTTTTATCACGATAATAAGCTGCAGATGATTGCTAAGGGGTTGCCTAGACTAATCCTATAATAAAAAGGTTGTTACAGGACAGATCAATATCCCAAATGAACTGTAACTAATATCACAATATTGGCACTGTTCTTCTGTATGCTGCAATTATTTGGGCTCTTTAAGCTACAGAAGCCTGAAACTACTTAACACAAGTGGAGTTTGAATAAAAACACAATGGTGGCTGCTTGGTGATTCCAATGGCTTTGTGTGAGCAATCGATGCAGGAGATTTATAGATTTTAGTCCAGAGACTTGCAAACACCATTAATAGTTTGTGAAAGCTGAGCAGGTGATGTTAGACTAGACACACATTTTTGAGATTCACTATGGCACAGGCAAATTGACCCTACTGTCTGGGATGGGGGATGTCATGGAGGGGAACTTATTGGGAAATAAAAGTGGTTAACAGAAAAAAAAAACAAATGTGCAGATCAGACAATTTATTATTGGTGCAAACAAATTTTTATTTGGAGCTATAAGCTTTATTTTTGGATATATGTATTTATTTATTATATGTTTGACAATGGTATTTGGCCATAACCTGCCATGGGTATATCACACACTAATTACCTGTTCAGCCCACAGGTTGAATAAAGTAAAGTGTAGTCAGTCACTGAAAATTAGGTGAGGGTCATCCTTAGAACATAACATGGTTACAGAGATAAAACTATGGATGAATGTTCCCCTCTTCAGAGTAACCAGAACAGCATATTTGTATGCACCCTAATTATAACTATATCTCTATGTCTTATATCTATAGCTTTCAGCTACTCCCTAAGTGTAGCAGCTCCACAGTTTGAGGATCTCTGTACTATAAATGTGTATTCAAAGAATGTTTTTTTACTTTAAACTTTGCATATATTTAGTTTCATTGTTGCACAGATTTAGTTTCATTGTTGTAGAAAATTTACACTAATGGTGGCCATACACAGGCCAATAAAAGCTGTCAATTTGGTCCTTCCGGACCAAGTTGGCAGCTTATTGTCCCATATATGGGCCCTCCAACGGGCATGAAAAACTGATATTTACCTCAAAATTGGCCAGATATTGATTGGAGGGTTTATAAATCCCATTGAGCACCTGTATTTAAAATTGTTGTGATGCACTCCTCACATATTCTACCTAGTTTAGTAAGCTCTGCTTCTATCTTTTAAACTTTCTTATGATTTTCTTTTTGAAATCATTGCTTGCTTAGGAATGATTCCTTCATTTCCCTGCACTACTGTGTTT
This sequence comes from Xenopus laevis, assembly GCF_017654675.1. Classification (NCBI taxonomy): domain Eukaryota; kingdom Metazoa; phylum Chordata; class Amphibia; order Anura; family Pipidae; genus Xenopus; species Xenopus laevis. The sequence goes on along the minus strand of NC_054381.1, from coordinate 91,238,976 downwards.
TTTAATATATTTTCTGACACCCCATGTCTATAAGACATACAGCCTCTTTGTATCTGCTTTGCTCTGTGGGCTGGAAAGTGCAGTGAATACCAGAACCAACAGAACTGGGAAGATTTCTTTGCAGTTTTACAGCAGAATACATAGGTCTCCTCTGTAAATCTGCTGACATTCTCACTTACAATGCACAGATGGTTCTAAGTAGACTATATTTAGCATATGTCCCACAGCTGATTTTTTTTGTAATTTAATAAATTAGTCTTACCTTATTTTATCCCTGTTTTTGCTTTTCATTATGCTAGTTTGAGTTACTTCTAGAACTTTATAGTCAAAGTACTAGAAGTCAATAAAACCAACCCTCAGAGCATTTCTATAACTATATTTTTGATTAACTACAATTTATTGGAGCAGATTTTCTTCATACATTTCTAAATCAGACTATGTTAAGAGAATGCAGAGAAGAGACACCCACAAGCAAATAAAAAAACAGCTTTTAAAACAAACTATGGCATATTCTTATATGTTAAATAGAGCATAACACTTACAACACTCAAATAAAATGTAGCCTCTTATTAACATTTTGGAGCTTTGGATATAAATCTTCCACCAATTTAGTTACAACCTGGTCTCACACCTCGAATGCACTGGAGGATGTTGTCAGGAAAAAGTGGCTATTTTATTCAAGTGTGAGCAGCAAATCCAATGTTCAGCAGTGTAGGTTTACATAATATAATCTCATGAGCATGGGTGAATTTCATTAGGCAAAACTGGATCTTCAGCAGTATAATGAATACCTTATGTATCATGATAGCTAGCAGTGGTTGTACACATCGTGGGAAACTATGAAATTAAGACAACAGGAAGCTGAGTGCAAAGTAAATTATAGGAATGAAAATTGGGGGCAGTTTAAATCAGATGACTATAATACTATGTCTAGATCGACATTGTTAGTATTATATTGGGCATCATAATTCTGTTTATTATACCTGTGGCATAAGAGAGTTGGTTGTTTAACAAATGAATTAAAGCAGATGCTTTCAAACTCTCTAGTTTTAAGTAGCTCTCTACAGTACATATTTTACCTGCACCCATTTAACTCTTTGGCTCCCATCAGTTGGCAGCATTCCGGCACTGTGTGCTGCCAGCAATTTGAATGAAATACAAGATCTATCTTGCTGGCACTTTTTTAGTGATAACTTAAATGCCAGCGTAACAGGTAAATGTGCCATTCTAGATTTTTAAGCAATTATCACCTAAGACACAGATGCTCTTGTGATTCTATTCAACTGCAGCGTAGATCAATGGGGAGATATTCTGAACAGTTTGTTGCTTTTCCGTGGAGCTAACACCCGATTGACAATATGCATAAAATTACAAAATAGGCCCTAAGAGTTGTTACTGTCCCTCCCCACCTGCATTCTGCTTTGTCTCATTCTATTTCTCCTTGACATAAAGCCATTAAGCCATAGTCAAAATTATGTCACACCATAATTAGGATGCTAGAACATGCACCTTAAACTATAAAGAACAAGGTCAATGTCACCAATAAACTGCACTAAACAAAAGGATTAAGCTCAATTCCAACCTCCAATTTTTATATATATATAAAGAAATGTTTTTCAGGGAATATTTCAATCCCACTCTTTCTGTATATTTATAAATAACAGATAGCCTCCTTAAAAACATGCTCACCCTTTAAACCGGATGACCTGGGTGTACATACCCCAGGTCCCACGCTTCTGGGCTCACAACACTTTTTATTTAATGCATAGAAGTTTTGGGAAAAGCCGCACTCACCAGGATAGACGAGTGCGTCGCCCCGAACCCTTAGCTGTAGGTGATGTGCATTCAAAACCAAAAAATGTTGGCAAGCACTCCGTAGTCCACTCGTAGGGTAAAATCATTCAAGTTTATTTCAGCAGATTAAAAATATTACAGTCCTGACTGGTTTTGTATCAAAAATAGGTAGTCATAGGTATAACATACATTGTATCAAAAATACATTGGATCATACATACAATATATGTTATACCTATGACTACGTATCCTTGATACTAAACTCGTCAGAACTGTAATGTTTTTAATCTGCTGAAATAAACTTGAATGATTTTACCCTACCAGTGGACTACTGAGTGCTTGCCAACATTTTTGGTTTCCAATGTCACCAATAAGGCATACACTAAGAATGAAAGACCTGGGCATATAACCAGACTGAAAGAGTGAAGCATGTACTCAGATTAAAAGAACCGGCCATGTTCCCAGACTGAAAGACCCGGCCATGTACCAAGATATGTACCCAGATATGTACCCAGACTGAAAGACCTAGCCATGTACCCAGATACGTACCCAGACTACCCACACTTAAAGACAATAACTAGGGGTCCGTTTACTAAAGTGCGTTAAAAATATTCGCACAATATATAGACAGAATTTTCGCCAAATATGTTATCGCCAGTTTACTAACCTGCGGTAAATATAAATTTGCGAATTTTCTTGCGCAAGAATAATTGTTCGCCAGTTATCGCATTTGCTGAAAATAACGCTACGTACACATTAACGCATGGTTTACTAAACAGCGAAATGTGCTAAAGACAAAATTAACGCCAGAATATTCGCAAACTTTTACCGCCACATATGAAGTGGCGTAAAAGTATTTTTTCCGCCAGAAAATTCTCAAGGGGCAGGAAATATCCCATAATAATGTTTTTTTTTTTACCCATCATTCTTTGCTGACAGGAGGGAGATCTGTAGCTATTGCTGACAGGATGTTTTGGCTTCTGCTTCTATCTGGTACAACAGCAGCAGTTTCAGCTCAGAGGCGTATTATTGGCAGTGGCATCACAGTCCAAGGATTCGTCAGCCTCTACGCTTTTTGGTTTCATTGGGATTGGCTACATTAAACTGTGCATTTCTATGAAGCAAAGAGATTGACTGGTATCATTTCCTATGATTCTATTGGCAGAAGGGTTTATATGATGCATAAATGTTTGATTGGTGTTACTCTGGTGATGTTGTTGGATGGTATAATCATCAGTCAATAAAGTTTATAAGTTTTGAAGATGCATTTCTGGCCATAAATGTCACAGTAAAAATTGCCATAATAACCGCCATAAAACAAGACTATTTTATAGCATAAATATTCGCAAAAACGTAATTTTTCGCCAGAAAATTCGCAACTCGCTAAAATTACCGCTAACGTAAGCTGGTTCCTTAACGTAGTTACCGCAAGTGATCGCAATGACTTCTGAGCGCATCGCTGTTTAGTAAACTTAGTCGCTGCGAATATTCTGGCGTAAAAATATTCTCAGCGATAACATGCGGAAACTTAAAGTCAGATTTACCGCACTTTAGTAAACGGACCCCCTAGTGTGATAAAGAAATTACCGCTTGGAGTTATATTAAAGGAAGATGTGTAAATTATAAATGTTTATATGAAATTTGTAAATGTTCTCCAAAAAAATGTAGGTGTTATAGGAGATAATTAAAACTGATCTAAAATCTAGTCCCTTAGTAAAAGGCAAGCAGTCTGTGGATTTGTAACATGTTTACGGAACTATTTAGTGACTGGGAATCAAAATAGGCCCTAGCATTTCAAGTACACAGAGGCTCAAACAGCCCTCCACCAGCCCAATAAATAGTTGCTGTCTATGGGATCTTACAGCAGCCCCTCTGGTATTGGCCAGAACCCACAGTTTGTCAGGGACTGGTGACTTCTGATGACAGCATTGGGTAATATGAGCAGTTTCTGTATTAGCAGTGCAAATGTGCACCAGTGCATTCCTCTAGGTCTAGGGCAATCAGGTGTCATTCACTGACTGGATTTGTCAAGGCAAAGCTCAGGGATACTCTTGATGCCACTACACTAGCACAAATTGTACTGTATTACTATACAAGTCATTATGCCTATATACATTTTTATTGTGAAGTGAATAACTTCCACTTGTATTCAGACAGGTAAGGTGGGAAAATAGTTCTTTGTTATGTCAAAAAAATCTCAAACAGATAAATTCTGCATTACAATCAAGTTTCAATCAGTCTCTAGAGCAAGATAAAGGAGATAAATGTGAAGAGGTTTTAGTTCAGCTCACCTGATTCTCTCCCTGCATACCACAAAGCTAAATTAAAAAGTCATTCCTGGGTCAAACTGTTGCCTGAGGTAAAACTGAAACATTTTTTTTTCTTCTGTCAGGTTTTTTTTGTAAAATTTCATAGGTTCACTTTATCTCAACTAATTTTTTAGAGTGCTACTGTCACAATCTCCCTCTGACCATCTTTTTAACAGATATATTGTTGAAAGGGACATTTCTGACAAGGACAAACGTGTCCTATGGACATAGGAAATTTCAGGTTTTTTCTCCATACAAAATTGCTGGACAGTTTCCGTAGTACAGAAACACACTAGGCTTGTGTGAGTGTTATGGGGTGGAGTGCTATAGCCATAGCTGAATGTTATGTAATCTGCAAAGCCATAAAAATTGCTTTTAAAAGTAAATTCTTTAAACAAATAAATGGCAGGAAGATTGCTTTTCATGAAAGAATTCTTTTCATTATTTAAAGTAATATACCATGCTAAGTCTTCAGTACCAGTCACTGAGACATTGTACATTGAAATAGGGCTCTCAGCTGTCAATCAATGGGCTAAATATTGCAGTCCGCCTTTAAGCACCATACAATATAATTGATAGTTTTTAAGTTGTCTGACAACTTTATCTAGCTGTATGAAATTGCTCTTTTCCCACCCTCAGGGTTCTGTCTTGCTTCTTCTTGTCGTTACACTAAACTTGCCTGTGAGTGCCACATTTCCATTATCCACTTACACCGCACTCCATTGAGTTCAATGAGTAGGTAATAATTAGTTTGACATATTTTGTATAATTTATCATCCATGGGTACATCTATTCCCAAAAAACTACAAAGCTGGATTGGCTTTACATGAATATGAATGTGTTATAATATATATATATAATACACAAAAGCCATGAATATCCTGTAAATTATATCCTTATAAACGGTGAGTAGTGATGTCATCAGTTATAAACGGTGAGTAGTGATGTCATTTCTGTCACATGACTCACTAAAATTTGTGTATTATAATTAATAAAGTACCCCCAGTTGTAAAATATGAGGATATTATAAGTTACCTTCGGCCTTCGGCCTCGTGTTTTTATATGGTCATGAAACTCCTCGGTAACTTATAATATCCTTATATTTTACAAGAGGGGGTACTTTATTCACTATATATTATATATATGGTGCACACGGTGAGATATCCAATGCCTGTGTGCTGGTTCAAACCAATGACACTGTTAGTTAACCAAAACGCACCAAACAGGGCTTAGTATAAAGTCCAAATATCAAAATTTATTTTATATATATATATATATATATATATATATATATATATATATATATATATATATATATATATATATATATTTCTCTGTAATAATAAAACAGTGTATTGTGCTGGATCCCAACTAAGATATAGTGATGGGTGAATTTATTCGCCACGCGTGAATTCGCGGTGAATTTGCGCGATTCGTCGCCAGCGAATAAATTCACGATACGCCCGCAAAAATTCGCCCGAAAAAATTTGCCGGTGCCCGTTTTTGAAAAACTGGGCGCCGGTGTCAAAAAAGGGCGCCGGCGTCAAAAACGAGACGCTGGCGCAGTTTTGCGACTTTTTCCCCGTTTCGCGAATTTCGCAAATTTTTTGGCGAAGCGAAACAACGCAAATTCGCCCATCCCTACTAAGATATAATTAATCTTTATTGGAGGCAAACCACTCCTATTGGCTTACTTAATGTTTAAGGTTTTTTTTAGTACACTCAAGGTACGGAGATCTAAATTACAGAACGATCCCTTATCTGAAATAAAACCCAGGTTCCAATAATTCTGGATAACAGGCCCCATACCTATGAGCTTAAGCAGCAGTTCTCAGTCAGGTTCATGTGATTACTATTATATACGTGCCTTACCCATCCAAAGATAAACGACTGAAATTACAATTAACTACAATTTACAATTGGTTACACTCAGTGAAGAAGCAGCCGTTTAACACACAACAAAGCCTCTTATCTCTCTCTCTCTTCCCAATTCAAAAAACTTTTTACACTCTTCATTAACTAGAAAATGTTAGACTGATTGTCTACTACTGAGATTACTAAAAATCTGGCCAAATCCAAATCTTGAAAAAGTGCTGAGAATTCAACTAATCTCAGAAAAGAACTGTTGCATTTCCTGCAACTGAAAATAACACTCCAAAAATGATAAAAGTGTATAGATGTTCAAAGGAGAGAAAAGAATGACCCCCAAATTGCACCACCCCATTTATTATTCAGTAAGTCCCATGACAGGAGGTAAAACTTAACCTTTATTTGTATGTGTTAAAATAGACCAAAGGTGAGAAATCCCAAACGATTAAAATTACAAAAAGGAGGAGCGCATTGTTTGCTGCATTCAGTAGTCTACCCCCGATGCTTTGAAGATTGATCGTATTCAACCTGATAGGATCATGTAAAACGCATCATTATCGGGATAAGCTACATAAAGTTCTATAAATGGTAGCAAAAGGCAACCGTGGTGGCACTCGATTTCCCAAAGGGTTAGTACACTAATAAGTGCAAAAATTATTCATCAGATCGAAACAAACTGTGGGCAACGTTACTATCAATCCCAAACAGTAGCCGAAAACTCCTTTATACGACAGAGAATATAGAGAACAGAGATCTGTCTTGAAAGGTTAGGTGATCGGCGTTCTGAAATTACAGCCACTGTAAGATTGCCTTTGACAAAGCTCGCCGAGGGAGCGAAACGCGCGTCAGGCGCCTCTCAGTAATTTTAGCTCAATTAGGTAGGGAGTACATTTGCTGTAATTGAAGTTCTTTGCGTCGCTACTTACCTTACCACGGACCCGTCAGTATCACTAGGGGTGCACCTAGGGTGGGTAGCTTAATGGCACCTTAGTGGCTGTAATTTCGGAACGCCGATCACCTAACCTTTCAAGACAGATCTCTGTTCTCTATATTCTAGCATAAAGGAGTTTTCGGCTACTGTTTGGGATTGATAGTAACGTTGCCCACAGTTCGTTTCGATCTGATGAATAGTTTTTGCACTTATTAGTGTACTAACCCTTTGGGGAATCGAGTGCCACCACGGTTGCCTTTTGCTACCATTTATAGAACTTTATGTAGCTTATCCCGATAATGATGCGTTTTACATGATCCTATCAGGTTGAATACGATCAATCTTCAAAGAATCGGGGGTAGACTACTGAATGCAGCAAACAATGCGCTCCTCCTTTTTGTAATTTTAATCGTTTGGGATTTCTCACCTTTGGTCTATTTTAACACATACAAATAAAGGTTAAGTTTTACCTCCTGTCATGGGACTTACTGAATAATAAATGGGGTGGTGCAATTTGGGGGTCATTCTTTTCTCTCCTTTGAACATTTATTATTAACCCTTGACCCTGCACACCATTTTTGTGCTGTCCTGTTTGGTGGAAGGTGCTGCATACTCTATTCTCTGTATATTACTAAAAGTGTATAGCGCCATGAATATCCTGTAAATGATATTGGTTATAATCTGCACTTAGTGATGTCATTTCTGTCACATGACTGACTGAAACTTGTGTATTATAATAAATTAAGTGCCCCTGTTGCAAAATATGAGGATATTAGAAGACACCTCAGAGTTCAATGACCTGTATAAAAACAATCAGCGTTCATAGTTCATAGAACTCCTTGGTAACTTATAATATCCTTATATTTTACAATAGGGGTACTTTATTCACTATATAATGTCTAGTAACAGTGTGAATTACATTTTATACAATAATAATAACTGTCAGTTCCACAAACTGCACAGACCAACCTTTACTCTTCTATCTACCTCTGGCTGCTAATCTATTCCTTTCTGCTTTTGTCAGAGCTGTACAGACTTCTTCTTAGCAGCAAAGCAATCCATTGAATCTATTCCATCTTCCTCCCTTTGATCTATATGCATAGGTAAGATGAACTACACTATGGCTCCTTCACTAATAAAGGGGATATAACTCCCAACAGAACGTGGGCAATTTATTTTTAATTTGTTGTCCTTTAAAATGACATTTTCTGTATTTGAATTAATCCCATTTACCACGGGCAGTTAGATATGACACCAAACAACTTTGTGGCCTTTAAGTAGAACGCCTTTATATACTCACTAACCAACAATTCAGTTGCTAGGATCGCAAGGCTTCCATTGGAGTTGGACTGTCGTTGAATCGTCTGATGTGCTTCAAAAAACTTTCAAAGTTCATTTCAATTCATATTGTGATTAAAAAATATATAATAACCATTGACTACATTGTGGTAATACTAAAGGAAGCATTTCTAACCAGAGTGATGAAACTGAAGTAATTTTTCTGGACTTACATTTCCTTGTGTACAAGACAGGCAGCTTATGAAAAGTGGAGAAGTAAGATGACTTATAAGGGGGGGAACAAAATAATAAACTCTGTTGATGGTAACTGGAAAAATGTTGCCAAGCACTACAGTGTTGATGTGGTTTAATTCAACCAAGACTTCTCATAGTAATAATCCTGTAACGCACTAAATTTATTCCATCACCATCATTTCCAGAAAATCTGCTGGAGCCCTACATCTTATGGAAATGGGATCACCCAAAGAACACCTTTCCATTGCATTCAGCACCACAGCTATGAACTATGAATTTTTGTTCCAACCATCAAACTTTCTCAGTGCAGGAAAGAAATTCTTATATAGAGTAGAGAAAGTTAACCATAGCTAGCACTGTGCATTGTAAATCTCTCTCTTAAGAAAGACTTTATATAGTTATATGACTATAACTATGCATTGAGTGTAATAAAACAGGAAAGAAAGAAGAAACTCATTTTCCATTGCTCTGCAGATTAAATATAGTAAATGATTCATATCACTTATCTGCTCATACAGTATGTAACTGTAACATGTAATAAATTCAACCATTACATTATTTGTTGCAATATACGGTTGATTCGAGTCATAGAATGAAGGCAAATGCCAAATGTCAGTGCTGAATCTGCTGCTAAAGTGTTATTTTACTAAAGCTCACTGATAAGAAAAAAATAGTACAGCTAAATGAGAGATTAAATTAGCCAAAACATTCTAATAGTTTGTTATACTTTTAGGCAATCCTGGAAGCAAATAAACCAGCCCAAATGCTCTTTTAATTAAATTTATTTCACAGTAATCCTAAACTTCTAGACAAGGTTCACAAGGTCAGAAAGCCATGTCCTGGAAACATTTGGGGACATATTTATCGAAAGGGTCGAACAGGCAATTATCCACAAACCATGTACAACCATATTTGCTTGTATTGGAATACTTAGAAAAATGTGTGTGGGGATTTTCCTTCACCCCTTGATAAAAATTACCCTTGACATTTTTTAGCCTACAGAGAACTCCTCTAACTTTGACTACTACATCTTGAAAGTCCCAGATTACATAAATATATTGGTTTTAGATGTTAAATCAAAAACAACAGAAATCTGTGAATTTCTAATAAAAATCTGACAATGGTAAAAAATGCCCACCTATGCATGAGTACATGTGCAGCCTGAGGTACAAAAAAATAGTACTTCATATATACCTAGAGGGTTATTTATCAAGGTCTGAACTTATCTCAAGATGTAAGCCGCTTGGGTTTTTAAGGCTTATTTATTATTAAATTTTCCAGAAAATTTGCTTTGCGGTAAAAACTCTGATTTTCACTATTTTTTAGTAGGTTTCACTCGCTTTTCACTATTTTTTCTGAGTTTTAATCCGAAACGGGATTTGGCACAAGACCCAGCGCACATCAATATTAAAAAAAAATCACAAATTTCTCGTGATTTTTGCATTTGGGGCTTAGTAAATAACCCCCTAAGAGTCCAACCCAGGCCCAATACAGAACACCAGTCTATGGCAGCTCACTGTAGTCTCTCTGACATTTGCCTGATAAACACAAATCGCTTGAATGATTCTCTCATGTATCAAGTATATTGATTCCAGAGTTTCTTCTGACATATTTGCTGCTACCAGGGATTTCTGGTACGTAAGCTTGCTCTCTGCAGACCTGCAAAATGTGCCTGTTGACAGGCGTTAATAGCTGTATAGGTGGCAAACATGTTCCATGCCAGAGATCAGTACCGTACTGTCACAGAGTGTATCCAGTGTGAATGATTACCAGCTGTACTACTAGTTTGTCCAACAGAACTAAGAAACTCACATATTTAAGAGTTCCAGAGAGACTGAGAACATAGCAAGGTCTTTATGGCTATGACACAGCACATGCTCACTGCTTCTTGTACAGTCAACCAAAACACCAACAGCTGCCATATATTTCTAGCATACCCTACCAGTAGGATTATTTATTGTCCACTTTATTATTCACTTCACATTTCTGTGGTAAAAAAACAAAAAATTCTTAGGTTGTATGGCTCCATCGAATAATAGGGCAACACAGCCAATTCCTAAAGACTACCAGCGCTGAAAACCCTCTGTGCTTTGATGGGAGTTTATGTTCTACAACAGCTGGAAGACTGCTGGTTATACATCCCGATTCCAACATGCGGATTTTGTGGGGATTGTTGCACTGGGGGAGGGGGGGAAGATATATGAGTTCATAAACTAAGATGGTAATTTTTGTTAGTTTTTCAAAGCTAAATTGCTTATTCTAAGAAAACAAAACAAGCATGAACTACTTCTTATGAAATAAGCAGCTGCAAAGCACACTGCCTCAATACCAGTTTATTTAGCGCCATGCCCCTCCCATGTCTGCCATTGTGTTTTGAAACATACAGGCAAATTTGACATGGATTAAATACATTTACAATAGTAAAAGTTAAGAATTTCTGGTAGTTCAGCAGAGAGATATAGGGGACTTGTGTGGTTATTTATATACATGTCTCGTCTTGTGTCATTGTTCCTAGTATGCATCTTGAATTTATTTTGGTTGCATTTAAGCAAACAACGCTATTGTAATTGCCAGTGTGGTCCTGACATAAAGGTTCTCTCAGAACAAAATAAACTCAGCCAAGAAATAATCTGTGCAATAAGATTAAAGGGCCCTACCCACAAAAACAAGGGTGTTCTGATATTTTGGGTTCAGGTGACCCTTTGAGGTCAAATATTTGGTTGGGCCCCCTTAGCTTATAACATGTTTACAGTCACTCTATAGTCCTATAGTTCTATATATGTCCAGCAAAATAAGTAAATGTTCAGTTTCAAATTTCACCCTTCAGGCTGGGCCATCCAACCACTAGTCTGGGCTCCTCTAGGCCCATACCCAGAGTTGGGGTCCACTGGTTAAAATGTGAGAAAAGAGTCAGTTTTTCATCCTGCAGTATTTGAATGAGATCCCCTTGGAGAGCACTTTTATTTTTTAGCTTATAGCATAATTATGCACGTACCCTAAACTTCTGCTGCCCTAGGCCTGGGCCTTTGTGGCCTTTCTACAAATCCGGGCCCGCTTTTAATACCAATGCCAGAGGTTTATTAAAGGGGAACTAAAGTCTAAAATTGAATAATGCTAGAAATGCTGTTTTATGTATACTAAATATAAACATGAACTTACTGCACCAGAAGTCTAATTAAACGAATGATTTATGCTTTCAAAGGGCGATGTCATCTTGTAACTTTGTTAAACATCTTTGCAAGACCAAGACTAAACACATGCTCAGTGTGGTATGGGCTTCAGTTGGGAGGGTTAAGCTTAGGGATCGTCATAAAGTATGAAAACAGCACAAGTCAAATAATATCTGCCATAGAATCCTATACAGCAAGACTGATTAATAATCAGAATATGCAGACTGAACTGGGTCTGCAGATATCTACACGGTTGCAGGCTGCTCTAAAGGGAAACAAACAAAGCTGCTTGAGTTCTGGGAAGAAAGGTGGGGAAGCTCCTCCCTGCTGTTTGAAAGTATGATTGTTTCCCTGCAGAGCAGTTAGGGACTGTCTGAAGTTTCCTATCCACAGCAGTTAGAGCAAGTAATAGAAGGGGGAATTTCACTGCATACAGTCAAGTTTCTTATAAAAACAGAACACATTTTTTTTATTAAAGTATATTGGAGATAGATTTCTTTTTCAGTAAAGAAAGTAAAAACAGGATTTTAGTTTTTGCCTTTACATCCCCTTTAAATCAACTTAACCTGAAATTCTGGTTTTATTCTCTCCACCCTAAGGTACAATTAGTGGCTGTTACCTGTAGTTGGCCAGAAATAAATTGCATTGTTTCTGTGAGACAATAATCTTATTGTGCAACAGGACACAAATTCTATTGCAAAAGTTAACCTAGTGCATAAAGTCAGAGCCATTATAATACTGGATGACTAAATTGCCAGTGTGGTCCAGACCTAAATAGCAGAACTAGTAGTAATCCATGATTGCACTACTAAAGAAATAAGACTTTCCTATGGCTGTCAACTACTACCATGAGAACAGTTGCCCAAACTGTGACCAGTAGTTCCCTAGGGCAAACTAGGTGTGTCGAATGAAACTACTGAGACATTTGATCAGGTCGATTGGCAACGTCCTAGAACTTTCTCTAGGGAAGACATTTAGAACTCAACTTAATTTGTGGGCTATGGGCCAACAAGATATGAGTGCAGGAGGTTATCTGTACTTTACAAGCAATCAGAATATGTACATAAAAACACAAATTTCATTTCTCACGAGTCACTGAAATTTAATTTTATCTGAAATTTCTGTTGCCATTTTTCCAAATAAATATTCTCGGTTAGCCATTTTGCAAGACCATAACCATAGGCTGAAATTGAGTAACAGAGCAAAAGGTCATATGAGAAGAATCTGAGAGATGCTACATCATATTTAAAATACCACAGTGAGACAGGAAGCCAAGCTGTAGACAAGTCTCATCCATTAAAAGCTGACAACATTGCTTAGAGCATAATGACCTGGGGCAAATGGTGTTCAGTGGCCCTTTTGCTCTGCACAGTCCAGTGCAGGCATAATTAGCTGGCCAAACTGTTTCCTAATCAGCTTCTAATTAGTTGCACTGATTTTTGATGCTATCAGCATTGGGATTCTCTTCAGTCATTTTCAGCTAAACTGAAAGGAAAACCTGTCACCCAGATTTACATAATAAGAAAAAAAAAAGCGTAGGTTTACATAATAAGAAAAAAAAGCGTTATTATGTCTCTGCATATCCATTGATTCGCCCCCCGAAATTCTCTGGTTCTCATGACATCTATAGCATTCCCTAATGCTATATCCACATTGGATCATTGATAACACACAAAACTATCTATGTCCCACAGTCTCCAAGAACGAGGCTCTGTCAATAATCCAACAAAGCTATAGCATTCCGACTTTGGGAAAAATACTGTTTACAAAGCAAGAGTGCACCTACTAATGATTACTTGGGGTGCTGTTGCTACTGTTTCTCTGGAGAACCCGGCCCCTATTAGGGCAAGCCATATGTTCGCTTCCCCCCATATGCAAAAAAATATATGGCCTGTGTTCATAATATGCAAATATACAAGAAATAAAATCAACATAGTATTTAAAATTTAAATTCTGTAGCACAATGTATTTGCTACTGCCATTAACCTGCTTCTGAAAAACTGTTCTTTCCCTCTTTCTATGTTCAGTTTTGAAAAATAACAAAATGTAAGTGTTAAAATTCAGTTGACTTGATGCAGCGTTGACCATTATAAAAACAAACAGATCCGTTACAGTTCTTACAATGGTGAATACCTAAAGGTGGCCATAGACACGCAGATCCGATCGTACGAATCGAGGATTCGTACGATTTTCAGGATCGTGTGTGGCGCGTGCCGACATCTTTCGTCCGGCGGAGATCGGTCGTTTGGTCGATCGGTCAGGTTTGATTTTGATCCGACCGATCCCGCCGGAGCCCATGGCACATCGTAATCTGATCGTTCGGCCATACGGCCGAACAATCAGATTACCCCCGATATAGCCATGCCTGTTAATGGCATCTATGGCCACCTTAACATGCGATTGTGAAACAGAGCACAAAATGAATGTTAAAAATAGCACAACAAGATGTGGAATCAAAAGCATTTTACCAGAAAGTGCACAGCAGTTTCAAGTGCAGGCATGCTAAATTCATTTCACATGCCCATAACAGCAGCATAATAAAAATTGTCTCAATTAGCATAGAATATTCTTACATGCTTCTAAAAATGTCACTGGCAACGCAGCCAAAATATTTCTTTGCATGTTTTAATTACGCTTGCCAAAATTGCCACAATCTGAAATGTTCTTATAGCAAGTGACAGCTCAATCGTTAGGACATGGAATCCGAGTGCAGCGTGTTGTTTTTGGATAAAGGCAATTGATTTCAGAAACAGTATTAATTTGCGTGCTGGATGCTTTCCCTATAATGGATGCATGTACAGTGATATCTAGTTCTCCATATGAATAATACTCTTGGTTTTACGTTTCACTTATTTCGTTGTTTGTTTACCTGTAACTCAAAGACTTTTTTAAAACTGGTCTAAGATTTCACCTTCATAATCTGAAAGGGATTTTAACCATAAAGAAATTTGTTTCGCTCCAGTTTTCCCTTTCCAAGCAGGATGTAACAGAAAATTGTACCTGGCTCTCACTTTCACAAATTCCTTTTCCACTTTTTCTTTGTAGCAGCACAGAGTTGTTTGCTTTGCAGTATAACAGAGATTTTTTTTGCGACGGAAATGAATGTTAAAGCGAAAACGTAACCTATGTTATCAGCGTTTATTAAATTTGCTTCACGTATGGACATCCTGAAGGACAGTTTTTTGTCACTGCTTTGTGGTCCCATACAATTGTAAGCACCCAGGGCCACAAAACGTATATGGTCTTTTGTACATTTTTGACACTGTGGTGGTTTTAATTTGGTCAGCAGTTTTCCCTGTGAGAGTTGGCCCAAGAATGTGCGTAGATGGTCATCTGTTCCCTTGGCTGGGGAGTTTGGACATGGCAGTTGGAATTATCCTATTTACCATTGAGCACCAATCTGCTTCTTGATTTCTTCTAAATTGTTTTGTCTTTTTGCAATGAGGCCAGGTCATACTCAAACATAGGACCCTGGCTCTGCAACATAGCCATTGTGCCAACTACTGCAGCTGAGTCTTTAAATATACTAAAAAAACACTGCTATACAACAGTTGCTAAAGAGAAAATATCTCATGTTTAAAGGTAGGGTAAATCTAATTTCCAATGTCTTCTACATATACAACTGTGAATTTAACAACATGGCATTCCATTTGGCTATCACTAGACATCAGTGACTGATCAAGAAAACCTTGAAGGGCTCTTAAGTCAATCAGTGGATTATTCTGCTGAAGCGGCTGCTGTTGCTCACACTGTGGTGAGAACAAGAAACAATCCCTTTTAAAGGATTGTGTTAATTGATTGCAGATCTCCAGACTCAATTTGCTTTATTAGCTCTTGACCTGGAGCTGAATAACTTGGTTTAAAAAGGTAACCACATTCAGTAAAGCATTTTAACCTAAAGCAGCTTATAAAAGTCTTTCTTTGTGGCATAGTATGGCCTGCAAGTACAAATATGGGTGCAAATAAGCTGAAAGCTCTTTAACATGTGTACTACAAGCTCACTTTAGAAAGTGGTATCCTGAAAAGGTTTGTAATTGGTTGTCTTTTATTTTTCCCTAGGTTTTTATTATGTTTTATTCTGCAGTTCTTTTGTTCGGAATTTAACAGGTTGCTGGTGTTTTAGTGACCCTAACAACCAGTATATATCTATATACACAATTTACACAATTAGAAAAATAAAAACACACACACACACACACCCACCCACCCCACGGCTATTAGAAAATTATGTCAACATTAAATAAACCCAAGAGGCTGGTTTTAATACCAATAAGGATTAATTATATCTTAGTTTGGTTCAAGTGCAAGATACAGGTATGGGATCTGTTATCCAGAAACCTATCTAGAAAGCTCCAATTTACGGAAAGGCAGTCTCCCATACACTCTATTTTATCCAAATAATCCAAATGTTTCAAAATGTTTTCCCCTTTCTCTGTAATAATAAAACAGTACCTTGTACTTGATCCCAACTAAGATATAATTAATCTTTTTTTGGAAGCAAAACCAGCCTATTGGTTTTATTTAATGTTTACACAATTAGTAGATTTAAGATATGAAGATCCAAATAACAGTCTGTTATCCAAAAAACCCCAGGTCCCAAGCATTCTAGATAACATGTCCCATACTTGTACGGTTTTATTAGTATAGTGAAAAAAATACATCCTTTCTAAAAATTTGGATTATTTGAATAAAATGGAGTCGATGTAAGATGGCCTTTCCATTACTCTGAGCTTTTTGGATAATGAGTTTCCGGATAACGGATCCTACTCTGGATAATTAGTTTCGGATCCCATACTTATGGGTATATTTGGGCACTAAAAATGTAGCCTTCCAATCAATCTGCTTTTTGATTTCTTGAGTTAAATGGCTCAAAGGCTATAGGTAACTTATATGTGATCCAATATAAATATACATATTGTAACCAATATTCCCTCTAATGCCTTCTCGCATACATGTACAAAAAAATTATTGTGTGTGTACATTTTAAACTTGTGTGCGCAGTTTTAAAAAACTGTGTGCTCAGGTCAGAATGAATACAAAAAATTCTTTGTGCGCACCACAATTTTTTTATGTGTGCTGGCCTCAAAATTTTTAGATTTTAGGGGGACTATAGATTGTAACATTAACAAATGTATACATAAAATGTGCAAAGCCCTGACAGTTTTAAGAAGAAGGTCCCCAACACAAGAAGGTAGGCCTCATCTGATGACTAGCACTATGGATTTTAAGATGGATTGTGCAGAGACCCAAAAGGACTTGACAGTAAATTGTGACAAAAAAAAGTCAAATTGGTCAGACTTATTTCACATATGAAGCAAACTTGCTGGCTGTTTTGCGTACAAGTGTTATCTGCTTTGCTGCACACTATTGCCCTCTGTCAAGTGTCTAGATCAAAAATGCTAAAATAAGTTGAGATAGAATGTAGGCATGAAAACATTGGTAAAATAGTGTTGACATCATGAATGACATCAAATATTGCAAGTGATCATACCTAATAGTTTTTTTCCATTCATCTGACAAGTGAATAATCCTGTAGAGTTTAAAAAAAAACTTCACTGTACTAAAATATTCCAGAATATTTTTTCTGAATATACAATGATTTTTCTACCTTAATAAATAATTATAGTATTTGTTTTGCTGTTTGACATTTGGGAATAGGGTTGTCAACTTTAGTTTGGTGAATATTGGAACTTAAGAGCTGAAGCAATATGCATCACTGTGTGGGATGAGATGGAGAAAGCAGGTTTGGGTATAACTAGGTGGGGTTTAATGGTATCTGAATTTCTAATGAAACCTCTGACTGCCAGTATCAAAAGTAGAAAGGTGCAATGCTGAATCCCCCTACAGTTGCTACTTACACTCCCCCTACTGTTAAAATGAATAAGAAAGAATACAATGTCTTTGCTCTGAAGTCTTTCAAAGTGTCAAATTTAGTAAACTAAAAAACAGAAGATTAGATGAAAATCATCAAAGTTTTAATTATGAAAAAAAAATATTTCAGATTTAAGAAAGTTTCATTAAAGGAACTTTGTTATATAGGACACTTATGTACCCTGTGTACTAAAAACTCCTCAATTTATGCTTTCAAGCCTCTGACTAATCATGAAGTATTCAGCCTACACTGACTCAGCCTGCAGAAATTTCCACTGTTAATCAATTTAAATGTGTATTGCCCTGCTTTTCCACATATTTAAAAGTCAGCATTCTATAAACTATGCCAACTATATAAGCAAAGGGCCATTATGAAAGTAGCCCCCGCCCAAATACAGCTGAGGTATAGAGTTGTATAAGATTTAATGATAAATATGTTCCGTATGTTCAGAAACATGGAGGATGGAATGAAGCCATAAAAAAATCAAACAAATCACCATAAAAACTCTGATTTTGACTGCAATTTGTGGTGCCAGGACAAGATTTCTTAGCATGTACTATGCTCTTGGAAACACCGGTTCAATAAAACACAAGTACCACCTTCCCCATACCCTTAACACACAAGGCTCTGCAGCAATGTTATCAGTAAGCTGAGTGTCTGATTGCACAGAAGCATGAGTCACATCAACAGTGCACACACTGGGGCTCATTTATAAACAGTTGTCAAATTTGTATCTGGGCAGTAGCCCATAGCAACCTATCAGTGATTAGCTTTACAGCCAGCTGAAGGTTAAGCACTAAAAGTGATTATCTGATTGGTTGCTATGGGTTCTTGTCCAGTTGCAAATTTGCCCTCTGTTTATAAATGACCCCACTAACTTTAGTTACGCATGCATGCATATTACTTAGCACTTATAAGTTATACAAAATATCTTTCTGCATATATTGACTAGAATTTAAGCAGATGCCAGAATTATTATCTAGTCAACTTATTTAGTCAAGTTTCGCAGGTACATGGATGGGATCTGTTATCCAAAAACGATAGAAAGCTGCTAAATATGGCAATGGTATATCCCATTGTGTTTTGTTTAAAGGTATTTAATACAACATGTCATTTCTGAGCTATATTATTTTACTTACACCATTGGTCGGAGTGGGGAGTATAAATATATAATTATAGAATATATTCTGCCTGTGTGTGCCCTGCTCTGCCTGTTTGTGACATACTCTGCCTTGTGACCTGCTCTGCCTGTGTGTGCCCTGCACTGCCTTGTGCCCTGCTCTGCCTGTGTGTGCCCTGCTCTGCCTGTGTGTGACATACTCTGCCTGTGTGTGCCCTGCTCTGCCTGTGTGTGCTCTGCTCTGCCTGTGTGTGACATACTATGCCTGTGTGTGCCCTGCTCTGCCTGTGTGTGCTCTGCTCTGCCTGTGTGTGACATACTCTGCTTTGTGCCCTGCTCTGCCTGTGTGTGCCCTGCACTGCCTTGTGCCCTGCTCTGCCTGTGTGTGACATACTCTGCCAGTGTGTGACATACTCTGCCTGTGTGTGCCCTGCTCTGCCTGTGTGTGACATACACTGCCTGTGTGTGCCCTGATCTGCCTGTGGAACATAAGCCTGGTATTTGTTCTGGGGATTTGTTAGCGTTTGAAAATAAATTATTGTTAGGGGCCTCTATGGAGTTTAATCATATGCTGGGGGTGCTGTGTTATCCAAGGGGAAGAGGAGGCATATGGATTTAACGGTATGTCTTAATATGACAACTTTTTTCACACATTAGTGATAATTGATATCCCTCAGGGACCACCAACCATTTGGTTTTTTGGTGTGCTACCACAATTAATGTGGACATGGTCTTGTGGTAACATGGGTGTGCTTTAAAGTGGGTGTGGCTTAAAATCACGGAGTGGTCAACACTGGCTTCCATTATTGGTCCTCCACTATGTAGGCCGAAAAAATTTCATCCCTCGGTACTACAGACGTTGGACAGCACTGCTGTATCACATACTTTTGCTATTATGATGCAAAGGAGCCCTGCACCTAAGCACTTATAAATGCACATGTATGTCCCACGTAGGCTGGCCAATTCTGAAACTAATGTTGTATTGTGGGTAAAACACGGTGAATTGCATAGATTTTTCCCACTTTGCAACCTTTTAGTAAACAAGCCCTATGCACTCATATCCCACAGCTGTTTCTCTTTTATAGAGACATTCCCAAATGCTAGGCCTAAAAAGAAGAAATGTGGTGTGCAGTCTGGGTGGAGTCTGTAATGGATTGGGGCATGACTTGTTTTGATCTAGATATATTTTTAGAATCCCCACATATGTAGACGTACAGGAAAGAACAAGGGCACATGGGGAATTGTGAATCTCTCTAAGGTTTAGAACACTGTTACTAGCCGACTTCTGTTTTCTTTGGTGTAAATGGGAATGTTCTGCCACTTACAAGTATGTCTGAAAAACGTAGAACTGTAGCAGAACCTACCTATACTCGTGTATACTTTATATTGAAGGGGGGGCTGGGGGACCACGATTAATTCATATTTCTGCAGTCCCACTCTATTTGACTTTCATGCTTAGCTTCCAGAAGTACCTACAGGAGCAAATGGACATTTTCCTACATTCTTACTCTATTTGGCCGTAGCCTCCTCCCACCAATTCTACAGCTGCCCATGGGGGGGGGCAACCACACAGTTTGGTAACAACAAGAAATGCTGGGAGTTGTAATTCTACCGAGGCAGTCTATACCTAAAACAGAATAATTGAATATGAGGTATCTTGAGTTTAAATTGTAAAGAAGTTGTATTTAACATTGCTTTGTTCTTCCTTAAACTAAACAGGCATAGTGAAGAATACTTGTAATTCCCAAGGAAGTTAACAGAGAAGACCACACAGAATTCAGCATAATGAAATCTAAAGATATTTCAGGTCATGGCCTAGACATGAAAGTTAAATAGATTGTGGGCTCAGATTATTAGTATGAATAGTCAACAATAAAAAATATACAGTTTTTGGCATGGGGGCAGGCTGAAGCATAAAATATAAGCTATTAATAGCACAAAAATATGTTTTACCCAGAAATGGAGGGAGTGATGCTGCAAACCCAAATCCAACAGGAGAACAACCAGTTTTAACAGGGTACATAAAACACAGGTGACCTTGCTGGTGGTGGTTACTACACATTGCACCCTGAGGCTTTTATCTGTTCCCATAATTGAAATGCACCTGCCCTCAAAGCTCCATTCTGAATTCTATACTATCTGGCTTATAAAGCACTTGTAAATGGATCCCAAGAGTACATACAGTATAGACATTTAATTTTGTACCGAGGCAGTCTATACCTAAAACAGGTATTTTTATAAAACAGTTGTTTGAGTGTACTTTTAGGCTTTTTCCTAAATATAAAAGCATTTTGGAAGAATGAAGAGTGGCAAAAGGAAATACTTGAGGAAAATGATGCATTTTTTGTGGACTACAATAGGATAATCACAGCTGGTTAATGGCAAACAAATATTCTGCTGCAATTTAGCTGCTAGAAGGCATATACAATGGAGTTTAATTTCCATTTAAAAAACAACCAGGATATCAAGCCCTATTCATATTAATAAAGATAAACAGACAAATAAATAAGGCTCATTGCAGAATAATGTCTGAGTCTGAGGTGTCAACTAAAACGTTCTTACGTGCATCTGAAACATTGTTTTAAATGTAGCTTCATGATCAGAGCCTCTGAAAATGAATTGACCCTCTTCACCTGTTGCACAGTATCCATACTTTCAGCCTGCTGGTTGTCTGGATTGCTGATATGCTTGGCTGTGTGAATTTGTAATTTCTATGGGGCTGGTCGGAATATGTTACATCTTAATAAAATGGTAAATAAATGGTACTATATGAGAACTAAATGCCCTTCTAACCCTTTTTTAAATGTTATTTTCATGTTGTGCCCTGCTAAATCATACATAGGTGTGGGATCCATTAT
The DNA here is from genome assembly GCF_017654675.1 of Xenopus laevis. NCBI lineage: Eukaryota > Metazoa > Chordata > Amphibia > Anura > Pipidae > Xenopus > Xenopus laevis. The sequence goes on along the minus strand of NC_054381.1, from coordinate 91,217,520 downwards.
TCCAAAACATGTTATCCAGAAAGCTTTGAATTACGGGATGGCCATCTCCCATAGACTCCATTTATCAAAATAATTAACATTTTTTAAGATTATTCTCTGTTTCTCTGTAATAATAAAACAGTAGCTTATCGATTCCTATTGGGTTTAAATAATACTTAAATTATTTCTTAATAGATTTAAGGTATAGATATTATGGATATCCAAATTATGGAAAGACCCCATATCCGGAAGACTGCTCGTCCCGAGCATTCTGGATAGTCAGTCCCATACCTGTACTAAATGCAAGTTATTAAAATCCCCCTTAAAGTGTTATTACATGTGGACATGGCTGACTATAGTTGCATGTGCCCCACCTCTTCAAACTCTTTAGGACATTTATCTAAAAACCCTTTGTGGCTTCTGACATCTTTCTTACAAACCATGCATCAAGCCAGTGTCTAAATTTGCCATTGTTTTAATATTGGGGCATTTTTATGTGCGTACAAGATTATCTTTACGACTATGATTTATATTTTAGTTGAAATTAATTGTATAGTGTCAATCTTTTTCATTTAGCCGTAAGAATATATTAGCTAAATGTAATAGATTGTCTTTCCACAGCTGCTTTTATTTATTTCTCTTCTGATATTCACGTATTTGTTTTCTTATCAGTCCATGAACATGACTGATATATTGTATTAAAGAATTGCTTGCCAGAAGCAGAATGGGATTATGACTACTCTGTTACTTGGCGCCAGTTGACATATCAGACAGAACACAAAGGGAAGCTCTCTCTGAAATCTTGCACATGTACATCAGCCTTTGTCTGACAGTAAAGCCCATGTGGCAGGATTGGGATGCAACTGAGAGTTCCGATATATGATTCCATCTGAATTTCATATGAGGTGGTGGGATTTTTAAAAGTACACACACCCTCCAACATAACAGCAGATCCAGCCACATGTAAACAGTATCTGAGGTCCATGACACTACTTATTTAGATAAAATGGGGATATGATTATGAAACTTCTTCCAATAGTCACATTGTAGCTATAATAATAAAAAAAAACTTCAGCCCATTTTAACCCAGCTTTGACATCTATATTTTTGGCTTATTCAAACCTAATAGAGGGGGGCCAGATTTAAAGGGGTGGTTCACCTTCAAGTTAACTTTTAGAATATTAATGGGGGAATGTAATAAAAGTCGGTAACGGAAAAAATATTCGCAATGTGAAAGGTTATGCCTCTGTGCGTACGAAGTTTCATTTGCGCAAATTTAACATAGCTTTTGCTAACCCGGCAAGTGAGAAGGTATGCAAATAAATACTTTGCGCCAGTAAGCACTGTATATAATAAAACTTCTTACTGAAAAAGTTAAGTTTGCTCCAAAAGATTACAACACCTTCAATCACTTCTTAAAAGTGGGCAAAGCGCAATGAAAATTCGCAACGCAATAACAGTTTAAGAAAAAATATTACTTTGCACTTTGAGACTTTTATTACATTCCCCCATAAGTATTTCATTTTTTTTATGTCCTATACCTAAAAACTTTGCATCTAGTCTTTATTATTATTATTATTATTATTATTATTTTGTACTTTTTGAATTCCTTGCTTCTCCTGGCTCTTTCTAGCTTTCAAATAGGGGTCACTGACCCTGGCAGCCAAAAACTATTGCTCTGTAAAATTACAATTGTATTGTTATTCTTACTTTTTATTACCTGGCTTCCTATTCAGTTCCTCACCTATTTGTATTCCAGTCTTTCATACAAACCACTGTCTGTTTGCTAGGGTAAAAAAAATTCTATAACAAGACAGCTGATGGAATCACAAACTGCTTTTTGGGGGGTAAATAACTGAAAAACCACAAAAAATTAAGACCAATTGCAATTACGAAAATATTACTAATTACTAAAAGCTAATTTCAAGGTTAACAACCCATTCTGCCGATAAGCAAAAGTTACAATGTTCTAAAAGTTCTTTGATTCTTTCTACAAGCCAATAAAGCACAATGCACAGTCTGAACTCAGGGCAGCCAATGGCAACAATTAAATAACTACACTGATTTGATTAAGTGACAGCACTTAAATATGCAAACAGAAAACAAAACTCATTTATCAACCACTGCAATTTTCAGTTGCATATTTAATTACTTGAAAGAAAATGAAATAATATAAAAGGGAGCAGGAAGTGACAAAAACATACCATCATATCTTTAAATATGAGGTTGTCATCAACATGTCTACCAGGACTAAAATACTGCAGAATCTTCACATTCTGCTCGTTCCCAAATATGCAGCAGAACAAGTGGAATACTATACTAAAGTTGCAGACACAGCTGTTTTAGACGTCTCATTTGCTATATTAATTACACCTATGCTGCCTAAATTATAAAAGTCTGGACAAGATGACGGCTCCCAAAGAATAATTTTTTCTCCTGAGAAATGGACAACTCAACTCCTTGGCCCGTTGCATAAACATTCCTCTTTTCTACGCCTCACTTTAAATGAGCAATTGTGTGAGGGAGGATGAACACACAACCTTACAAATCCTCCAAGCCACCCTTTTATTGATATGTTTTTTTTCTTATCCCAGGAAGAGGTTTATATAATAAGGCTGCAGTTAGGCCACTCTATCTTAGTTTTTCAATTGGAAAAAATACGTAAATTAATGTGTAATGATTTCCTTTGTTTTCTCTTTTTATTAGCATATTTGACTGGCTCAACTTTCAGTTTTAATCTTGCCTTTAATCTCAGTCAGGATGAATCCTTTGTTGTAACTCTTTATAGCCCTCCTTTTATATTACCATCACCCGAAAAGAAATTAGCAGAGGATGTGGCCTAAACAAGTACCAGAACTGGAAACAAGTATCAACAATTACCTGATACTTGTAACTGATCATTCAGGTGATGCATTAATATCATGCCAAAAGTCCTGTTGATTAGTGATTGGTGAATCTGTGCCGTTTCACAAAAAAATTGCGAAATTACCACAAAATTTGCAAAACGCATTGAAGTCAATGGGCAGCAAAATTATTTTGGCGCCTGTCAATTTTGACACAAACGACAATTTTTACATGTGCGACTATTTGGTCCAAATGCATTAAAGTCAATTGGCGTCCAAATAATTTTCGCAACAATTTTTACGGGTGCACCAATTTAGAAGTGTGTTCATTTTTTTTGATGCGCAGATTTTTTGCCGGCAAATTGCCGCCACAGTTTCACGAACGAATATGCTTGCGCCGAAAGGCAAAAATTCACTGCAAATTCATGTTTGGCAAATTTATTCGCCCATCACTGCTGTTGATCATTTGGTTTGATACAATGAGTATCTTTCAATATGGTGCAAGAAAACATATTCAGATATAGCCGCATTTTAAAATTCCCAGTAGGGTTGCTCTTCCCTGCTCATACTGATTAGTGACTACTACAGTATTTATCAGTAAAATAGGCCTTTCTGTTGCACAGATACCAATTTAGTGCACAGAAAAAAATCTGTTTACACATCCAAAATCAGAGTCAACCTTACAGTCGCATCAATATCCCCAAACATAACAATGAAACAAAAATCTGGGATCATGTGGGCCTTTTAAGTAGGTTAAACATTCATAGCTTACAGCTGGGATCCTGTATCCTGTATAGCAGGAGATGTCCAGAATGTCACTCAGAATCAACTAGCCACCTTTATTATTCTTTGTGACTATCAGTAGTTAAGGCATGGTTTATTTACTTTTAGATTCTTTACACCAGAAGAATGTTGTATTGCTTTTTCTCTTTAGACAAAGTATTAGGTTCATACAATGCCTTGTTGTTTTAAGAACTATTTGGTTCTCGTCTTGAAAATGCTCATGTAATGAATGCATCAAATAAATACCGAGGAGCAGCATGGTTTAAAGCAGGAGTACCCATACTTTACTAATGTGAGGTCTACTTTTCTTCCCACACTCCAAAACATACAGGCAGATTAAAGGGGAGCTATTGTAAAAATGAAAATGTAATCAATATAAGCTTTATATCACTGAAATAATACACTTTCTAAATACAATCAATTAAAAATTCTGTACTGTTTAATAAATAATCAAGTAAGTCTTCAGTAGCTCACTCTCCACAACCTGTCACTCTTCATGCTGAGGTCTGTGTCAGATTTTGATTGACAGGTAGGTCTAATACGTCTTTTAGGAAGGCTCTCTTTCTTAGCAGAATAACTCAAATAACCAACTCCAACACAAACAAAAGGTAACAAAATAACAGACAGGTGGCAAACACCCTGCATACAGAGAAACAGGATTTCCATCAGATCCGATTATTTTTAAAGAGTGAGCACCTGGGTTAAGTGTGCAACCCCCCCAAAGGATGTATTAGGCCTCACTGTCATTAAAAAACTGCACCAATGCATAAAGACAGGATAAAGAGAGACAAAGAGTGAAGAGTAACGTGATTATTTCATAAATGGTACATAATTTGTAATTGATTATATTTAGAAAGTTTCTTATTTCAGCAAGGTGAAGGTTATATAAAATTTTCATTTTTGTGTTAGATCCTCTTTAAACTGACTTACTCTGTGTGTGAATGAAATAGGGACCTTAAATTGTAACCTCCACTGGGGAAGGGGCTGATGTGAATCATGTTTAATCTATTTAAAGCAATGCAGAAATGTGTAGGCTCCATATAAATACCAGGCCGTACATAAATATTGCTATAGAAGACACATTACTGGGGAGTGGCACAAAATTCCATTTATTAATTTCACTTAAAGGAGAAGGAAAGGTTAAAAATAAGTAAGCCTTATCAGAAAGGTCCATCTAAATATACCAGTAAACCCCCAAAGTAATGTTGCTCTGAGTCCTCTGTCAAAAGAAACACTGCATTTCTTTCCTTCTATTGTGTACACATGGGCTTCTGTATAAGACTTCCTGTTTTCAGCTTAAACCTCATTGCCCTGGGCAAGAGCATGCTCAGTTTGCTCCTCCCCCCCTCCCCCCCCTTCTCTACTGTAATCTGAGCCCAGAGCAGGGAGACACTCAGACAGGAAGTGATGTCACACCACATTAATACTGCAGCTCCTATTCTAAACAAACAGAGAGTTCCTAGAGCTTTTTACTCAGGTATGGTAAAACATTCTATAGAATAAATATAGCATTCTAGCTTGCACTATTGCAGCTAATCTATTGGCAATAAAATGCCCCTGTAGCTTTCCTTCTCCTTTAAAGGGTCTCTATTTACACTACTAATTACAACCACAAGAACAGCTTCTGGAGAGAAAGATGCCAACAGCGCTGATCTGGGAACAAACTAATATCCATAGCAACTACAGTACGTGAATACCAGTTGTGATCACTAGCCTACCATACCCATACCAAAATTTGTATGAAACATATTAGTACATAAATAACCAGCTTAAGCAAAAATAAGAAGAAGTAAGAAATGTTTCCCTTTGTATTTACAAATAGTAGGTATACACTTCCTTGCATTTTTTTCTCTGCATTGTGCAATGTTGTCAGCTTGTGGGTGCTCTGTCTGGGTTCTTAAACTCACTGAAGGCAAAAAACATTAGCACTCTGAAATTGTGCTGCTGCTTTTTGTCTTAACTGACACAATTACTCTTTGGCCACTCTCTATTTCCTTCTCCCATAGGCCTCCTGAAGCATAAAAAGGCACTGGGCTCATTTACAAAACATTGGGACATATTCGTATACTGGAAGGAAATTATGGAAACCAACAACAAAAGTAAAAATGTAATCCCCACTGATAAAAGATTGTAGCGTACTGGACAAGGGGGTGGCGAAAAACATAATTAGGAACCAAGTATAATTATAGTCTATGTAGGCAATAGCACAACAAGGGATGCACCAAATTCATAATTTTCAGATTTGACTGATTTTCCATCCTCCAAAAAAGATTTGGCTGAACTATGAATCTCAATGTAGATATTACAATTTGAGAAAAATGTAATAAATTGCATCATCTGAAAATGATCTATCCCAACATCTTGATATAGAAAGCCACATCCATGTAAGAGGAGCTCTGGGTGGAGCCCCACCCTCCTTCTGGTAAATCACACCCTATTAAGGGTGGTTACAACTTGCACCCTAGCAACCAGACTGCTGAAATTGAAACTTGAGAGCTGCTGAATAAAAAGATAAATGACTCAAATACCATAAATAATAATAAATGAAAACCAATGGCAAATCATCTCAGAATATCACTCTCTACATCATACTAAAAGTTGATTTAAAGGTGAACAACCCAAGAAGTTTCAAGAATGCACGTGAAATTACATACGGTAATATATTTTGGGGTTAAAATGGTTAAACCAGATGCATTAATGAAGCTAAAGAACAATTATTAAATAAATAATACTGCTTCAGACTGTTGATCAACTGGTTCTTACCCACCCTCAACTTCTCGGTATGTTTAACACAAATTTCAGTTGAGCTGTTTGGCAACCTACCTGTGGGTAATGAAGCTGAAGATCAAAACGGTGTGAGGACTATTGGTTGATATCCATAATTCACACTGTTCAGCCACTTAATATAAGTTGTTAAACAAGCTCATCCCTGTTGTATGCTAGATAGATTTTACATTTTGTTCCAGAGAACATTATGTCAGGCTACACAGTTGAAAGTATCAGATACTTGATAAAAGTCAGTCACTGAAAGAAATGAGCTCATTTATGTATCGGCAGCCAAACAACTCAGTGACGAACCCTGAAATGGGAGAAGTCAGAAGGATAATTGGATTAAGAATGCTTTTTGAGAAATGTATGCTAATTGCATCTATATATTCCTCTATCATGGGAACATGCTGATCCTTGTAGTTGGAATCACTGTCTAGTGTCTGGGGCTTTCCTGTGGTATATTTAAAGGGAACATTTTTGAAGAGATACAGACAGTTTTTTGTCTTTTGACTGCTAGTTTTTGGTGGAATCACTTTGCTTTCTAATGCATGTTTAATAGCATAACTATGACAACAACAAAAAGTAATTTGAAGTAATATGTATTATTAGATTAGAGGTAGAATATCATCTACCTAACATAAGTGAAAAATCGATGAAACTATCAAGCTAGTGGCACGGTACAATGGCATTTTGACTCTGCAATCTTTTCCAAGTACAATTTGTAAGGCAGTCTATGAAAATACTATTTTTTAAAAACATTTTTTGATAATCTGTATTTTTTATGTAATATAAAAGAATTGTTGCATCCAATTTTTAGCTCTTAAACAAAAGGTGTGATATCCCACGCCTCTCTCAAGTAGACAAACTGATGTAAATGCAGTAATATAACCTTCCCATAGAGGATTATATTACTATTACTATAGCTGACAACACCATAATAAAGGTGAGTCACCTAACCAGTTAGTTTGAAAGCAAACGTATATCACTAGCACTGAAACTTCATGGGTCTTCAGCAGTGACATGACTGTGGCTCAAGTACCACCTTGCCCCCGTACATTCCCAAATACTCTACTCATTCTTGAATTTAGCATGTAGAACCCAACTACAGCTGAAGCAGCTACATAAAAAATAAGGTAATCTTGCCAGGCAAAATTACCTGTGTTGAACTAGCCGTGAGGTTTGCAAATTAACTGAGGAGGAGACATTGGGAACCTACATAAAAACAGTCGGAATGGGAAGTCGATAGCACATCTACTTTCCTTTGCAGTGTATTTGCTTCTCTGGTCTGATTTTTGGAGGCGTCTTTAAACCAGGGGCTGCACCAGGGCCTCTAAATTAATCTGAACCACACCAATGCAAATCCTAGATTTCTCAAGTCCCAGATATAGTGGGGCTCATTTATAAACAGTGGGCAAATTTGCACCTGTATGGGGGGGTTTGTGGATGCACACCTAAGGCCAATTTCAAAAAGTATAATTTCAAAAAGTATAAAGCCCTGTCTAAGTAATTCAAGTAAATATGCCAGTGCATGTAATTTTGAAACAGGGTTTTTTTGTTACAAAGTTATGATCATAATATTGATAAGCCACTATACCACGTCAAGGTAAAAGCCGCTCAGCAAGTTGGCGGGGGAGGATCTAGCACAGAGTTGAAACCAAGGCACAGGAGATGTTTATACAAAGAATTGCTACTACAGAGAGGTAATGTACCTTGTTTACTATGACTAAAGATAAATAAGTTAGGGACCACCATGTGGGGTTTTACCTTGACGTGGTATGGTGGCTTATCAATATTATGATCATAACTTTGTAACAAAAAAACCCTGTTTCAAAATTAAATGCACTGGCATATTTACTTGAATTACTTAGACAGGGCTTTATACTTTTTGAAATTATACTTTTTGAAATTGGCCTTAGGTGTGCATCCACAAACCCCCCCATATTGACAAATTTGCACCTGGGCAGTAACCTATAGGAGCCAATCAGTGATTAACTTTTTTCAGGCAGCTGCAGGTTGAGCACTGAAAGCAATCATCCGATTGGTTGCCATGGGTTACTGCCCAGGAGCAAATTTTTTGTTTATAAATGAGCCCCAGTATCTTTTAGAATTAATAAAAGGTTTCAGCAACCAATCCGGATCAAAGGCTAGAGTGTCACACTGACATTTTCCCCTACTTTAGCATGTGACTGAATTGTGTAGGTGGACCCCCCCCAATTCACATTTGTCTTGGTCTCCATATTTTTTGATCATCAGTATTTTTAACATTTGCATAAACACCCAAACATTCGGTCTCAGGTCCAGTATTTTAAACAGACACACTGTCAGTATTTGGTCAAGGTTAGTTAAGGATAGAAAACAACACAACTGTTCAGCTGATCTTAGTTAATAGCAAAAAATCCTAAAAAATACTTGCCCCTATATGTAATTTAAGACACTAAGTTTGCCCAGGAGCAGTAACCCATGACAACCAATAAGATGCTTGCATTTAAACAGATGACTAGTGAATTCTACCTGCTGATTGGCTGCTATAGGTTACAGGGTATTGTTATGTTTACAGGCTACAACAGAGCAAATCAGTTTTGAAGTCTGATTTGAGAATTTAGATTTTCTTTTTGAATTTATGATGCATCTCCTTGCATAAATAATTGAAAATATATATCAAATGAGTAATACAGCTTCAAATGCTAAAATGTCATAAAAGTTTGTAAAGTATATCACACATAAAGTCATAAAGCCCTCAAAATGACCATGGATAGCTAGGACTGGCCACAAGCCTTCAGATGGATGTGTCTGATCTAAAGACTAAATAACACTTAGGGGCAGATTTATCAATAGTTGAGGTGAATTAAAAATTTTTTTAATTTTGAGCTATTTTTGGTGTACTTAGACTAGGGAATAGTCCAAATTCAATTTGAATTTGAAAAAATTCGAATATCGAAATTTATCATGTACTGTCTCTTTAAAAATTTGACTTTGACCATTCGCCATCTAAAACCTGCGAATTGCTGTTTTAGCCCATGGGGGACCTCCTAGAACCTATTTGGAGTCAATTGGTCAACTTTGAAAAATCAAAGTTTTTTTGGGAAAAAGTTTGAATCGAATTTGATCGAATACGCTATTCCTTCTATCCGTATTTGACCAAAAAAAACCTTTGACTTAAATTCGAATTTTGAAGTTTTTTCAATTTGAAATTTGACCCTTGATAAATATGCTCCTATGAGTGTTATTTATTCAAATCTGAAAAATTCCTAAATATTTTTTAAGGAAAAAAACCCCTAGATTTTTTCGAGATTTATTATACCCAGATGCTGCAAAAAGTCAGAATCCGAAAATCTGCCATCTCAGACCTGTCGAGGTCCTGTATAAGTCAATGGGAGAGGCACCTATCTCAATTTGAAGTTTAAGTGGTCTGTGGTGGTTTAGCACAAAAAAACGTTTTTTTCTGGGTTTTCAGGCAAAAACACCTCAAATTTGAGCAATTCATGAAAAAAGCCTGAAAAATCTGAGCAATTCGGGAAAAGTCAAAATAAATTAGAGTGATTCGCTTTTCACTCAATTTTATTGAGGTTTTCTACAAATCAGTTTTTTTTATCAATAAATAAGCTAAAACCAGGGGAGTTAGGTTGTGTTTTTTTCAATAAAATATGAGATAAATCTGGATTTTTGTAAATAACTCCCTAAATATATCTTATAGCCCTATGATATATTTTTATTTCACAAATATTTTGAACAATTGTTTTTGTCATAATAAATGTGTTTTACTTAAAACAGGTATCCTTCTTGTGGAAAGGATACAATAAATATGTTTACAAGAGCCAGTCATTTTTATTTGAATGCTTTTACGAACACTGTACTTTTTTAATAAGCCCATGTGGCTAGACTTAAATCTTGTCAGCAGGAACTCAATTTGACCTAAAACAGATGGTAAACAAATATTGCCCCAGTGGATACATCATCAGACAAAAAAGGGTGAGGGGTGACATTTCCAACTTACTACTTCAGTAGGCCTGTAGTACTTGAGATCAACCTTCACATGGATCTTTCCAGTCTCACTGCAGCGTCCCACCTCATTTTCATTCTTGCCTTCCCACCTGAAAAGAAGATAAACGTTTGAGCTACTTTCACGCACACATACCAAGCTAGAAACATTTGTCTGCTTCTTCACACCCCAAGCCTGGTGTCAATGCACTATCCCCAGGAGTGTGTAAACTCATTAACAAAAAGAACAAAGGCCAATGCCAAAATGTTACAAGAATAACTTCCAAAGTTATTACATTCTTGTCAAGTGTGAAATTGTCAATTTGCGCATCCTATGTTGTGAGAAGTAGATGTATTTGTTAAGAGAAACACCTATTAGCTGCACTGGAGTTGAAAAGGAATTTAGAAGTGTTCTGTTGCAAAGCCTAATTAAGTCTTGGTACTTCATCATGTAAAGTAATTAAGATAGTTTCCAGTAACTTATCTGAGAAAACATGTTTTGATGAGCAAAAATCATTTATTAGTATTCAGGAACATTTTGACCATCACTACTTGAAGGACAGATTACAGAAGCAGCAATATATGGCAGATGAATGCCAAATAAACTTTGTTTCCTACCCTTTATGGGTCTTTAGAAGAAAGCTCTATACATTGCTAGATACAAAAACAAAGCTATGGTCCCAAAACAGAATCATAAAAACATCTTGCTTACAAAGTACCAATGTTTGAATTGCATATTGTGGAGTATTTATTATTTTAGTTCTTAGATGAATAGACATAAGCAAACAACTGCACAGCAGGCAAAACAATTCTACCATAGGAACGCTGGCAGCATTGTTAAAAGCTAAAAATTGGATCCTCTTTCAAAAAAATCAGTGCCATAATACTAAAACAGTTATGTTATTTTAAACAATGAAACAGTGCCATTGCATTATCAATGCACATTTCCTATTTGTTTTAAGAATTGTTTGTAAAACATAGTAGATAAAGTTTTTGTGATGATTAAACAGGTATTAAATGTACTTTTATACAATCTAGGTAACAAAATAAGAGATATTTAACATTAAGGGGCACATTTACTTAGTTTCGAGTGAAGGAATAGAATAAAAAAAACTTCGAAATGATTTTTTTGGCTACTTCGACCATCGAATTGGCTACTTCGACTACGACTTCGAATCGAACGGTTCGAACTACAAATCGTTCGACTATTCGACCATTCGATAGTCGGAGTACTGTCTCTTAAAAAAAACTTCGACCCCCTACTTCGCCAAGTAAAACCTACCGAACCTCAATGTTAGCCTATGGGGAAGGTCCCCATAGGCTTTCTAAGCATTTTTTTGATCAAAGGAATCTTTCGTTTGATCGATGAATTAAAATCCTTCGAATCGTTCGTTTCAAAGGATTTAATCGTCCGATCGAACGATTATTCCTTTGATTGTTCGATCTGACGAATATCGCTAAATCCTTCGACTTCGATATTCGAAGTCGAAGGATTTAACTTCGACAGTAAGTAAATCTGCCCCTAAGTGAGGCTTCGACAGTAAGTAAATCTGCCCCTAAGTGAGGCTTCAAGTTTTGGTACCAGCATTAAATCATAGTATGTCCTAGCCATTAGGGATGGGCGAATTTTTTCGCCTTGTTTCGCCGTGGAAATGACGCCCATAGACTTGTCTGGCAGCGTGCGTCAAAAAAAAAGACGCACGTCAAAATAAATTCGCCACGCAACAAAAATATTTTGACACCCATAGACTTTAATGGGCATCACGAAACGAAACGGCTCAAAATCGCCCATCCCTACTAGCCATTATTCCATGGAAGCATTCAGTTCACAGAACGGACATTTGTCTTTGAGAAAAGTCATTGACATTTCGCATGGCTATGGCATAATACTCTCTAATCTCTTTTCGGAAGGTGAGCATTGACGCTATAATAACAAAACATATAGGACACTGATCAAATAGGTGTAAAAAAAAAATGCTTTCCAATAAGCATAAAATATATTTATTGAGAGCCATATCAAAAACTTCATGGCAATTGACAGTACAGAGGATATAGGCTAGGACTGTTTTTTTCCCATTTAACCAGATATACTCCTTAAAACTAGTGATGGGCAAATCTGACCAGCCGGACAGCTGCCGAGTTCATTTACAAGTCAATGGCAGAGGTCAATTGAACCATTTGAATATGTTAATTGCCTTCCTAACATTCAAGTTTTTTTTTTCGGAGGAAAATTCAATTAGAATTAGATTAAAATTTTCGGGTCGAGAGTATCCGATCGAATATTAGACATTCGAGTTTTTTCATAAATAACCTCACATTCGAGTTGTGAGTTCAAATTTATTAGAGGGAATAAATACAGCAATAATACTGTGCCCTAAACTAACCATAGCATCCGGACAAAAAGAGTTAACTGGCACATTTATCATATTTCATAGATACCGTATATATTCGCGTATAAGCCGAGTTTTTCAGCACCCAAAATAAGCTGAAAAACGCTGACCCGGCTTATACGCGGGTCATTTAAAAAATATTACCTATTTGATGCGATACTAGGTGCAGTTGTCCCGCGGCTCGGCGCTGATCGGATCTTCCTTGACTTCTGGGTATTCTCGGCAGTTTCCGGAGCAGCGGAGGGAGCAGGAGGACTTCGTGACTTGACTTCGTTTGTTTCCGTCACGGCGCTCTTACGTCACGGCGTCCGATGCGCCGCATGCCATTGAGATTCTCTGACTGGGAGGGGAGAGCGCGCGTCTGGTGAGTCATCCCAGAGTCTCCATACTTTGCGTCTCAGTTGCTGTCAGGCTGCCCGCCGAGGTAGAAGATTTTTCTGCTGCATTTTGCATGATCATCGGATCAGATCCCAACCCAAATCCAATTGTAGTAACTCACTGTAAGGTAGGCCGCTCGGATGATCCCTCAACGAACCCAATTTTAGTAAACTTCCTTTCGGGCTCTGCTGAGTGCTTAGTAGGGGGGTATTCTACTTGGACTACAACTCCCACCATGCCCCTGACAAAAGTAACGTTGTCTAGAAAGTAGTAGGTCTCAGGGGAAATGTTAGGGTCAGGCTAAATAAAGTTGTAAATAGTAACTCTTTTACACACCAATGTGTACGCCCCACTTATGGTGACAGGCAGGCTTATTTGCCTCCTTTTCCTCACTCAAACCTGTTGGGCAGGAAGGAACTCATGGAGTTTCCAGGATTCTCCATACTGTGTGACCCCCCCTCACCTTGATGGTCTCACTATTGTGATGCACCTCATTCTGCTCAGGGCAAATACATTCGTTGCAGCATATGGGGGTCGGGGAATGTGACAGCCTGGATTCACTGGGTGCAGTAAGTTATAACCTAGAAAGCCTTTCATTAAAGACGGCATGTTTATTAACCTTTCGTTCTCCTTTAAGGTGGAAAAGCAGCAATGCAGATGGTGATGGACCTGCTTTTGCAAGCTGCTGCATTTCTCACCCTAGGCTTATACGCGAGTCAATACGTTTTCCCAGTTTTTGTAGGTAAAATTAGGTACCTCGGCTAATACACGGGTCGGCTTATACACGAGTATATACGGTATACCAGTTTGTCCAAATGTGGTCTTACAAAAGAAGCCATGCAGTGTCCTTCTTAATTAGCCATTTAACACATCAAGTACAAGTGATTCATGCACTACAAAGAGGACCACACAAAAAGAGAGGCATGGATCTTTTGTGTCTTCTGCGGTTGTACCTTTGGATTGGTACCATAACCACAGTTAAAAACGAATAATAGAGTACAGCAGCCTTACCCTTTTTTGCCTTAAGCTGTCCTTTTAGTTTTCACTGTGGTTAGATGGGGTTCCGTTTTTTCACACTATAGACACATTGTAGGGTCATTTCTGGATCTATTTTGGCATCTTTTCTGCCAATAATCTCCCTAAATTATGCCTGGTGGCTCAGTGGATAGCGCAGGGGTCCTGAGTTCAATTCTAGCTAGTGTACTGTCTTCAAGGAGTTTGTCCTCCCTGTGTGTTTGTGGGTTTTCTCCATTTACTCCACTTTCCCCCAACACATGTTAACTGGTTCCTGATAAATTGACCATAGTATGTGTCCTTAGGGCAGGGACTGATGTAAATAACAAACAATATCTTTGAACAATCTTTGTAAATATGTGCGTAAATACGTCAGCAATATATAAATAGGAAACCATAATAATGAAGGGTAGCTATACTACAGATTCACCAGCCTCATTTAAAGGGGACCCGTCACCAAAAAAAAACATTCCAAATCCTATTTTATCTCATTAGTCAAGTAAAATTAACTTTAATTACACTATATAAATTATTTGAATCTTGTTTCCTTCAGTCTGGGAATTCATAATTATAACAAGCAGGAAGCAGCCATTTTGTGGACAGTTTTATTAAGGCAAGTCTTGCATCATCTCAGAATCTTGTTTGTGCACCAGAATGGGGGACCTGATGTCCATTTCCTTGCGCTGGCTACACAATTAAACGGTAAAGAGAATGGGGGAAGGTGTGGAGAGCAGTGACATCTAGGAAGTGCTGAATGGAAAGTGAAAGTAATTGTCTGCCCCGCCTCTATGCCACTGGCATAGAGGAGGGGCAGACAATATTTGATTGACAGCTGAGATTTTTAAATGAGCTTACAACAGCTATGAATGCTTTAATAAAAAATAGAAATTGGATTTCATGTTTAATTTGAAAAGGACTTTTATTATACAGATTTTTGTGTCTGGATGACAGGTCCACTTTAAATAATTAATACTGAGCCTGCCTTGCTTTCTTTAATGCTCTTACTCCTAATACTCTTTATTTATCCTTAAATGATTATTAACGTTTTATTGCACTCTCAGTCATTGTTTATAGATACCCAACATGACTATCTGAGTATTGTGCTGCTTTTAAACTGTGGTGATTGTCACTCAGTGGGTTACTTCTTACATGCAATGTAATTTTCTTATTGCACACCTGTAGTTCACCGATCCTTCTACAAACACATCAACGTTTTGGGGGGGGGGAACAACATCCTCCCTTCTATACGTGTTAATTTTTACATGTGCCCAAGGCAAACATCAGTCAGACGAGGGACCATAGTATCAATGCACAATATAACGACAGCCCTAACAAATGGTAGTTAAGACATACACAGATGTTTTTAAATTTTTCACTTCAATTTGGCCCACAATTGAACTGCCAATAATATAAAAGCTTCATAAGAAATAGTAGCCAATTGAAGGCCTGTTTGTGTGTCTAAGACAATCCTTTTTGGAGGGTATTTGAACTCCTCAGATGATGTTCCAGACATCTAATGATAGTAATTATAAACAGTAATTTCCTTTGTTAGCTATCATTAGTTGTCAACACCTTTATTCAATATGCAAATAACATGTCTCATTATAATTAATTATAAACGATACATTAGTGTAAGGAAAAAATTGTATTACTAGTTTTTATTTAGCCATGACCTATTAATAATTCATCTTTAGGTGTGCCAAAACTAACTTTTTTTTGTTTTTTTAAAGAAGCCTTTAACAATGTTACCTGTAGAATACCAAGAGAGTGATATTAGAGAGCTATTCCTATCTTTCTCATGCTTTGTGTGTATATTCTCTGCAATCTAGTGTGTACTGTGTAACTAAACCGAGCTATGTAGACACTACTATTTCCTTACATCACAAGGGGGAGTTACTAGTTGGTTTCTGGATAAAATGACTCAGACCACTTAAAAGAAAAAAAACTGCTGTTTTCCCCGATGCCTATAAAAGTTTATATTTAGTTATTTAAAGATCCTTTAGAAATTTCACCCCTGCCCTCATATCTGTGACGGTCCAAGGGAACTGTTTAGGAAAATGAGAAGGTTCTATTTTGCATAGTGTGATCATTACTGTAGATATGTTTGGGTATCATTTAGCTTTTCTCAGAACTGCTTATGTGTAATTTTACTAGATCACTGAAAAATCAGACCACAAATAAAAGTTGAACATTCTTCTTTAATAAGGGAGACTTACAAAACATGCCTAAAGCTCTGCTGCATAGATTTCAGCACAATCATGCTCAATACTATATTTTTTTTAAACTACCAACATAAGGGGAGGTTTACATATATCCATTCTGCCTACTTTAGGGTCATACAGTTTACATATTGCACAGCAAAGCAACAAGTCACCAATATTAAATGAACATGATTGTCCACAAAAACAGTGGTTTTAAAATAAAACTATATATATATATATATATATATATATATATATATATATATATATATATATATATATATATATATATAACAGTATCTCATTATTTTCACTTACCTCTTTAGCCTATTGAGCAATAATTACTGATTTGGACATACTTATACACACATCTAGGAGTCTATTGATGGAATGAGGAAGAATGAACCAGTAACATCAAAACATTTAATAGTTTTAAAGTAATGAAAATATAACTCAGTGTTGCCCTGCACTAGTAAAACTGTGGTGTTTGCTTCAGAAACACTACTATTGTTTATATAAATAAGCTGCTGTGTCGCCATGGGGGCAGCCATTCAAAGGAGAAAAGGCTCAAGTTCCACAGCAGATAGCAGATAAGCTCTGTACAACATAATGCTATCTGTTATCCACTATTTATCCTGTGCCCTATAGCCGCCATTACTACTCAGCAGCTTGTTTATATGAACTATAGTAGTGTTTCTGAAGCAAACACATCAGTTTTACCAGTGCAGGGCAACACTACATGTTATTTTCATTACTTTAAAACACTTTCAATTTTTGGTGTTACTGTTCCTTTAAGCTTTTAAAAAAAGGTACTATCTTTAAAAAAAAAAAGCTGTGGAACATACTAATTCCTCATGTGGCTGACAAGCCTGAATAATAAAATTCAAATACTCATTTGTTTAGATTACAAAAGAAACTGAAGCAGCCTGCAGTTTGCAACTAAACTATGGTTGGCATCCAGTGGTTTAATTTGCCGTTTTTGGGCACCACAGCAAAGCCTTTTAATAAACCCTATTCCCCGAAACATGTGGAAGATAATCTGGTTTTCAAGACTGTGTTGAAATTGTGAATAAGTTATAATCTCCACTAGTGGGTCCTGCAGAGGGGGGGGGAATATAGATTATGCAATTATTTTACAAAAAAAAATGTAATGTGCAGAACTCTACCTTCCTGAACATGGCATTTCATATACTTTGTTTTCATATACTTTTCTGTTAATTACCACCATTCAGACTGGCAGAATCAGTTACTCCAACTTTTTGACAAACAAAAAGCATATCTGCTTACGATCGTATGCAAAACAGAAAACCAGCTTTAAATACTTTGTTAATCTTGGCATAGACAATTATAAGGCAATTAGTTTACTCCACTGTAACTTAAATTTTATGAATGCCCAACTGGTCTGTTTAGTTTGATATATCTCTACCATACCTTTACCATCTCAGCAACAAACATACACATGCTGTGGTGCTCATCAGTGATCAGACTGGATGCAACCAATTCACAATTTTTTTAATTATGCCAAATATTCAATCCATTAATCTTC
This sequence comes from Xenopus laevis, assembly GCF_017654675.1. Lineage (NCBI taxonomy): Eukaryota > Metazoa > Chordata > Amphibia > Anura > Pipidae > Xenopus > Xenopus laevis. The sequence goes on along the minus strand of NC_054381.1, from coordinate 91,199,639 downwards.
CCAATATTATCTGAATCCATACATTATATTTTCTACAAAATGAAGGTAGGGAGCCTCACCGTTGAATAAAAATATATAAAGGTGATATGGACAATTCTTGTTCAGACAAGCCCAGCTTCTCATGAGTCTCACTTTTTATGCCCTTTGTTTGGGGAGAACAAGGTGTGTGGCCAAAACCATCCACATTCTGTTTTGGGGTGTTTGAGATCTTTGTCCAAAAGAACAAAATCCTGGGTTCTGTGCATTCCAAAATTAATCATCCTATTCCTTTATAAAAATCACAGACACTTTTAATAAATGCAGGTCGCTAGGCTACATTGAACATCTCTTCTGGGCAGCTCTGTAAGGTCACGGAAACTTCCATTCAAAGATGTTTGTTTGGGATGCTTGTTCATAGGAACATGCTGGTGAACATCGGCAGGTGTGTGCATATGGTAAACAGTCCGTGGAAGAACTACATTTCTAAATGTTGCAGGTATTTGGAACATGCCTTGATGTTATCTGTATGGAGTGCAGTCTCTTTTCTCTGCATGAAAGGTTCTTAACGACTGCACTACTAACGATAGCGAGTACAATCGTGGACAACCATTGAACGAAGACTGTGCTTCATAAACAGCAAATGCACATTCTAAAATACCACATTAACCCTCCTCTCCCTTCAGCCCTGCATGATAATACCTCTCGTAGCCACTTGCCCTGCCAACATCTGACTAATGACTCCACTGCCCTGCTCTATAATATGGTGGAGCTGCCCAATTTTCCCTGAAAATCAAAGTAAATACATTCATGGATGTACATGGGGCACACTTCTTTATATTAAAATTGACAAATCCATGATTGCCAGCGGCCCCTACCTTTGCTAATGTTGCTGATACTTATTGGAAAAGACAGGTGTAAAATTTACTCTGGAGTAATTACAATATGGAATTTGCTATAAGCATCAATGGTCCTAGATAATTAAAGATAGAGTATTTTAAGGGGTTTTCAACATTCCTTGTAAAAGAGATTCTCATAAAAATGTATTGTAAATGTTTGCGGTAGAAACTATGTAGCCACACAGTATGTGTATTTCATAGGACACAGTAAAAACCAGGATCCGCATAGAAATATGTGCAGTTAAACACACAGTACAGTGTCACTAATTACATTTTTGTAAGCACGATCGTCATCTCATGAACTAGTATTTTTGGATTTTTCTACAGCAAATACTGTTCACGTTCCCAGGCAAATACCAAGGCAAGTAACCAGGAAAATGCCAATTCCAGGAACACTGGATCAAAGGGGTCAAGTCAGGAAACTTTGAGGAGGGATTGAATTTTTTCCCCAAGACCCCTTCCTTTAAATAATATCCTCTGCTCTAAAGGCATTATGGTGCTGATAAGGGGTATATGAGACACCTGAATGTATTTATCACACCCAGGGATGTATCCCCTACTACCATGCACCCATTTGTTGATCAGAAGTAGGTTATATTTTAGGCATAGTTATAAAACAGTTAAGTAATAACACAAAAGAAGGGAATTCATATTTTCCCCACAGCAACTTACACTAATGTTTTCATGAACTTGTTGTCTACAAGATGATTTCTACAGGAAACACAAACATTTAAGCTGGTCCGGTTTCTCATCAATTCACTGAAGTGTGTGAAACTGTCTTCAGACAGCAGAGCTGGCTTCTACCCAAGTCTGAGCTGTGCACGGAGATCCAGCTATTCCCTCCTGACCCAAAATGCATTCTATCTGCTAAAGCTATTTCTCTCTGGGATTTTTCTATTGCAATCTAATCAAACCAGGAAGGCAGCAAGTGACGGGTGAGTTTTTTTTCGTGTTTACTTTAGTCGCACAATTAGATAGTGTATCAATAAAGTATGGAAAACTGCTCCACTTTTGACCTTGGTAACTCCATGATGCCATGTGGCACAAGTTTCTCCTATTTTGAAATGGACAGTGTGTTAAATCGATTCAACCCAGGATGCCAGAATAAGATTATGAAGACGATTGGTCAAGGTCTGTGGGCTGAAGAGTTTCCTTAGTCAACTTCGGGTGACTTCGGAAAACAAAGCACCGCGTGTGCTTAGCGCCAGCGATTTTTCATCTAAGCCAGAGCAAGAGTGAGGGAAGGCGTTCGGGGAGATTGATCGCCGCAAAGACGAGCCGATTAGCCACCAGGCGACTAAATCTCCCTGAAATGCCCAGTGTGACCATACCCTTAAGGGGATCTCTTTCACTATATCTTTGGTTAGAGCAAACTTGATCACTAGTAATTGTCTAAATGGTTGTAGGATTAATCTGTTTAATAAATAATCTCACAAATAGTCTTTATTGCTTTTTCCTTACAATTGTTTGTAAACAAAATAATTTACGTGTTTCTGAACCTTATATTAGTCTTCTTGCAGCAACCAACACAATCTTGCGGTTTGTGACTGGCAGATTTCAATGTCTAATGGCTAATTACAGCATGAATGGCTAATTACAGCGTGAGTTTGCAACTTGCAATTCAGCACTGACAAACAGCATGTTTGAGTGTATTGCAGCAGAAAAAGTGTTAAGTGAGATTTACACAGCATTCCTTTTAAAAGATTGCCAGTGAAATGGCCTACATCACATAGGGAGAGGAATAGCTCCAAACTTGCAATAACATTTTTCATTGCACCCTCTAGGCCATGTAGTCTTTAATGATCCCACTTAAAAATCTTGAAAAAAGTTGATAGCCAGCAACAAATAACAACTATTAATCTGTGTAACAGTAGCCTAATATCTTTTTGTTTTGACGTTATTTCTAAGGCAAGATTTTTTCATGCCGCTAGAATAGGTTATCCAGATGCATTAGCTTTTTGCCACACTGTTATGGGTGGGTAGACAAGGAGAGCCCCTGTGTCCTTATTGAGAACATCTAACTTAAGGCTGCAACAACAAGTATCACCTTGCAGTTAGGTGCTCCTCTGATTGTATCGGTAAGGCCATTTGCTAATGTACTAAATTACGACACTCTCAAGCTTATTTATTAATACTGGTAAAATTTGCATTTGGTTAAAAATGAATAGCAACCAATCAGTAATTAGCTTTTTTTCAAGCCAATTGCAAAAATGTCATCGGTTGCCTTGGGTTACTGACCAGGTGCAAATTAACCCAGTGTTGATAATTGAGCCCCATGCATTTACAAAGTAACCATTTCCTGACAATATACAGTGAAATGCTGCAGGTTAGCTAAGGAAACATTTACTTTAGTCTATCCCTTGAGTCCTGCCTACACCTGTATAGGACCCCACTATGTAAAGGGCCAGGTCAGTCACACTTAGGGTTGCCACCTGGCCGGTATTTTACCGTACTGGCTAGTAAAAATGATGCTTGATACCAATGTTATTAATAGGAAAACGGCAAGAAGATAGGAAGGCTGGTATTTTTTTACAGAAAAGGTGGCAACCCTAGTCACACTATTATTGCACACCTATACATACTCTGCATTGAAAGTAGCCTTAACGGGGTGGTTCACCTTTAACATAACTTTTAATATGGCTTATTCTAAGCATGTTTTCAATTGGTCTTAATTTTTTTATTTTTTCATAGTTTTTGAATTATTGGCCTTTTTCTTCCGACTTTTCCCAGCTACCAAATGGGGGTCACTGACCCCATGTAAAAACAAATGTTCTGTAAGGTGACACATGTATTGTTATAGCTACTTTTTATTACTCATCTTTCTATTAAAGCCATCTCCTATTCATATTTCAGTCTCTGATTCAAAGCAATGCATGGTTTCTAGGGTAATTTGGGTAAGGCTACTAAATGTATTGTTTTTTGCTACTTATATTACTCATCTTTCTATTAAAGCCATCTCCTATTCATATTCCAGTCTCTTTTTCAAATCAATGCATGGTTTCTAGGATAATTTGGGCCCTAGCAACGGGATTACAAAGCCTGCAAACTGAAGAGCTGTTGAATAAAAAGCAAAATAACTTAAAAAAGACAAATAATAAAAAATAAAAACCAATGGCAAATTGTCTCAGGATATCACTCTCTACAACATACTAAAAGGTTATTTAAAGGTAAACAACCCTTTCAAGGCAATATTGTTCATAATTTTCTATTCTATGTGGCCTATTTGAACACTATTTCTTGCGCCAGATTATTCTAAAAAATTATATAATTTAAAGAAGCCTGTTGAGATCTTAAGCATGCTGAGAGCAATCTTGAAGACGGCCACATCTGGCCAGACGGCCACTAAATGAACAGCTGACTAAATGGAGGCAATTTCCTTTTATGGAGGAAGTTTTAAAACAAGGCCACAGTGCTGGCTTGCAGCATGAAGAGTCAGACATAAGCTTACACGGGACTCAAAAGAAACAGTAATGGAAAAAACTTCACTACAGAAAGTTTACAGACACAAATATATCTTTTCCTTGACAGAGCACTGCTAATAACTAGGAGAAGAGGCAGAAGAATTTATGCAGAAACAAGCAGATCGATTTCCTAGAGCTTACGCACAATTCCCATAAATGTGCTTGTGTAAGTGGAGCTTTATAAGTGACTGTATGAAGAGACCTCCACATAGAGTAACCGCAGCCTACACATCTTCAGGTTGAGGTAGTGTTTAACCTCTATCTATTCCCATGTGCATACAAGATTGATGGTAAAATGATTCATTCTGGAATCCTACCAGCTTCTTCTCCAAGCCATGAAATACCAGAAAAAAAAGAAAAGTCAGTCTCAGGGAAGATTAATGATATGCACACAAAATACCTTGAGTTCTTGTAATATATTCATCTGTGGTAATGTGACATGAGGATTATGCCTAAACATTTAGCTAAAAAAAAAGCAATAAGGGTGTAACCTTCACAGTGATGACCTGATCCTTTCCTGAAGTAAATTATTGTTTAAGTCTTATAATGCTAATCAGCATTCCTATAAAACAATGTGTTGGATAGTATTTCATCACTGCACTGTAAGCTGTGTAGCTGCCAAACTAAGCCTAGTTTGGAAAAAAACATTTTCAAAAGCTGCGCACAGAGCTTACAATCTAACATTTGGTACCTATGAAAATAAAATGACTTGCGTGAGGTCAAGAGAAGGCAGAACAGGAATCAAGCCAAGATTTCTGACGTCCCCAAATTATAGTTGGGAAAATTCACAAACCTCAGATACTGTAGCACTGTAGTCTAGTTTCCTGGAAAGAGAATCTTTCCCAAAGAATATCGCTTCCTGATGGATTTCTCCTAAAGTTCAGCTTCAGACCACTAGAGCTGTATACAATTAAAATTATTAGCTGTTATGGCTCAATACACTGAGCTTGTTCTCTGCACTTGGGAAATACTCTTGTTTTTTTCTCATGATTAGTGATGGCTGAATCTCTGCCGGAAACATTCGTGCATTTACAGCACAAAAGGCGAAAAATTTGCGAAACGCATTGAAGTCACTTGCCGTCAAAATAATTTTATAAATTTATTCGAGAGACTATTCGGTCCAAATGCATTAAAGTCAATGGCCGACCGAATAATTTTTAAGAGCTGCAATTTTATGCTCGCAACAATTTTTTGACAATTTTTTTTGAGGCGGCGATTTGTAACCATAGTTTCGCGAATTATTCGTTTTCAGCGAAATGTTGAAATTCAACGCAAATTTGTGTCAAATTTATTCTCCCATCACAACTGATGATGGTTATATACAATAATGAAAACTATTCTAGTTGTAAAGCTTATAGCAGCCTACTCCTGTATCGACACATTAAAACATAAATACTTCCACTCTTCTAAGAATAAAAATCATCTGCTACTGTAATGTTGGTTGCGAAAATGACTTATGCCCCTTTTAATGCATAATAGATGTTTTTCTAAGCCATGTTTCCAAGTAACATATGACTGGCTGGCTTTGATCAGCCAATGACTAAAGAGTCTTCTGGCCAATACTATGGTCCAGAGGTCAAGTGTTTTTTTTTTCTCTTCTGCTTCATACAGCTGCTTCTGGTATATAGAAGCAGGGGGCCCAATGATGATAAAAGGAGGTGGATTGAAAAACATAATAAACAATAAAAATGTAAATGAGCCACAGTATTCACAAAACCATCATGATTTTATTATCCACATTTGGCAGGAATTTATATTCACAGTCAAGCTATGCAGACTATGCTGTGTAAACAGTCTGCACCCTCAGCTGAGCACTTGCAGCACTGTAGTACTTTAGGCCATGGATAACTGTATGAAAATCCCATATGAAGGCAGTGCCTGAGTCTATAATGCAAGAAATAGAAGTTTTTGGCGCATGGATTACCATATGTTATTTTTCTCTGTTTATACTGTATATTTCAGGATAATGTTGTAAATGAAATTACTCAGCTTGTCTGTATAACTATAAGTATTAACAATGGAAGCTACTCAAAGCAATTAAAGGGAAGTCATACAAACCATTTATAGAGTTGGAAACACAAAAAAAATGTATGGCTTTCCTTATTGGGCAAAGGTGCCTATATACTCCGGCCTGTCAGCCTGCTGATTTGGCTCTAGATCAAATAGGTATGTGGTCATTCTGTCCATGGGACCAAATTGAATGCATCAATATATGATTGAGCCTTAAGGTGACATGGGTAGATTTCTTTTAGTGAAAAAAACGGTTTTAGCTCAATTAGATGAAATCATCTGCTTATCTTTACACTGATGGGGTGCAAATGATTGTAATTGCCTAGCAGAAAAAACGGACGAACATGTGTCAAGGACAATGGCTATTCGTGCCACCACAAATCAGTTGTCAATCAGTTTTGATCAGACCTTATGCTGCAGGCTGGGAAAAGGTGTTCATTGTGTTCAATGTAAGGAAAATTATATAAACCTTTAAAATGTTGTGCCCTCAGTAGTTAAATATTATTAAGATGACACTAAAGCCCAAGGGGGAAATATAATAAAAGTTGCAAAGAGAAAAACAATTTGCACAAATGAGAATAAAAATTTGCAAGCAATAATTTTATGGATTGCGAATTTTAAATTGTGCACTTTTAAGAAGGGCTTGAAGAAGAAGAAGCAGAATTCAAGCAAAGGATAATTTGGTGGCCATTTCAACGGTGACTACTGACCCCATCTAAAAAAACAAATGATATTTAAAGTAACAAATGTATTGTTACTTTTTACAACACATGTATTGCTACTTTTTATTACTCATGTTTCTATGCAGGCCCTCTCTTATTCATATTCTAGTCTCTTATTCAAATCAATGAAGGGTTGCTAGGGTAATTTGGACCTTAGCAACCAGATTGTTGAACTTGCAAACTGGAGAGCTGCTGAATAAAAGCTAAATGAGGGGCATGGGGCAGATTTGTCAAAATGTGGGTTTATATTTAAATAAATAAAAACTCACCCATGTTCTATTCATTTCTATGAGATTTTTAGAAGGGAGAATAGGTGAAAGTTAGAACTCAACATTTGATAAATACGCTTTCAAAAATCCAATAGGAATTAATAGAACATGGGTGAGTTTTTATTTATTAAAATCTAAACTCAAATTTTGATAAATCTGCCCTTTAAAAAAACAGAAATATAAAAAAACATATGATAAAGCAAAAAAAAATGAAAGCCATTTGCAAATTGTCTAAGAATATAACTCTACATTATACTGAACATTAATGTAAAGGTGAACAACATGGGAATTCCATGTGACTACGGTCTGGCATATATTTTTCACAGTAAAAATAGTATGAATTCAGTGATATTTAGTTACTATTGTATTTTGCATTGACTATAAACCCAGAAGACGAATAGTGGCCCACATAGATATATTAGTACACACAGATCAAATTAATATGCCTTGTTGACATGCAATTCGCTTACACAATGGTTTTGCCGATGTGCTTGAAAGCTTTCTCCACAAACTCACGAACACTGTGGACCTCCCCAGTAGATATGACAAAGTCCTCAGGCTCATCTGTTTGCAACATCAACCACATAGCCTGCAAAGAAAATAAACAGAGAAAAACTCAGTCTAAAATGCTTAATATTCTACCAGCTGATGTGTTTATTTTTTCTGAAAGGGAGAAATAAAATAGTTATACAAACTCTGGCTATAAGTAAAGCATAAGCAAAGTCATTGCAACTGTACTGCTGTGCTTTATAGGTAAGGTTAGACATTCATTTCATAGCATATATTACACACTCATTTCTAGGTCTTAATATATTGTTTAACCACTCTATCAACTTAGTAACAAATTAAAAGGACAGTCTTGGCAAGCTGTACACACTGCTAGGTATTGGTATTAAAGATACAAAACAAATAAATGCATCAATAAACTGACTGATATATAACTATTGGTACAGTCATTGCAAATTTTTTTGGTTTTCTCTAATTAAATGTAGAAGTTATTTCTGAAAACTTTCTGAATATCTGAATAATGTCAGTGTCAGGTGTTGAAAGATTTTAATTCCCAATTTTTATAATAGATTTTAAGTTCTGTTATGTTATTACAGTGTTTATTAATTATGTACCTAAAAAAGTCAGACTTTGACACTTCTATATTTTATAATGGATTTTAGGTTTGTTTTGATATGCCAAGAGCTATGTGAATTCTACAACAGGAAATGTCATCCCTCAATTTTCCAATCGGCTTCACTTTAAGTGAAAGCAGCACCATAACCTGGCCAGCCTGCAAAGAATTTCTGAGTAACGGAAGCAAGACACAAAAGATTAACAAAAATTCGACATAAAAATAACAAAATCTTTGACACTGAATACACTGCTCTTTAGGAAATGGTCTAAGAGAAGAAAATTGCGTCCAAAGGAAATTTTGCTGTAAAAGGGCTGTATAGGTAGGCATTAGGCACACTCCATTTTAATTACGTTTGCATTAATTCTGTTAACATATCACAAATCTAAGTCTAATTGTAGACTTGTTTTAGCAAATATACCTATTGTGTCATACATTCATAATTCAGTTTTGAATATCAGTACCATAGGGTGCCATTAATCAAAAGATACAAAACTAATATAAACACCACAATGGCAATCTGCTGCTAAAAACCTTGTTATGTTCTCACGGTTTCATGGGAATTCTGTATGTATAACAGTTAAAAAAAAAGAAGGGTATGAATGAGGGTCTAGGCAGAAACTGTGAAATGTCCAAATGCCACACAATAATGGCACAAGGCCAGAACAGCTTTATTGATGTTTAAACTAAAGTCACCCCAATGGATGTAAAAAAGGCCTCTGCAAAATAGGCAGGGCATCAGTATAAGTATCTAGATTACTGCAAAAATTGCTAAGACAATGTAACATGGGTATAGAAAATTTCAGTTCTTAAAGACTTTGACTGTTGACTGTTACACCGGAGCAGGGGCGCTAAAGTGGTGGAATATGATCACTACGTATAAATATAAACGGGGTCCATATATTAAACTCTTTGATGTTTTATTCACCAGTAGTTCTTTCTAAAGGAAACAAGGGTATATCTTCAGATATGTTATGTTAAGTTACTGCTAAACTACATGGCAGTGGAGAAAAGGCTGATCCTCTCCGTCAGCCCTGACCATGCACTGCAGGCATGGAATCTAACATTATCTTGTGTTTCCTAGAAATGGCTCAATATTGTAAAACTGACCAAATGTACTGAACAATTTCCATGTTTCCTTGGCCAGGATGTCAATGCCCATAAGCTAGTCATTGTTTTTCAGATATTGACACCTATACCAATCAGAAATCTAAAGTCAACTATTGTCAAACGCAGAGTGAACATACTGTAATTATTGTAAGAGTAATGGCCAGTGCACAAGTTGCTGATGATGCGATGTTGCCCTGTTTCATAGTGCAGTCAGGTGCCAGAGCAACACACAGAACTCTAGGTTCACTCTCACTGTGTAGTAGCCTGATGGAGAAGGACAGTTCCTTGTGCACACATTTCAGTACACATTCATCTCTTCACAACGTAGCAATTTAATGGGAGGGACGGGATCAATTGACCATAAGCCCTTGTTTGTCCTCTGTTATTTAGTTACAGCAATGCTCAGGCACACTGCTTTCACTTGTTTTGCACAAAAAGCGGGCAGCATTCACAAAAGGAACTAATCAACTAAAGCTCCATATACTATAATTTTTGCGGTAATGCTGATTAACTGTAGGGAAGGAAACTCCCGTAAAATTACATTTATGTTGTAATTCAAACAGTATAATCTGCACTCTTACATGCAGTGCTAGAAGCCATATATATTGTACCTATGCAATACCCACTGATACAGTGCAGACAAGGCAATTAAACTAGCATTTCATTGATCAGTAATTCTGATCTGCTGCTTCAGACTAGAACATGTGCAATGTTTCCAATGTTAACCACTGAAGGCAATAAAGGCTGGAGTACAGAAAGCAGCACAGAACATATGGTCCCAGCACTGAGCTCCAGTATTGCTTTTCCACCAGGAAAATATCTGTAAGGAGTTTGTATATTCTGCCCATATCTGTGTGGGTTTCCACCAGGTACTCAGTTTTCCTCCCACATTACAAAAATATGCAGCCAGGCAGACTAACTGGCTCTTCATGTGCAATGTATGCTATAGGGACCTGGGTTTGTAAGAAGGTGAATGAAACAATGATGGTTTTATAAATTCTATCCTTAAAAAATGATAAAACAGCACAAACTTAGGGGTCCGTTTACTAAAGTGCGGTAAATCTGACTTGTTTCCGCATGTTATCGCTGAGAATATTTTTACGCCAGAATAAGTTTACTAAACAGCGATGCGCTCAGAAGTCATTGCGATCACTTGCGGTAACTACGTTAAGGAACCAGCTTACGTTAGCGGTAATTTTAGCGAGTTGCAAATTTTTGGGCGAAAAATTACGTTTTTGCGAATATTTATGCTATAAAATAGTCTTGTTTTATGGCGGTTATTATTTATATGTCTGCATCATATAAACCCTTCTGCCAATAGAATCATAGGAACAAGAAATGATACCAGTCAATCTCTTTGCTTCATAGAAATGCACAGTTTAATGTAGCCAATCACAATGAAACCAAAAAAGTGTAGAGGCTGATGAATCCTTGACTGTGATGCCCGCTGCCAATAATACACCTCTGAGCTGAAACTGCTGCTGTTGCAACAGATAGAAGCAGAAGCCAAAACATCCCGTCAGCAATAGCTACAGATCTGTCTCCTGTCAGCAAAGAATGATGGGTAAAAAAAAACAGTATTATTTCCTGCCCCTTGAGAATTTTCTGGCGAAAAAAATACTTTAACGCCACTACATAGGTAAAAGTTTGCGAATATTCTGGCGTTAATTTTGTCTTTAGCACATTTCACTGTTTAGTAAACCATGCGTTAATGTGTACGTAGCGTTATTTTCAGCGAATGTGATAACTGGCGAACAATTATTCTTGCGCAAGAAAATGCGCAAATTTATATTTACCGCAGGTTAGTAAACTGGCGATAACATATTTGCCGAAAATTCTGTCTATATATTGTGCTAATATTTTTAACGCACTTTAGTAAACGGACCCCTTAATTAGGCACCAAATACAATATGACGCTTACCTGCACTGATACTTAAGATATATTTACTCAATACAAATTTCTCTTACATCTCTGAACAATCCTTTTGTAAAACTGTGATTCTGGATTGGATACCAAAAGATTAGTATGTTTTGAAAGCCAGGATGATCTTTTATAGACCCACATTTGCCAGGATTCATTTTGGTTCAGGAGTATGAAATGCTGCATGACTAAACAAGTCATTATTACCACACCTCAAGAGTCAGGACTTACACATGGATCACTAATGGTGACAGCAAGTAGGAGGAGACTGGTTGAATTGGCACAGGCCAAGGAACCAGGTAACGAATCAGTGCCAATGCCTAGAAGCAACTCAGCAACTATAGATTCAGTTCACGCACAAACTGTCTTATATTGCTTCTCTCATTTTTAAACGCAGCTGATATACAAGAGAATAATAATCTCTATGATCCTGTTACCATAAGAAATGACAAACTATAATGTCTGAAGACAAAAGAGATCATGGCATAAGAAAATAAGCTGGAATGGAAGGCTCTTTACCAGTGTCCTATAGACTTAATTTTAAAAAATTCACATTTTTCAAAATTATTTTCCTTTCCTCTGTAATACGACAGTACCTTGTACTTGATCCCAACTAAGTTAGAATTAATTGTTACTGGAGTAAAAACGACCTACCTACTGGGTTTATTTAATGTATAAATTCTATTTTAGTGGACGTAAGGTATGGAGATCCAATACACAGAGAGACCCCTTATCTGGAAAACCCAAGTCCCAAGCATCCTAGATAATAGATGCTGTACCTGAATTTCGTTAATGAAATTGAATCATTAAAATGTAATGTGTCTCCAAAAGATAACTACCTTGTACTGATGATTACAAGCTATTTGCCAAGCAGATATGTATGTATGTTACTTGTTTGACAAGCTGCATTCAGTACAGTGCATACTTAATGTAAAATAAAATGGGGGTTTTGGTCAACCTAATTTGGAGAATTTCTGGCCTGAGAAACTGGGAGAAGGCTATCTAGATTATCCGGTTTGTTTCCTTAATAACATAGGGCAATGCATATGCAACTGCAGTGCTAAAAACTAAAACAGATAACTCATTCTATACTTTAATCACTAGTGCTGCCTAAGGAATGTCTTTTTGTTGCTTGCATTAATTCATTAATAGCTAGTGAGTGGGTTATTCAACAAAATGTAACATAGGAGTCAATACAAGACTACTAAAAGATAACCATTTTAAGTATCTTCTAAGGCATTTTGTAGCTATGAATAATTTATAGAATGTCAGCATCAGTAGCGTAACTAGATATTACTGGACCCCACAGCAAAGGATTTTTCAGGCCCCTTAAATGTCTAGAGGTTGACGTTTCACTAATATTTATTAAAATTGTATATGAATTAGGGCCTCGTGGGGCCCCTATACCTGATGGGCCCCCCTTGCAGCCGCAGGGTCTGCTTCCTCTGTTGTTACACCCCTGGTCAGCATCCATGCTTCACTCCAAAGTTTTAAACTATTATTCCATGTATCTGTTGATGGTATGGGATCTGTTATCCAGAATGCTTGGGACCTGAGGTTTTCTGGATAATGGATCTTCATACCTTAAGTCTACTAGAAAATCATGTAAACATTAAATAAACCCAAATAGACTGGTTTTGCTTCCAATAAGGATTAATTACATCTTAGTTTGTATCAAGGTACTGTTTTATTATTACAGAGAAAAAGTAAATTTTTAAAAAATTTGGATTACAGTAGAACCCACATTTAAGGTTTTTCAGGGGACCAGAAAAATGGTGTGAAATTCGGGAAAATGTAAAATCAGGGAAATTAATTATGCATAATATATAGGTGGGACCACAAAACAACAATGTAAAATGAGGGAAAACTTAAAATCAGGGGATGTAAAATTGAGGTTCCACTGTGTTTGGATAAAATGGAGTCTATGGGAGACAGCTTTTCTATAATTTTGAGCATTCTGGATAATGGGTTTCCTGATAACGGTATAAAGAAAATAAAAATCTTCAAGTCTAGTTTAAAGTTTCCTCATGGTTTTTGCATCAACATGTTGCACAATTTATGTAGTATAATGATATCACTCCGCTTTGCACACTTAAAGGATAAAATAATTCAGCTAGAAGTCCCCTGGTGTCTTCATATGGCCCAATTTTGTTGAATTTAGGGGGCAAATTTACTAAAGGGTGTAGTGGCTAATGCTAGCGAAAATTCACCACTCTAGCACTACTTCACACCCTTACGCCAGACGAAGTTGCGCTCTGGCGAAGGGACGTAACAACGCTAATTCACTAAGTTGCAGATTTTCGTGAACATTACCTCTTGCGCCAGACTTTACTTCGCCACCTCAGACCAGGCGAAGTGCAATAGAGTAGATAAGGATGGTACAAAAAAAGTTGAACTTATTTCTTAGTGCCAAAAAAACGCTGGCGTCTTTTACTTTTTATAGGGTGATAGGCTGAAAAAGATCAAACATTTTTTTTTAAGGTAACCCTCCTTCCCCCCTACATTTGATAACATATGGCACCTAAACTATACTGTGGGCACATGTGTAGGGCATTAGAATACATTTATTAAGGTTCCCTGGCCTTGTGTAGTGTAATGTGTTTTCTGCTGCATATACGGGCATTGTACTTTAACTGCACACCGTATGCAAATTTGCCTTTGCTAGCGTAACTTTGAACTGCTGATAGTAACATCGCTAGCGCAACTTCAGAAACGATCGGTAACTTGTGCAAATCTACGCCTGGCGAAGTGCGGCAAAGCCAACGCTGGAGCAACTTAGAAGGTAAGTAAATTTGCCCCTAAGGATAGTCTTAGAAACTACCAAATATAAGAGACATACTGAAATACTGAACATCAACATGAAATCTAGTAACCATTTACGAATCCTCCCTCACTCAAATCAGCATTTCTTCAGGACATTCTGCAATAAGAATTTACAGTGCATCCTAGGAATCTCATAATGTAGACTGCCATAAGGTTAAAGGTAGTCCGCTACAAAATGGCACAACCTAATTTCACTTAATGCTGTTATACTTTGTAAGAACCCCCAATATGATCCAGTGATGCCGCGGAATTAAACTGATGCAAATTTATTAAGGACGCACAAAATCCAGGATGTGGCTTTTTTCAGAAGGATTCAACAGAATCCAAGTGCCTGGCCCAACCAAATGCAAATCCAAAGGAATTACCGTACATGGCTTTTCGTCACACAAACAAAAATCAGGGCAAATTAAAGGTGGCCATACACGGGCAGATAAAGCTGCCGATATCGGTCGTTTGGACCGATTTGACAGCTTATCTGCCCGTGTATGGGGGCTTCCGACGGGTCTTCCCGATCGATATCTGGCCACGATATCGATCGGGAAGGTTGGATTTTTACCCGACCAACCCGTCGGAGCCGCTTGGCGCACCGTAATTCGATCGTTTGGCCATACGGCCGAACGTTCGAATTACCCCCGATATAGCCACGCAGTTTAGTGGCATATCGGGGAAAGATCCGCTCGTTTGGCGATGTCGCCAAACGAGCGGATCTTGGAGTCTATGGCCACCTTAAGGTTCAGGTTCAGATTCGGTTCGGTATTCGGCCCAATCTTTGATGCATTCCTAAAATTTATGGCACTGCTAATATATATCCAAATACTTTTTATGCTGAAAAAGAAAATACTGTTTTCAACTTCTATAATCTACGAAAAATCTGGCTTTAGCTGCACTGAATGCTACATGAGCCAGCACAGCCAGGGAATTCTGTGTACTTTGGTTAAAATATCATTGCCAGTCAGGGTAATGCAAAGTGTAATCAATACAATAAAGCCACTTTGTCAGGAAGCAAGTTGTAGTAGCCTTAAAAAAAGCTGCAATTTTGTTATTTACACAAAAAGCAAACAGTCACATCACCTTCAAATTATGATTGGACGATGTTTGTTAGCACTGCTTATGCCACGTCTGAAATTTGCATAGTGTACAAGTTACTTGTCTGGAACAAGTGCCAGAAATCTGCAGTTACAACAATGGTCAGACAGACTCTCCCAGGCCCCTGACCTACCAATTTCGAGGCATTTCCTCTAATAGTTCACATTGTACCAGACCTCAGTCTGAGAACGAGAAACGAGAGCTACAGAGTGGCTGATTTATTTATCATTACTGGATCTTTTACTGGTTTTAACAGAGGAGAAAAGCTTTGTTTAAATTACCACTGAGTATAATTAATGGTTATTGAGAAGTAAATGAAGAACAGGTGACATTTGGAGTTAGAAGATAAATGATCCAGTGTTTTAGTGTGATAATGGCTTAGTAATTGCTATAAAGTCAGGGAATATGGAGTCCCATCATAATGCTAGATCATGTGCAGAGCACAAAGGCCTCTGTGTGAGAGCTACTCAGCCGTTTACCTTCTTATACAGCTGCAGCGTTGATCTGGTCCATTTATTCCCTGATGGACTGCACAGTTCAGGCAAAAGTTCACTAATTCTCACCTTCCTGTTCACATGCTGAACCACATGACCCATGACATGGCTGGCCTGCATTCTGAGATATGATCACTACAACCTCTTGGCTATCTTTTAACCGCATTATATAGGTCACAGATTGGAAGAATTGTAAACATTTATGTTTTCGTTAAGGTGCCTTATGTCGGATTAAAGAAGAAGCGTGAACTCTACGCCACCTTTTACCTCATATTATAGTTTGATTTTTATACATGTGCATCTCATTCAAGTATCAAACTGGAATGAAACATAAATGCAAAAAGGAACTAACAGCGTAATACTCAATAAAATTCCATGAAGAATGTGTGAGAGCTTTATAAGTGAAGTGTTCTTGTGACTCACTTCACCTGAGGACATCCTTGAGCTGTATATAAATTTATAGTGAGTGAGCTGCTCATGTGCTGAAGGATACAGTATAAATATGCCAATCTTATGCATTTTATAGAGCTACGTGAGTGGGACACCTGCTCTGCATGCTTTAGTGGCTGCTACTGCCAACTCTCATGTATACTAGCATAACTACTGAGTGATAAAGGTGGTTTTCATAAGAAAGGACAATCCTGAAGTATGTAGGCAACACCCACACCAGAATCTTTCACACCCGATCTACTGAAGAAAATCTTTTGTGGATATAGCAAAACAATTGTGTGCATAGCTCCTGTCCTAAGATATTTCAATGCATGAATCTCTTTGCTTACTTCCCCTTCTTCCGCTCAGCAGGCAAACCAAGAATACTTATTAACTGTGCTCCCACCCATGACAAACGAGCACTGTTAATCAAACTTAGGTTTAACTGATGTTATGCTACATTCCTTCCCATGTGCTCCTGTGCAAGAGTTGACATCGGCACTGTGTCCAGCTTTAATATTGTCATTATACTTCTGGTTTTATACAAATCTGTAAAGCAATTTTTTCTTTTTAATACCATTACTTTTGAAGATATGGGGGCAGATTTACTAAAGGGCGAAGTGGCCATCGCTAGCAAAAATTAGCCAAAAATCAAATCCACAGGGACATCGCCAATTTACTAACAGGCATAGAGGACAATTTGGTAGTGAAATAGACCGTCGCTAGTGCAGTTTCCTATTGCCAGGCGAACTAACAATACTCCACAAATTCACTAAAGTGCAAATTTTACAGCACATTGGCTCCTTCGCCACCTTAGACATGTCAAACTGATAAGATAAAGCTACATCCTCCTCAATCTTATGCCAGTGACATCATATCCTGTATGCTGGAAAGTCAGTTCTAAAAAAACACTGGAATTTTTCATATTTTAAATGGAGATTGTCTTCAAAATTCCTAACTATTAAAGATTTTTGTGTCAACATTTGTTTACCAACCATATGAGGTTCACATGACTTGGGGCAGCTGGGAAATTGACAATATGTCTAGCCCCATGTCAGATTTCAAAAGTGAATATAAAAAAACCTGTTTGCTCTTTTGAGAAATGGATTTCAGTGCAGAATTCTGCGGGAGCAGCACTATTAACTGATTCATTTTGAAAACATTTTTTTTCCCATGACAGTATCCCTTTAAAGGAAAAAGCTTTATTTGTAAGTATTGTTTGAATTCCATGTATGCTTCCTTTCATGGATGCAATGTGTGAAAGTGTACAGAACTGTGCACATAAGATTCATACTCTCTATATTTGCATTTATACAAATATATTTAAGTGGGAGCTGTAACATTGTTTGCATTGGCTCTGGTATTTCTAACTATTAAAATCTGAAGAACTCTAGATACATTTGCAGAATGGCTTAGTAGGGAAAAGCAGTAAGGTAGCTTCCACTAGTGTATAAACACAAACATGAATACAAGGACATTTTTTCGAAGAAAATGTGTCTCAGAATTGATCTACAAAACTTTTCTACTGTGGTCATCAACGTGTGTATTTTAATTGGGAAAAGGGTTCAATTATTTCATTTAATAATGCCTTGTTGTAAGATGATGTAAACGTTATTTTGCTTCTGTACGGTTAATTTTCAGTGCGAATCGCCTCGTTTATTTTAAACTGCTATTAGTCCCTAATTATTTTCAAGTTAAATTCCTAATCATCAGATAATTTCCTGTTTGGACTAGGAGTATCTCATGCAATAATGGGCACTACAGAATACAGCCTGTGCAATTGTAAAACAGCTTACCATAGCACTGTGATTATGATAAATAGAAAGTCATTTAAAACTCATAACAGAGCAGGCTCCATTTAAATCCACCCAGACTGTATTACTAGCCAGCGAAGCTGAAACATCAGTAATACACATTTTACTCATATTTCTGTTAACTCGGTCCAATTAGCTTGCTGGGAATCTAGACAGGGCAAACCACTAGTTTCCTATTACCTAATATTTATCTTCAAGCAGAAAAACTTACAATGTTTCTTTCCTTTAGGCAAGCATATAGTAACCCTTGCTATTTAGTATAAGGTCTGGGGAAGTATTCATGACCAAGGGTCTGGAGTGCCATATTGCCACCATGGCAGAAATCTCAGCTCAATACCTATAATATCAAATGGCTAAAATTGACACTCTGTGTTCCATGGGAGTGGCTACTTCGAGGTTATAAAATGATAGATGAACTTAAAAGAAACACTTGGTTATGAAATCCATTATAATAAAGCCCATGCAAAAAGCCATAATAAATCTAGTAATGTTCTATATCTGGGGGATGCTTTGTTGGCATGTTGGCATGCCCATGTGCAAGTGCTACTGCAGAACAGCTTGAACTATTTTGGTATCATGTATCATGCATCATGGCGTGCAAGGATTCATATTTCATGAAAATCTTCTTTACTTTGATGATGAACCAGTTAAATCAATAGTGGCATCACAATACTGCTGGAAAAAACAGTGTAACTGCAGGCATTCTCTAGTCATCAGTAACTACAGGACTGGCTCCACTTTTCTTTATGGATGCAGTACACGTCTAAACAAACGCCACTAAGCTCTTTATATCACAGAATGTATCCAAAGGGGTTTCTCTTGAGTATGTTTCATTGAATGCCATTTAGAACTAAAAAAGCTCAACCAAACCAATGTCCCCTTTTGTTTCAGCAAATATGTCTGGAACTGCATCCTTCATAAGAACATATATTCGGAGGAGTGATGTTGCCTCAATGGATACCTTAAAACTTAAAGAGGTTTAACAACAGATGTAGAGTGGCTGTTTGACTGCCCTGAAGTGCAAAGACCTCTGATGGGGTGCTGACTGATATTTTCATATAGGTGCATATGGAGAATGTAAATATTTTGCTCTGGTCCATTGACTAATAACACAAGACAAGCAAGTAGGGTATGTAATGATGCATAGTTACTTATGCGACACTCCATTTAGAAATGAGTAGGATTTTGCTGTTCCTCTCTGAGCTTTGGCTGATCTAAATAATGGCAGGTAGTTTGCATGATGACACATACATGCAATGTTATTCTTGCAACACAAAATATGTGATACGTGGTACATGTACAGATCTGAGGTGTATTTTATATTATAGCCAGTGCTACAATAACAAATACACCAGTTTTATTAGTAACTGAAATGAACAATGATGGCGCACTGTACAGGAAATCAAAAGATTTAGTATTTTAAAATGAGCAAAGCTTCCCAGTTTTAACTATACTGTGGGATCGCTCATAAGTGTTCAGCCCATTTAATTGCATAGTTCTATAAGAACGGTAGAAACCGCATGAGCTGTGGGTTCAGAGAGGAGAACAGGTTGTTTGTAAGGGAGATATTGGGTAACCATATTTCCAGGGAATACAGAATGTATCCCTTTAACCGCTGCATAATAAAGAGGTCAAGGTGTGTACATTAATTTCTTAAGCCTTTGCATGACATAGTTAGTTATCCTTATTCTAAACAAAGAGCTCTTTATGTATATACATACATATATATATATATATATATATATATATGTGTGTGTGTGTGTATGTGTGTCAAAAAAAGGGCAGCATTGCTTTTTTAAACTACAGAATACAATTAAATGTAATTACAAGCATGCTTGTCACAAGAATAAAAAAATGCTCAGACTGATCAGGATATACTTGGGTTACTTACAAAACCTTTAATTACTACATTTGTAAAAGAGCAATCTGTACTTATGTGTCAGCTTTTAACCATTGATTGGTACAGATATCACAATTATTTTCTTCTGAGCACAAAACCCTAGTAAGGACGATTCCTCTTGAATTAACTCAATGTCACGCAACTGAAATCTTTGACATTTTTTATTGTAGTCAGTTATTAATTTTGATGGGCTTTCATAATATGACGTTATGAGGAATACAAACCTTGTGATATCTTACAGCATGCTCATGCTGTGCATTTCAAGAACAACTGATTTCATTTGGAGAAGAATTTTGATCTACAGTCCTATTCTGAAGTCAAGCGATACATACAAATATTTATCCTAATAAAACCCTGCCGAAAAAATTGACCCAGCAAATGAAATGGTAATTACACTCTCATTTGGAATAAGGTACAAAGTAAAAGATGTGTACAGAGTATTTTCCTTTCCACTGATGTCTACAATTCAGTACACCAAGTACCACCCATAAGTTTGCTTTTTGAATTTATGTTTTAAAGATAGGGTAAACCCATGATACTTTTATAGTTGGGAGGGTCACTTTGGTTGTGTCAATAACTGTCAAACTATTGTTCTTCTAAAACATGAATGTATTTGTGTAAAGCTTTATTACACAATCCCAGAGACTTGCCAAAAAGGTACGGTCAAATAAGAATGTATTAGATACAATATCTACTAAATGTAAAAAAAAAAAAAAAAAGAAAGGTACGCTATACAATGGTGAGCCAATATTGCTTGACATATGCAATGTATTATTGAGCAAAGGCAGGGATGCTGCTTTTAAGGCACATGAAAAACAATTGTGTCAGTTCCAGTAGCAGCAGTTCATAGTTCATCTGAGGTGGCCAATAAAAGCTGTTGGTAGGAATTCAAATAGAATTGTAATAATCAAAGAGTTTTCATAAAATTAGAAGTCACCAGTCCACCAACCCTGATGGATTTAAAATATACAAATTTGATTACCCTCAAAGATTAAACATGATCAAATAGCACTGATCATTAACACTGGGCTGCTAATAAAATTAGTAAATGGCCATGGTGTAAATGGGAAGATTTAGAGGCATATACAGTATTTGGAGTGAATGGGGTACACTACGGCACACATATACAGCGGTAATAGGAAACTAAAAGAACATACAGCACAGAACGCATGCTTGGTTCAGCTGTAAATCTTTTTTCCTCATTAGCTTTTGTCAAGGAATTAAAGAAAAAAACACACATCAAACAGCCTTTTTAAATGAAAAATGCCTCAGTGTCAACTGATTAATCACTGTGAAAAACCAGTGGGTTGGGTTGAGGTTGTTGTAACCAAACTGCAACCACAGATACCCATGCCAGGAATAACCCACACTCTTCCCACAAGAAAAAAACATCAGACTTGAATATCACGTGGAAGCTCATTGTTACATACCAAGCCATTTGCCTATTTGAATGCTCTTATTGATAACACATTACCTGTGATGCAACATGTCTGGAAGAGAATGCAGCTTCCACTGTTTGTAGTGAGCGCTTCTTTCAGCCTCACCCAGTTGAGTACAATGCAGAATTCTTTTTAAATTAGGGACCAGTTCTCATTCTAACAGGTGAAATCATTAAAAAGCATTTGCTTCAATATCGTCCAATAGTTTACGAAATCGAAACCAATCATTAAATGCTTTCCCAGAGCTTATTGTGCAATTGTTCTGGAATATATTCAATGGGAACCATTGATACTTTTTTTTTTTTTTAAACATAATGTATTTCTCATTTTCTTGCAGTATTGTCATTTTACGTTGATATTACACCTGACACTACAGTTCTCAGAAGTAACATCTGCTGTTCCTTTGCGGTTATGGTTCCTTTACTGTGTTTGTACTAGAACCTCAGGCAAGTGCTAAGGCAAAACATAGACAGCTAGGATTAAGAGTGCATGTTGTAGCTAACTACCCCTTGACCCATAGGGGGCATTTTGTCATATTGTATCTTCATTTTGTGACTATGAGGTGGGAAAAAGGTGCTCATGCTTCAATGAGCAGCAAGTAGATGGCGTTCTTTCAAATACTATGTAAGGTAAGACTCAAATGGAGAGGTGGCCTGAGTGCTGGTGCGAAATACTGAAAAATAAAAAATGCAACATAAAGGAAGGCCAACAGAGCAATGTTTTCAGTGGATTTTCATCCAGGACACCTGTCACCTACAGTATTAAAAATATCCTTAGTAAAAACAAAGTAAGGCTGCAAGTGACCTGAAAATCAAATTAAAAAAAGCAAGTCTTTGGCTGCAGGTCTTTGCGTGGGAAGACAAGAAAATACAGTGCTGCCTACAGGGCAGATAGGGAAAGACACTCAGATGTCCCCCTGCTCTGTTCCATTCTCATTATGAGTAAGAGGTTGCTGGACTTTCAGGCATACAAGGAACAAAGGAATCAGACAAGGGTTAGGCAGGATGGAGGCAGAAGGGATCACTACAGTTGGCTTAGAGTGTGCATTAGGAATTCAGTTTCTTGTTCCCCAAGCCTATATTCAAAAGTGCTACATTTACCTTTTTAGTACCCTGGAGGCATATCCATATACCAAATTTATGGGTTATTATTAGGATCCAATAATTTAGGGTATACATATTTTATTTTCTAATTTCTTTCAACAGCATCCCAAAATAGAAAGGAAACATCCTTTCTTCAGAGGAAACTTATCTATGATACATATATGCTAAACATCTAAGTACTAATTTTCAATGATAAGCAACTTAGAGATTCTTCTCGTCTACAAACCAAAATCCACCTACAAATAATACATTCCCAGATGCCGGAAGTTGGAGCTTACAGCATGTCTGTAAAGAAAGTTTAAATAGGAATCATAAAAGAAGGTTACACAGTAAAGAGGAAAATCAACTGCATGGCAGATGCCAGAGCAGAAAAGGAAACAGTATCTATTAGACATGATTTGTCAAGGCAGTAAGGAAATAAAGCACAAAGGAAGTAGAAAATTGGAAACATGACACCAAAAAGCAGGAAGGGAGACAAACATAAGGAGAAACTGACAATTCCAGCATGAGACATATATGAGAAGCAGAAGGAAGGCAATCATTTAATGTGGATGCACTTGCCCATCTTTTTTTCAATATACACAGTTTTTTCAATATTTTCTGAAATCTTTTAAATCAAAGGATCTCGCTTTTCTGGCAGCCACCACTAATAAATTTGCAAACTGCTCCCACAGAATAGTAGATAATGATTGAAATGCAAAAATATATGCAAATATAAAAAATGACCCATCTAAGTCTGCTCTCTTTGGCTACCATTTTCCAAGTCCCTAAGTTGACCTTTGAGGAAAGCCAGATGGGATTGGTGGACGATGTCAAGGAAGTGCTGAAAAGGTGACTTGGGTCTGTGGCAGTTTTGTCTGGAGTGAGTTTCTATAGAAAGTCTCTGGGGGTTGCTCCTTCGCAATTTCGCAGGAATGTCTAAGTCTCCTCATCCCCTCACTGAGTCTCTCTGGAAGGGTCATAGAGGCCTGTGACATCCCCTGAGGGCACTGACTAACTAAATTACCATGAGATAACTTTAGACTCCCTTGCAAATAAGAAAATACAAGAGGGAGAATTTCATTAAAAGCAGGGGACGAGGTGATCCAAGTTAATCCCAGCCCAAAGCTGCTCCATTCTGAATGCACATTGAACTTTATCCATGTTAGAGAATTTAAACATACAGCAAGCTGTGCAAAGTTTATAACTGCTTCCATTAATCAAAAAGCTGCTGTACCAAGAGTTACAGCCAATAGAAATCACACAAGTATTTTCATCCTGGCCATGTTATCATGACAATATTTAATAATGCTCTATTCCACTATGGTAAAGGGTTTCTGTATCAAGTGCATCAAGCAAAAAAATAATAATATCTCTGAAAGATATTGCTTTATTATCTGTTTACTGATTTGGGCCTTAAATAAGGAACATGGCCAAGTGACATATTTCAATTTGATATGCTTTTTGCTAACCACAGGTGTTAATAATTAGTAGAAACCATTATTCAGCTTTTTGACCCTGACCTTTATACTGAACTATTAACTACTGGCGGCTGTTACCGAACGCAAGGTTTATTAGATCATGCTAGCCATGCAAGCTAAAAAATAAAATAAAATGCATTTATTCTTAATGATGCATTATAAAGGCTACAGCCATATTGTTTTTTTTTATTTGCTGGTGCTACTGCAGTCAGAATGTGCAACAGCTGTTCTAAAGAGAATGGACATTGCTTCCTTTTTAGAAATGTTATTGGCCTACTCTAACAGTCATTGCTAATACATTCATTATTACAGGTTTTTTGTACAAATGTACCCATTTTCAAACATTTGGTGGTAATGTTCTTCATGCCTTGCAGGGTAGGAATGTTTGATGGAGTAGCATTAATATTAATACTAGGAGATTGTCTATGCCTCAAACTATTGAGGGAATAATGAACCCTTTTTCTAGTTATGTTTCTGAGAAAAATTGCATTAGTACCAGCACCCAACTTTAGCTCAGATTCTGTCGCAGTGAACCACCAGAACTCTTCACATTTTTCCTTTATAAAGATAGTGATTGGTTTGCTAATATGAGATTGTGTTTTTAAAGCATGCAAAAAAGCCGCTTCACAAACATTTCAGGACTGTTCCCCAGATGCCTGCAGGTTTGATTTGCAAAGTCACAATCTTGCTGAGCTACAGGGCAAAGATACCACATACAATGCTACAGGCACATTATTAATGGAAATGACAGGATTCCAGTGAATCCAGTGAAGTCTCTGCAGTTACACATTATACAGTACATCTGTCTTGTGAATGTTGAAAAGTACAGCAGGAGGCTCCAGCAATACACAAGTTAAATTGGTTTGGAAGACCACATACAAAAGTGTCTGCTTTCTATATGATGAGCTAATATTACATGGAACACATCCCACGGCATCATTTAAACGAGTGCGGGGGCCATAACTCTTTAGTCAAATGACTAAGAAGGGATATTCCTTCACAGCTGCAGATAGTTTTAATATCTTTTAAACCCAAACATTCAATACCCTACAGCAAACTTATTGCTTTCAAAATACAGAGAGACTACATGACATGTAGTACAAATGCACAGGGTGACTCTAAACAGACAAGTATGTTTGTAACTTGTAAGTCATATATAGCATATTTTATGGCTAATGAAAAAGCATATAAATATAATCGGAGTAAAACAGAACAGGCACTGTTATTTAATGAGCTAAAGTCTTCAGGTAGCATGGTCCCCTAACTGCCTGGATCTTATTGTCCCCTTAGGGCTACGGCATACAGGAGGGGAATTGCTGCTACTTTCCTAAGAAAAGCAGCAAGATATATCAGACAGCAATCTAAAAAGACTGATCTCAACTGTTCACTTTACAGTCATTTTTTTAAATGAGTTGTTAATGAGGAAAAAGGGCTTTAACAGTTTTTATTTCTATGCTACATCAAAAAAAATTTCTCAATGCAACTTAATGTCCCTGTCAGATCACGAGGGCATTGGGCATGATGAACTGTACCAACTGCCATGACAACAAAACAATGGTAGGCTTCTAAAAACAAAACGCCTATACATGTGTTTGAATGTGCCTATACTATGTTAGACTTTGGATCAACCTGTTTCAGAAATCATAACACTAGGATTCTGTGGACATAATATAATATGAGAGAACCAATTCTTCTTTGTGTGTGTCTGGGCCCCAAAATTTTTTTTTGCTCGGGGGCCCAGCAACACATTGTTAACACTGATTGGAAAGTTAAGGCACAGTAGTCCAGCTTACTACAGGGTACAGCTTATCTGTGCTAGTCATATGCTCTGAGCAAAGTTAGGTAGCTGTTCAAGCAGGTTGGTCCATCTTATGGATACTACTTTTGGCTGGTCATGCCCTGAGCACTATGGCTTGAAAAAATATTTTCACACAGGGGCATAACTACAGAGAAAGCAGACCCAGCAGACGCAGGGGGGTCCAGAAGGTATAGGGGGCCCAAAGAGCCCAAATAATGAGTGATTTCAACATATATTGGTAAATCAGGACAGTCTCTGGATATGTTGGGGACCCTAAAATTAATTTGCTGTGGAGCCCAGTAACATCTAGTTTTCATAGAAGGGAATAGTATAAGCAAGGTTGCAGTAAGGAGCCAGAAAGCAACAGGCACATTGCAAGAGAAAGAAAGGGTGAGTAAGACCTTCATAAATGCTATGTACAGCCAACTATGCCAACTCTTGACCTTAAAACTTTTATCCAAATGATTTCTCCCATAATGAAAGCACTTCTTGGATAAGATAAAGTCATTCCGTTAATCTATTTTCTTCGTAATTTCATTCATATATTTCTGGCGCCATTCAAAATTTCTCTCTCTGATGTAGGACTGTACAAAATGCTGGCAAAATAAAAATTACTCATAGACTCAAGCAAATAAACACCATAATCCAGTTTAATTTATCTGCTCCCTGTGTTTAGTCTGAATCACATAAGACCTCACAAAGGAGATCCAAAGTTAAAGGAAAAATAGTACATATTCATAAGAAGGGGTTCATCCCCCCCTTTTAACAGGAATTATCAACAAACTGTCATTATTCTTAAGCATGGAAAACTGTGCTGACTAAAGTTAGTGTTCGTTTGGTGAATTTAGGCCAATCCTTTTCTATCATGTACATTTTTTGACACTTTTATAACTATTGCAAAAGAAAATGCTAGCAAATAGTAGACCTGGGGGGACGAAGGGCCAATGAACTATGGGGGAAAGCAGGGAGAGGGACAACCTAGGGTAGTAGGTAGGGGTTTTTTAGTACTGAAATGGTTTAGTTCTCCTTTAAGTAAATGAGCCCTCTGCTACACAATTGTGCAAAGAACAGAAAAGTAAAAACAAAAACTTATTTCAAGTGCAATTACAATTATAAATAATGCAATCACGAGGAACATTTTAATAAACAAAATTGTCAGCATCAAAAAATTACTTTGTTTTAGTACCTAATGAAAGGAAATTTGATTCTAAACAAGTTTTCAAAGCGCATTCAAGTTATTGTGTTTACTACAGAAAGCAGTATCTATCTGCCCCTTCTGCCCTACTGGTTTGAGTTTTAATGCTGTGATAGTCAGCTCTTCTCCAGCCAAGACTATAGGGGTCATTTACAGCAAGGAAGGTAGGGTGCAAAGTGCAAAAAACTGCTGTAATTGCCTTTTTTTCATACTGCCTTCCTTCATTGCTATATTTCTGCTCCGTTTTGGAGAACAGGGACCTGAGGTTACCCCCTTGAATAGATTGCTGCGTGCTGCCTGTTTTTGGGTGTTCTCTCTGAGGAAGTGCCATAAAGGCACGAAATGCGTTAGTTTCTGCATATACCCACTGCCATGTATACCGCACTGTGTGTTGAATAAAAGCCGCATTCATAAACTAATTCACAGAGACTCACTCTGACGTTTGGGTTCAATCTTTGTATAGACATACCGGACGGAAGTGGCCTGGGCCCGCGAGAGCTGGGACCAACAGAAAGACGCTGCACGGCTAAGGGTGAGCTCCCCTTCTTTTACACATCCTCAATCACTGTCTGCCACTAGACTAGTTAACAGAAATGGCTTGTGTAGTGTGGATGTGATAATCACCAGAAATATAGCGCATCAATTAAAAAATGAATCACAGTTTAATAAACTGGCTCTTGAGATTTTCTTTGGTTGAATTTGGTGCAATCATTATTGTGCTTTTATAAAGGATTCCTTTAAGTTCATCTCAGGTAACTGCCCCTTTAATTTTAGAACCACTGTTAGAAAACTATATTTGTCAATGTTCCGACTTTCTATTAAATCTTATCTTACTATTCTTATCCCTGATGTAAACACTCTGTTTCTAGTTATATATGCACACACGTGCTCGCACACGCACCACTCAGTAAGGAAACACTACCATGTATAATGAACATGGTAGAATTAAAAGCTTTAGAGCTGTTAGAAAAGTAATATTAACTTAGTTATAAATATAGCTGAAATAATCCAGACAGTTTTATGATCCAAGTCCCAGAAATGGAGGGTGCTGAATTCTTTCCTTGGTAATGGTGGTAAACACCGCTAACAGATGGAAGAGTTGAATGGAAATTTCAATAAAGCAGTCCACAAAGAAGCATTTGTGAGTGCAGGGGTGCTCCCGCTCTCTCACTTTCAACAAAAAAAACGAAAAATGGAACTTTGTTTTATTTTGATAGAGTGCCAGAACAGTGCTGCATTCCTTTAAAAAGCAGAATAAAGGATCAAGTTAGACTGGCCTTCTCAACACCTTGGCAAAAGCCCCCTTGGGTCTCATTTTGCTGGGATGACTATTTATATGACAGGTAAGGGAATAATTTTTTAGGATTTAGTTACACTAGGCCTCCGTGACCCTGAGGTCAAAAGAGCAAATGGAAAAGTGACAATGTGGATAATTGTCCTGTTTAAGATAATGGAATTCTGATTGAAAGCAATTATTATAACACCTGAAAGATAAATGAGCTGCTGATACAGGCTCAGCTAAGATGGCAAACAAAGGAATGGGTATGCAGCACAGCAAGCCAGCAACTGTATGAACTGTTAAATCATGATAAGGAACAATAGGGAAGAGACCTTGTCCCAATGAAGCTACGGCTCATGGCAGATGCATAATCTTCCTACTATCTTCAGTTGTCTCAAGAGAGATGCCCAACCTGTATAGCCACGTTTATAGGGCCAGGCGCATGAGTGCCAGCCAAAGCTTGAGGAAGTAGCTGCAAGAAAGAATCAACATGAGAAAGCACAAGCTGATTAATGGTAGCCCTGTTCCAGACAGATGCATGGAGATTCATAGATTTATAAATGGATGGATAGATAGATGATAGATAGATGATAGATAGATAGATAGATAGATAGATAGATAGATAGATAGATAGATAGATAGATAGATACACAGGTGCATACAGCTATGAGTGCATATTTTTAGATCAAATTATTATAAGCCATACTGGGGTTTACTTCATTATCATCATCATTATTATTATTAATCAGTGGGAAGATAAGAAATGTGTTAAATGCATTAGTACTCTTTAAAAGGCAAGTCACCCCCAAAATAAAAAAAAGTGCTATAAATAAAAGCTAACATAATTCTAAGCAACTTTCCAATCTACATTTATTAAATATTTTCAGTGCTTTTAAAGCTACAGTATTTGTAACAACAATTTGTTACTTTTAAACAATGTTGCAAAAGGTCTTAGCTCCCCAGCAAAGACAGGTCTGTTAATGAGCTGCCTTGTCTTACACTGTATCAACAGTCTGAGCCATCAGGACAGAGAATAGAAAGGGACAGACACTGCTTTCAATAGCAATACATAAAACAAATAAATTGCAATGAACGTGAAATGCAAAGTTGCTTAGAATTAAGTTTTTAGGCAAACGTTATTTTTTGGTTGACATTCCCTTTAACTATGCTAGCATATTGTTTTTACCCAGATATATGGCTCAGTTAAGAAAGCAATGCATAGAAAATCTTGCACACTTAAATGTTATGTACTTGCACCAGACATATGCCTTGTACAAATATGCAGATTCAGCATACTGTAATGAATCGTGCACAAGGTACAAAGTACAGAACCCACTTCCCTTAGCATTGTACCTTCATACACAACTGACTTCCACATAGTAAATTACATGCTAACACTGGTATTGGTGCCATTTACATTGGCAGGCCAGAAAAAGGGGTTACTTTGCTGTCAATGTTAGGGAAGAAAGATAAAACTATAGGAAGGCTGGTATGCTTTTTTTTTCTGCGACCAATATTTTAAATTTTTTTTTTTTTAACTTGTAGGGGGGCCCTGACCACCAATGATTTCTTTTAAAAAAAAAAACTTTTATGGGGAGCCCTGACCATCAATGGCTTTTTATAACGTGTGGAGGGGGTTTACCATTTTTAGCGCGGATGTCTGTGTGGTCTTCTAATAGTGGTGTCAGAGGATCTCGGATGGGGCTTGGGGGATAGGATGGGCAGGGCCCCATTTTATTGAACAGGGGCTCCGTGATTTCTAATGGCAGCCCTGATGGCAGTTATGACACGTGCATTTTTTGCAGGCATCCACAATGATGCTGGAATTTTATTGGAAACTTTGCATTTTGGTTTAAAAACATGCAGAAATTACATCTAATTTTATGGTTTGCAAATTGCCCTTGCATTAATAATCAAGCCTATATGGACACATAATCAAGCCTATATGGACACAAAACTTGAACCTATCTGGTACATATGGCATAAGTTACAGAGCATTGATGTGGGTGTGCCAGGACACGTAGTGTCAATAGCAGTTTTGCTAAGTAAAGGGCACACTGGTGGCGGAGTATGTTGCACCTTGGGCTCAAGAATAGTGTAATGATAGAGGAGTGCAGTTAGGTACAAGCACTGCGTGAATGGATTTTGATTGGTGCAATAGCTCTGTCATAGTAAAGGGTTGAACATTAATAATGTAACCACTTGCTCTTATGAAGACTCAATTACTTGAACTGTTAGAGAATAAAAAAATATATATTTTATGCTCAGCAACAGCAGCACCCGATACTCATTCAGCCTACTCTCCCCTTGTCTGCCTCAAGCAATACATCAGCTCAAAAGAATTAATTGCTTTCTATGGTTTATTTTACAAATACTTTCTTTGTTCACATAGTTTTTGGAAAGTGAAGCCAAACTCGATAAGTATCATTAGTAACCAAAAGTGGTAAAGAGTGCAAACCAAAGAAAGGAGCAGATTGTTATAATCTGTAATACTAAATGTAACTGAAATTCTAGAAGTCTTTCTTTGTACAGAAGAGACCATGAAATCACCAAGATGGCAGACATGACATTACAAGGTTCAAACACTCTTTCCAGGAAAGATTTTAGAATTCAATTTAAAGGTTAGTTATGCAAAAGGCATACAGCTTGACAAATATGGAATAATAGGGAAAATCCGGAAGGAGACACTACTGTAAATTGATTTACTGTTACCACAGAAATAGCTCACGGTTATTGAGTGATTTTATTTGCTCATTTAGAGAATGGTCCAAACAAGTCAATCTAAAAAAAAAAGAGATGAGAATCCACAGCTTCTCAGACCTGCTCCTTTTTCATGACATAGTAATAATCAGCAGGTAGCATTTATTGGCTGACTTTTTGAAAGCAACTTTATTAGTCCTAAAACAAATTTTGCTTGTGGGTAATTCTATGCTTCACCTCCAATATATTTAGGGTCAGATTTATCAAAGGTTGAGGTGAATTTTTGAATGAAAAAAATTTGAATTTAGAGCTGTTTTGTGTACTTCGACTAGGAAACAGTCCAAATTCTATTCGAATTTGAAATAAACCAGTCGCCATCTAAAACCTGCCGAATTGCTGTTTTAGCCTAAGGGGGACCTCCTAGAATCTATTTGGAGTCAATTGGAGGACTTTGAAAAATCTACGTTTTTTTTGGGGAAAAACTTTGAATAGAATTCGATCGAATGCGATATTCCTTCGATTCATATGATTCGAATTCGGCCGAATACAGACCTATTCCATCGAAAACTGACCTATTCGACCAAAAAAAACTTCGACTTCATTTCGCTTGGTCTTTATGTGCCCCTTAATCTGCAAGTTGCAGGTAAATGATTGAAAAAAGAACATTTTATATGAGATGCCTGAAATAGAGGGGCAATAAGTACAACTAGCATCAACATCTCTCGTAGGCTCCAATATTTATTAACTTAACTTAGGCTCACTAAATTATAATAATAGATATGAAAATTCTTTACATTTAAGCTTCTATACTGCGTAATACCACCATTTCCATGATTATGCTTCTGAATAGGAATGGGCAGAGAGGTTTGTCCGGACATCCTTTCCTTCCTGCCACCTTCCCTTTCCAGGCTTTGGGTGTAGGTTTTAAGGTAGCAGAAAAGGATGTGCCTGCTAAGCCATATTTCCTTTAAGTTATTGTAAGCAAAATAGTAGTAGGCATAGTAGTGACCATGCATAAAACACATTAGCACAATATTACCTTGCCTACAAGTGAGTCATGGCTACTTAGAAGAAAAGTACAATTTTAAACAAGTGATTTCTTCTCATTAGCAGTCTTACTGTTAATTATTATGTTTTTCAAACTATAGTCAGAATTACAATTTTTTTGTTTAATAATGCTTGCAAGGCACATGGTTCAACCACAAGCATCTCACAGTAAGACTCATTAACGGGGAAGGTTCACCTATAAAATAACTTTCGGTATGTTAGAGAAAGGCTAATTTTAACCAACTTTGCAATTGACCTTCATTTTTTTATAGCATCTGAATTATTTGCCTTTCCAGCTTTCAAATGGGAGTCACTGATCCCATCTAAAAAACAAACACTCTGTAATGTGTTATTATTGCTACTTTTTAATACTTCTACTCCAGTCTCTTATTCAAATCAAGACATGGTTGCTAGGGTAATTTGGACCCTAGACTGCTGAAATTAAAACTGGTGAGCTTCTGAATACAAAGATAAATAACTCAAAAAGCACAAATGATAAAAAAACAATTAAAAACAATTGCAAATTGTCTCAGAAAGTCACTCTACATCATACCAAAAGTTACTTTAAAGGGGAACAACTACTATAGCTGTAGGGTGACATTTCTTCCAATGACTTGCAAAAAGTATTCCTTTCTACCCTCTGTAAGATACATACGTTGCTCTGGGGAGAAATTGGTATGGGACAAAGTTTCATGGTCAAGTTTAGGCTTAAAGGCATTTGAAAGATCAGAACATTAAAAAAATAAAAATGCAACTGTCCATATGCATAATAAAAAAGTATGCAACAACTGTAGAAACTAGAATATCTTTACTTTAAAATCACTTTTCTTGTGTTCTAAGGCCCATAGGATGATGCCGATTAATAAGCTAAAGCTTTTATAGGAAAAAAACACCAGCTATAAGGTTGAATGGGTGGATTTTTTTTAACAAAAAACCTTCATAGAAAAACAAAGATATCCCCCCTCTTTATTCAGCTGTTCTTGCCCTATGACACACTTAGTGGCAGATTTACATATGGTCGAATATCGAGGGTTAATTAACCCTCGATATCCGACTGCCGAATGTAAATCCTTTGACTTCGAATATCGAAGTTGAAGGATTTACCGCAAATAGTTTGATCGAAAGATCGAACGAAAAATTGTTTGATCGAACGATTAAATCGTTCGATCCAAAGGATTTTAATCCAACGATCGAACAATTTTTCTTCAACCAAAAAATTGTTAGCAAACCTATGGGGACCTTCCCCATAGGCTAACATTGCACCTCGGTAGGTTTTAGGCGGCGAAGTAGGGGGTCAAAGTTTTTTTTTTTAAGAGACGGTACTTCGATTATTGAATGGTCGAATATTCGAACGATTTTTAGTTTCGAATCGTTTCATTCAAAGTCGAAGTCGTAGTCGAAGGTCGAAGTTTTTTTTATTCTATTCTTCACTCGAACTGAGTAAATGTGCCCCTTAGTGTGTGCTCCAGGTAGAGCAAGAAAAGGGTGGCTTGCTTCTGATGCCAAATTTACCAACAATAAACCCTTTGGCAAACCTGAGCTTTTATATTTTGTAACTCATGGGGAAAGGTTAACAATTTGTTTAATAATAGATGTATTTTTTTGCCTAATTTTTATAAAGGTGATGGATGGAGGAAATATTAATGTTACTGGATAGGGGCCATTTCTAAATGCTTTAAGCCAAAATAGAGAAACAAACTGGGCTTTGTCTACATTCAGCCTTTTCCCCTCCAGTGGATAGAACGTACTTTTGTTTCAAGGCCTCAAAATGAACTCAAACTGGATTTGTAATTTCAATTCTGTTTTTGAAACCAGTTAATGATCATGCACTGATTACGTACGTATGATACCTGCACATTGCATTTAGTGGGGAGCTTGATATTGCAGCAAGCCCCTGCTCTGCTTTGAGTGATCTCCATAAACCCATTTTACTGTTGCGTGTTCGCCCGACAGCTGTGAAACACTTAAAGTCATGTATCCATGTCCCAGACTAATTTCATGCATAATTTTCTGAAAGAGAACACCAAATTTGCCTGTCTGAAAGGACAGGTATAATGTAACATTAGCACTGGAAATCGTTCTTCTGTTTGTCATGAAAGAGGGTCTGGGCATTTTCTGTCAGGCATTCAGACAGCTAAAGTTTCCCAATAGATTCTGGATACTTATTGTTTGTCCATTCATTGCAGCAGTCTGCTTCATCCACTTTATTCCAATATAATACAAGCCTTATAATAAATAAGGAAATATATTTTGCTTATCCCCTAACTTTCTACTGCACAGAGATACCTACATCCTGTCTTTTGTAAGGCAACTTAAAGGCCCCTCCATTTTTTTTATTTTATTTGTACTGAGACACAGGGCTGCTGCACAGCTTCCGACATATAGCAGCTCTATGCAGCAAATATGACAGCCCCTCATTTTCTCCCACTAAAATTCAAGGATCCTAAGGTATATACCACTGTATCCTCAACCCTGGCAAAATTCTGTAAGTGTTCCAAGGGCAAAGGGCATGGTGCAGATACCCAATTCCAAAACATTTGAATTCACATGATGTCACCACAGTCAATAAATGAGGCACAATAGAGAGATGATTATTAGTGTCTGTAAATTTAGATGTACAGGGAATCTAAACATAAATAGAACATTAAACATAACTAATAAAAGCAAGACCTTTAGTTGTCCTTTAATATAAAAATATGAAAAGCTAACTTATATTAGGAGATACAACAAGCTGTTAAGCTTAGGATATGAGGGACTGATACAAAAGGCTGGCCCCTTATAGTACATTATATGTAATAAATAGGGAACAGTTTTCCAGAGGACATCACAAATATAACTATATGTATATTTTATATAGTTATATGTATAACTATATAAAATATAACATCAAGGGTGAACAGTAGTATAGTGATCACTAAGCAATACAAATTGAGGCCTAGACTATCCTAGATTTGATCTGAAGGGAAGAGACAGCAAGTCACCACTGTAATAGCATTCTCCTATGCCTCAGAAGTGAATACAGCTTTGTTGAAAATCTTCCAAATCTGCACTAGTCCCGGAATGTGCTTCCTGCAGCGTGAAACCCAGCACGAAGCTACTCAGATATAAAATAAATATATTAATTTTTAATGTTAGACAATGGGCAGTTTTAGTCTTAAAAGAGATTCAGAGCAGACACCCCCACTCTCACTCTTCACCTCTGCCAAAGGTCCTACCAAAGTCAGAACCGTTAACGCGGGCTGCTGAGCTCTGAGGAATGCAACCAAAAACGTGTGCTACGGCAGGAGGAGGCTCCAACCACAGCTTGAATGAACTTACTGTTACCTTTTTTTTCTAGCGTTCAAGTCTTCTTTTTCCTGATACTGTCTGAATTTGAAACATCTAATTTAATCCATTGAAGGGTCCAGTCTTCTTTTTATTTCCTGTCTGTGCTGGAGCAGTCGCCTGTTTCAATTATGACTTTCTCCAGCTCCTGCATGTTTCGTGCTCCAGCTGGCTCGTACTGCACTTCCTTGGAAGGTAAAATGAATTAACTGTGCTGATCGGAGGCTGATAGTGGCACAGCCACAATATTCAACCGATAAGGAGGGTGGTATGAATAGAAATGAAAGAGTCCAGAGTGATTAGGAGTAATTAATTTTCATTCTACTGGAATTGCTTTGACATGGCAAGATAATCATTGATGTCTGTGACTGGCTGAGAATGATTGGATCTGCAGTTGTACAACATCTTGAGGGATGAGGGGGGAATTTTCTCCCAGTATAGGTCTTTCACATTTTCAAATCGCTACTGGATATAAAGGAAACTAAATTTAGCAGTGCAATATAGGAGTTAAATGTTTTTTTCAGGACAGAAACCAAGCAACACCATTTGTGCCTTCTGCTTGCCCGCTTAAGTAGCTTATGTTTGTGTGTACAGTCCATATCCTGTAGATTGTATGGGACCAATTATTTAAAATAGTAATTCCTATGCCTTGCTTTCCACGTCTGCTACAATATGTACTTATTTGCAACAGAGATTTTCAAGTATGCTTATTCATTTCAGCCTATGGGAGCAGCTGCCTGAGACACCCCTGCCTGAGGGCACATCTGATGTGACCCCCCCCCCAGAAACCCCTATTTCCCAAAATTCTCACTGGTAAAGCAAATCACAGATAGCCATAGACCAGTGGAAAAAAAGATACACACCAGGAGAATAGGGGACTGCCTTTTTAAAATACATTTGGTGCTATGCCTTGGACCTTCCAGTTTAATGTCAACCCATGCTCCTTTCTCTTTGCAAGACTAGTACAAGTTATGCAGCTTTCTTAATAACCAGCATTTATTTCCCCAGATGACCACTGTAAATGAGGCATTGGACCAAGCAGATGAGATCACAATCAATCGTTTACAAAAGCCAAAAGTTACTGTTGGAATATCTAATTTCAGGCAGCGTCATTCTGTGGCCACTAAAGCATATAAAGTATTGTCTTGCATAAAAAAGGGTATAAACTCAAGGTATGAAAACACCATTCTGCCTCTTTACAGGCCTTACTTGGAGTATGCAGTCCAGTTTTGGGCTCCAGTCCTTAAGAGGGATGTAAATGAGCTGGAGAGAGCAGAGACGTGCAATTAAACTGGTTAGGGGGATGGAAGATTTCAGTTATGATGGTAGACTGTCAAGGTTGTTTTCTCTGAAAAAAAGATGCTTGCGAGGGGACATGATTACACACAAGTACATTAGAGGACATTATAGACAAATAGTAGGGGATCTTTTTCCCATAAAGATGATCACCGCACCAGAGGCCATCCCTTCAGACTAGACGAAAAGAACTTTCATTTGAAGCAGCATAGGTGGTTCTTCACAGTCAGGACATTGAGGTTGTGGAATGCACTGCCGGGTGATGTTGTGATGGCTAATTCTGTTAATGCCCTTAAGAGTGGCTTGGATCATTTCTTGGACAAGCATAATATCCAAGGCTATTGAGATACTAAAATCTATAGCTAGTATAGATATGGATAAATATAATTTATGTCAAGGTATGGAGGGGTCACTGTTAGTGTGTGTGTATGTATGGATGCTGGGTTTCATTTGGAGGGGCAGAACTTGATGGACTTTGGTCTTTTTTCAACACGATTTAACTATACAACTATGTAATGTGGAGTGCAAAGGACAACACCTTTCTCACAGCTGCTACTACAAGCCAAACAATTGGATTACAAAATAACTGTAGCCTGTGTGGCAAACTCCAGCTGACTATCCAGCCAACCTTAATATAATATATATTTTTTTTAAACCAACAATTTTTATTGTTTTTTATTCACAAGACAATGGGAAGGGGGGGGGGGAACGAACCTTAATATAATATTTAGTCATACTTTAGTCAAACATATAAATTAACATTTAAAGAAACATTTGGCACTGTGGATGTCCATGTTTTGAATGGAGTAAGTCAATGACTAAATGAAAGACTTTATTACTGACTTAAGTTTGTATTCCTAACAAGTGCTGAATAAGAAACCCTTCTTCCTGCTCTTAGTCAATGGCAATATTTGCAATGTGCATGTCCCCTAGCTTGCCTTAGTTACAAATGTATTTGCAGAGGTTCATCACTTAATTAACAAAATACAAATGCTGACTTACTTGAATCCATGCATACATTTGGGATCTTCCAGTGTATAAGCCATATAGTCGGAACTGCCATACTGGATGTTTGTGACTGAAGTGTATCCCATAACCATCAGTACAACAGCCAAAATTGTTTACATCCACATCAGATACCATTCCATTAAGATGTAATGCAAGAAAAAACACAGCTTCCTAGAGCATATCTATTTCTCTTCTTTCTTTAGAGAACAGATGGTAAACTCAGAAGCATCCAGCGGTTGGACACTTCCCTGCATCTCCAGCCTGATGACATTCGGGATCACAGCTAAGTCTGACAGCTACTTTAGATGACTATAAAATATGATGAAGCATGCTTTTGTGTGTTAAAAGGAAATCTCTCTCAGGCTGCAACACCCTTTTGCCTGTATATGTTTGATTCTAACCTACACTATTGTTATTTGTCCATCTGCAAAAACTAGTTGAGCGAAAGAACTGACTAAGATATATACTATACATATAGATTAATAAAAATTTACATTTCTTCACAGTGCTATAGTACTGCACTTGCTAAGGCCAATATTCACACAATGAAAAACAGTTCTGACACTTTATTATAAGGCAACAGTGAAACACTTTATCGTGCCCCAGAGAAGCAGCTGTGATAATTAGAAAAACACTATGGAGGTGTTGATCAAAACGTACTCATTTTTTAACTCTGCTGTGTCAGTAAATCTGACCAAAAAGGAGTAAAATTAACAAGTATTTCTAGTACACTGTATAGGTATGTTGTATCTAAAACCTGTTGAGGTCATGTAGAAGTCAATGACAAAGGTCCCTTGAACCACTGAAAAATTTTAATAGCCTTCATGACGGTTGAGTTTTCATGGAGGGGTTCGCTCGAAAACTCAATAAATACGAGTTTTGGGGTTGTTAACCCCGAACTCGCTGATTTGAGTTTTTTTCTATTAAAGCTTTTTCTTAAATTAGAAACCATTCGAGT
The DNA here is from genome assembly GCF_017654675.1 of Xenopus laevis. Taxonomy (NCBI): domain Eukaryota; kingdom Metazoa; phylum Chordata; class Amphibia; order Anura; family Pipidae; genus Xenopus; species Xenopus laevis. The sequence continues at coordinate 91,160,998 of NC_054381.1, read as the reverse complement.
TGTGTGTTCATTCCAGTTCATTCAAGGCCTAAAAAACTCTAAAATTCAACCTTTGATAAAACTTCCTCCTAATATTGCTAAATGCTTCTGAATGCTGTGAGTAATTGACCAACTCTATGGCCACAGACCTGACACCCAGGGGCACATTTACTTAGCTCGAGTGAAGGAATAGAATAAAAAAAACTTTGAATTTCGAAGTGTTTTTTTTTGGCTACTTCGACCATTGAATTGGCTACTTCGACCTTCAACTAGAATCGAACAATTCAAACTAAAAATCGTTTGACTATTCGACCATTCGATAGTCGAAGTACCGTCTCTTTAAAAAAAACTTCGCCACCTAAAACCTACCGAGCATCAATGTTAGCCTATGGGGAAGGTCCCCATAGGCTTTCCAAGCTTTTTTTGATCGAAGTAATTTCGTTTGATCGATGGATTAAAATCCTTCGAATCGTTCGATTCGAACGATTATTCCTTCGATCATTCTAACGAACGAATAGCAGTAAATCCTTCGACATCGATATTCTAAGTCGAAGGATTTAACTTCGATAGTCGAATATCGATGGTTAATAAACCCTCGATATTCGAACCTACGTAAATGTGCCCCCCAGTGTCAAAATAATGAACAGTACCTTTATTCCCAACATTCCTAGCATGCCTTCTCTGCCATTAGCTTACCTTTCAAATGCATCAATTCAAGTTCTCCTCTAAGCCACTGGGGCTGATAGAGGTTATTGCAAAAATCACTTGGCCCTCAAAAAAATTGTCATTGGATATATAAGCTCCATGACAAAGATAGAATATTTGCAATTCCAATCAATGCTTAGGAGAAATCCTACACAAGTTAAATATCAACTTTGAGTTCAGAGAGTAAGCATTGCACAGGGCACAAATGCATATGAAAACATAAGGCTGTTATTGTGGATGAAGAGTTCCACTTAGCCTTTCACTAAATAAAGAAAGTTTAAAGTGAAGTTTTTATCATTGTCCTCAGTGTCTGGTGCCCAGCAAGTGCTCCATAAATGGCATTAAAGAGGATGTTCACCTTTAAATTATCTTTTAGTATGATGTAGAGAGTAATATTCTGAGACAATTTGCAATTGGTTTTCATTTTTGATTATTTGTGGATTTTGCGTTATTTATATTTTTATTCAGCAGCTCTCAGTATGCAATGTTTAGCTATCTAGTTGTTCGTATCTAAATCAGGGATCCCCAACCTTTTGAACCATGAGCAACATTCAGAAGTAAAAGGAGTTGGGGAGCAACACTAGCGTGAAAAATGTTCTTGGGTGGCAAATAAGTGGTGTGATTGGCCATTTGGTAGCCCCTATGTGGATTGTCAGCCTAGATTGAGGCTCTGTTTGGCAGTGCACCTGGTATTTATACAACCAAAACTTTGAGGCCACTGGGAGCTACATTCAAGGGGTTGGAGAGCAGCATGTTGCTCACAAGCTACTGGGTTGGGGACCACTGGTCTAAATTATAGCAATAACAATATATTTGTAGCCTTACAGTGCATTTGTGTTTTTTTTACTTGATGGGCCCCAGTTGAGAGCTTTAAAGAGTCGTCAGAAGACGATAGCAAAAAATTCAACAACTATAAAAATGAAGTCCAATTGAAAAGTTGCTTGGAATTAGCCATTCTATAACATACTAGAAGTTAACTTAAAGGTGAACCACCGCTTTAAAATTGAACATTTGGTCTGGTATAATCCTGCTCCTTCTCACTCTCCCAGTAGAAACTTTAAGTAAAGCATTCATTGGTCTTTTACCAGTACCACACTCTGTGATTACAGTGTGTTAGAGGAACAAAACATCAGTGGAGCCTGTTTTGGAGTTTATGGAACATGGCAAAGTCAGTAGTGATATGAAGAGAATTGTGAGAGTATTCATGATCATATGAGGCAACTGCTGAACAGAAGGCATCAAGGGCATTGCTACAACTGTACTTTTCCTACTATCTTCTTGGTGATGGACTGGCGGGAACACTGTCACTGAGCATATTTAACCAAATAAAAGTCTTAAAAGGACTTGCTTGAATTTTGCACAGGGTTATACATAATTAATGAGCAGATTATTAGGACATCCTTATCTGCAGGTGCTATGTTTAAAACTATTCTGCTATAGCTATTTTAATATATGCTTTCATTTATTAGGACTGCTAGAGGGCTCCGTTTTTTGTGCACCATAATAAGTTATTAGAGACGTTACTGTATGCAATATTTGGAAAATGCCCTTATTAATAAAATCATAATAATAAAACATACATATAATTTTTTTTTGTTGAATTAATAAGCAATAATTTCAAAGGTGTGCTAACATATTTTGATGGGAGCTCTGATTAATGCCTATTTAGGTAGGCAATGGGGCTGAAGTTTTCATTTTTGTGCAGTTCTTATATAAACTTACTGTATATGGTACTTGCATATGCAGGCTTAGGCAGAGTACTTTTAGGTTTGTATGTTATTACTTACATCAGTAAAACAAAACTATGGGCACTTAAACTTTTAAATACTAATACTATTCTTTATTTTGGAGAGGAGATGAAATTAGATCTGTATAGGAAACACATAATATGCCCTCTGTTGCCAAGTCTATCCTACTTTCCCCAAATCACTGATGCTGAAACTTTGTAACATCCATAGCTAACAACCTGATTTTTTTTTGTCAGACGTTACATAATGTCTGCCAGATAAATAGCTAAAATTGTTTTTCTTAGGGGGAAAAAATGCATATCTAAATAGTCTTATACATTCACACAGTTAAATATTGGCTGCGGCGGGAAAACAGATTTTTATTTTCGTTAAATGTTGCCAGAGTTCTATAAAACCAGTTTAATCTACAAAAAAATATATACAAATATTAGTAAGTGCATAGTACAAAAATTGTTAGGGCTTTTAAGCCGTATTTATAAAAAAGTTTAATCTCAAAAGTGCAAAGTCATAAGTAAATGCTTTCTACTACATTACTGGTGATATTAAATCAACGCTCGTCAATAAATGTACTGCCACTTTGTGCACTCGGTGGCTTTACTGAATGCCATGCCTCATAAAATCAGGATTTAAGTCTTCGGAGAGTAAAGGCATTTTATTCTTGCTTGGTTCCACCACTTCAAGTCATTACTCTTACTGGGTAAAGTTCAATCAAGAACATGAAAGCAACCGTGTAAACAAAGCTAGTCCTATGAAGTAAGTGTAAAATATTAGTGTCCAGACATTTCAGGTACTCTGCAGGTATTATAATTCCAGACCATTTTAGCTGCTTTCCATAGGGCCCATTACAAGTATATTCTATCTGGTTAGTAAATTATATTAAAAAAGCACAATGGCCCGGACTCGCAGTTGTAAAATTGCCAAATATTGTCAGTTGATGTTCTTAGGCTAAAATAATAAAATAATTTAAGATTCATTCAACCCCCCATCCCTGTTGGTTCTTTCCATTACTTGGAAACATTAAATACCGATTATGCATGATATTTTAGTACATTTAACATGAAGAGACAACAATAGGAATTTGCCAGTTGAGTATAAAATGCTCATGGAATTATATAAAGTGATAGAGTGCAGTATCTGGATTAAGGAAATATGACAACTAAATAAGTAGAGATTCTTATTTCACCGAATGCTCTTAATTTTCTTGAAAATGGTCTTAATTGAAAACCTAACTTTTGTAGACAATATTTAAAAAATATTCATTGATTAAAAAACATATTCGAAAGTCTATTATCATTTGAAAAAAACAACACATTTTGCATGCTTAGCCTCATAGTGCAAATAAGCTGGAATCAGAATTCTGTATGCTGCCCGATTTTTCGATCATGTTGATGTTGGGTTATACAGTCTCCTGGCATACAATTGCTAGATGGTGACAGATAGAACTACATTAGACACTTCTTATTTCCACAGTAAAATAGCTTCAAGGGACACTATGATGGAAATGATGTAAACTTTGTATTTTTATTGTAAACTTGTATTTGTTCTAAAAACAAACTTATAATGCAAAGCAACTTTTCTGTCATTCTTTATGGCTGAGATTCAAACTATCATTATATTTTTCAGACTACAGTGGTCTGAGATCCCATCTAAATTCAGGGCAATTCAGCTGAATATACTAAGGGCATATTTATTCTAGATTGAACAAGGGAAAATCCAGAGGGATTTCCAGCAGTTCAGTCTGCTTGGACAGTTATCGAAATGCTCCTGCAGTACATGTTTTAAAGCATTGATACCATTTGTGTTCAAATGCTTTAAGCTGTCAAGTACTAGTCTTTTCTATGGGGAGCTAATGCTCAGTGTTGCTCAGTAGCAGCATTCAGCACCCATCCAAATCCTGGCTCCATGTTTAATGTATGTGGGGAGAAAGGACTTGGAAAATAAATAGTTAAATTGTAATGTTTCTGAAATGTTTACTATTGTTACCACTTTGTAGAATGCACTGAAAATTCATAAATTCATAAATTACAAAAAAGTGCACAAAATATAAAATATCAAAAAAGGATAAGGATGTCACTTTAAAATGGTGTGAGGAATGCATCAGTGAAAGAATGCTACCTGAAATCTAGCAGGCTTTCTTCGAGTATTTGAGCAGTTATGTCTCTTACAATATGTTATATGCATATTATTACATGTGCATAATTATTTGCTTTGGGATGCTTTTCCCTGTTTTTAATGTAATGCGCATTTTTTTAATAAAAAATAACCTTTCAAATGAGTTTTGCTCTGCTGATTTATTCAGGAGTCGTATTACTTACATTTTCACATTTTTATTCAAAATAGCAACTAACTTTTAAATGACTGTAGCATCTGAAGAGCCATAAGTAATTCAAAACATTATCAGCAAAGATGCATGAAATTTAGAGAGGAATTTTACCATAAGACACTGGCTCTTCAAAAGTGAAAGGGAAAACGATAGGCAGGGATGGCAAAACAGCTGCTCACTCAGCAGTGAAAACAAATGAAACAAAATGAAAGAACTTGTTTTGTAGGCTATTGCTCAAAGGGAAATAGGGCATAACTAAAATAATAAAAAAAAAATTGTTTTAATCAAGACACTGGGGCTAATTTATTAAACCCGTTCTTTTTCTTAGTTTTGTGAATAAGTTATAATTTTACCAGACTCAAAATTTTATTTTTAAAAAAATTATTTTATTTCAATGTGTCTGAAAAAAATTAAAAAACTTAATGCAACTCCCACTGCCAAAGTTTTACATTTGAGTTTTTCAATTATTTTGAGCATTTGAAATTCATACATTGATAAACTAGCCCCATCATTCATCATGTAATGTATAGAAATGCAGAAACTAGTTTTTAGTGTTTCTTAAAGTCAGAAGCACATTGGGTTAAAGCTAATGCAATGCTCGCTCTTTTTCAAGCACTTTTCGCATTTGTAGGCAGAGCTGAACTCTAATACTCATTGAAATAAACTGTCCAGCCCCATTGCCTACCTAAATAGGCATTTTGTTTAAAGCAGTCGATATGTTCTGGTAAACTGGCAAATTTAAAAAGTCTTGATAATAAATGTGCCAACTCATTGAAACACCTTACTGAGCTTCAGAAAAAAAATTATAAATGCAGTAAAATCAAAATTTATGGGAATCCTTCATTATTATATTTGGAATCAATAACAAATTAATAATGAACATTAAAAGGATCTGTTTTGAATTTAGATAACAGTGCAAGTATTTTATATTCATTCTTGTAGAGTAAAACAAAAAAACTTGTCTGTGGAATGTTCGGTTCGACACTTAGGGGGTTATTTACTAAAATCGACTTTATCTAATGTTTTATTTAAAAAAGCCACGACCAAATTCCCATGCCCGATTTTAGCTTATTTATTTCGATTTAATTGGATTGCGGAAAAACGCAATAAAATCTAGCGAAAACCCAAATTGCTCAAATTTTTCAGGCTTTTCCCGAATTGCTCAAATTTTTCAAGCTTTTTCCCCGAATTGCTAACATTTTTCAGGCTTTTTCCTGAAACCCCTGAAAAGGTCGAATTTTTTGCACTAAACCCAGCATAGATCACAAAAACTTCAAATTGAGATAGGTGCCTCTCCCATTGAAAATTCTAGTTTTATTTTCTCTCTAAAAATTTGACTATTCTAGTGAAAACAACTTACATTTTTCAAGATTTTAACTTTCGGGTTTTAATGAATAACTCTTTCAATGATTGGTAAAGCCAAACAATAATTCTACCATTCTTCCTGGTCATGTGGCCACCAGAGGGCAGCTTTTTAGAGTCTTTGGACAAAATATTATTTTTGGAGAAATCATCCCAGCTCCCCCCAGGAATAAAAACAGATATATATGTATATAAACGTAACAGCAAATTAAAAAAACAATATCACTTTCCTGATTTTCATCAGTGTGTTTACTCTCAGTTCTGCTGTGTCAAGCTGCTCTGTTGTGTACAGCCATCTTATATAGCTGCATATATCATATATATAATAAATGCAAATGGCACTGCATTCTCATTCTCTAATTTTTGAGTTGGTAAATAATGGATATTAAGAGTAAGAATAAAAATGTTTCCCTTTAAGACAAATTCAGGAAGTAGGATATATCAAGAGAAATGCGTAGGCCTTACCTACAAATAAGTTGGCTTTTTCTCCCAATCTACTAAGGGTCTCAGGTTTTATTTTTAAAGTGCCGCAACTTTGTTTTAGCAACCAAAGAAATCAGATGTTATGCTTCCCAAGAAGCAAAGGAAAGAAAGAAAACAAACCTATACTGTAGTGCAAGACAGGAAATGTGTTTTTCCCTCATTTACAGCACTCAGTAATTTATTTCTGGTCTCCCTGCCTGCAGAGTTTGCAGTCACTAGTGTTTCAGAAACCAGAAAGGCTCCCCAGGGCACTAGAACGCAGGCCGTATTTAATATTTGTAACCTAAGAAAACTTCTGCCTTTCTGCTGTGAACTCTGGCTGCTCAAACTAAATCTGCAGTCAGCCTTGCCGAAAGAAATGTATTCTGCCAAGGACCACCAATGTTATGCTATTTTGTGCTGGGCCAAACCTTCTATGTACCTCCAAGTTGGAACTATGACTGGCCAAAACGCTCTCGCCTTTTTAAAGTAGCTTTTAAGATTAAAATGGTAGAATACTGTTAAAAATACAAGTTGTAATTGTTACACATAGCCTATGTTTTGATATATAAACTGTGCATATATAGTCTATGAATAGCCCAGCTGTTAACAATTTTTCCCCTCCTATTTTTAGGTACTAATGGACTTTCTTGCCAAGTGACGTCCTGTTTTGTAACTGAGATTTAAATGCTTTGGTTGAAGCCTCTTTGTGACAAAAATACACACAGAGCTTATGAGGGTGTTGGGGCATTAAGGGAACTTTAGCAATGTATGCAATATTTATTCAATTATTCTTATTTATGCAATAAAGAGACCACTGTTGACTGCCACCTATATTTCTATGGAAAATTCTTACGCATTTTGATGCAACATATTTTTTCAAAGCATCAGACCCTAGAGCTTAAAAAAAGTCTTGAAGCTTAAAAACCATTTCTCCTGTTTTTTTTTTTATATTGTTCTAGCACAGCCTTAACATCATCATGAAATATGTTGTGTAGTACAAGCACATCTGTTTCCAGTGTGATGCTGGTATGCAGACTATTGTCTATTAGACATGTGTTGTGGTAATATTTGTCAGGGTTAAAGGCAGGGTCAATCTGATCAAAAACTAAAATTAGCTTCTGTGTACTATCCTTAAAAGAACCAAAATAATTTAAGATTACATTGCATCCTTCTTGAGTTTGTCAAACATTTGTTCAACTGTTTTGGTTTTAAAATGAGACGTTCAAAAAGCACTAGACGTTATTAGGATCTACCACTCACTGCTTCTCTTACAGACCCAGAACTATTGTGTTGGTTTCTGAAACATTATGCTATTGATCAAACAATGTAGTATTATGTTTCTGTTTGGGACAGCTAGATGCCTACAGAAAGTCATCATAAGCCCAAAATGTTTGTTTCAATAACTATACTTTCAAGTTCTGTTCACCAAGCTGGGCAGATTCACTTTCATTCAGACTGTAAGTCACTGACTTGGGCTACCTTCAATGGCACATTCCTTCTAGTGTACCTCATGGCTGGTGTCACTGGATAGGGAAGATGTGTTCAGTAGCTAACTAGGAGGAACTACTAAGAATTAGACCCCAATCTGTGTAATGGTCTTAAAGATGCAGGCCTAGGTTAGAAAGTTGTCAGACCTTTGACAAAACATTTTATGGTTAGCAATGGGCACAAACTGGGGACTGGGAGGAATTTAAACAGCTGTCAAAACAGTGTGGCTTCCTTGTTTCAGTTATTAGGGATATCTGTGTATGAGGTGGACAGCCTAGAAAAAGAGGAAACTGAAGTCCATCTCTGCCCAGAATAGAGCCTGCCCAGCTATTTGGATAGCATTTACAGCTCTAATATATAAAACATTTTATGAAGTTTATTTTAAAATAAAATTACAAGAACTTTTTTTTTTTTTAACATTCATTGCTATGGGATGTTGATAAACATCAATGCTATCCCTTTAATATCTTGTCTTGCTAATCCTAAAAAGTTAGAATTCCCCCTACCCTTCCAATGGACCACTCCAATACATCATAATAAACATATGAACATACCTCTACCTGGGAAAACGTTTTACAGCAATATTCTATCTTTAGGTATAGGCACCACAAGTTACTAAATCACTCACTGCAGTCTCATCTGATTTAGCTTGCTACATTAAGTTACAAACTGCAATATCTAGTAAGGACAGAGCTTGGCATTTCGGATAAGTTAGGGGGCATGCAAATCACATGATGGTTGGAGAGAGCTGCACAGAAAAAGCTACCCCGTATCAGGTAGCCAAAAAGAATGGAGCTGGGTGCATGCATTAAGCTACCATATCACCTTTGATGACTTGAGAGTTACTGCCTAAATTAAGAATTATGTTTCCGCCCCCCTATCACTCATGTAGCAATATATACAGTACTGGCCCTAGTCAAGCAATGCAGAGTGATTAGACAAAGCAGGGTTTCATAGCTGCAAGAAAATCGCTCATCTGGCCTAACATTAAAGGTATTTAAGTTTTGGCATCGACGCCTTGCATCATTGTATCAGTACTGATTGTTTGTTTAAATCCTTCTATTTTATGGCACCAATTCCTAAATAGTATATCTTATATTATTTACAAAAAACTGATTAAAAGTCATTTTGCAAGAGGTTCTAAATGAAACATGTATAGACTTATTTAAAGAATGCAAATACAATGTCAGAAAAAAATTGCACGCTTTTATAAACTGTATACAGCACATTATTTTGTCATTTTGAAATAATGTGGAAGAACCAGCTTCATTTAGATTTCTACATTCCCTGCAAAAATATTCCAAAGATTCTGCTTCAGCAAGTTATTTAATACAACTCTCTCCCCTGCAGGCCAAAAGCAGAACGTCTAACGCCAGACAGTCCAAATCCAGTTACAAGATGTACATAACAGCAGAAAACAACACGTGGAGAGAATCAGCATTGCAAATGCATGCTAACCTTAACATGTCTTTTTCTTCAACACACGATCGAAATTAATTTTGGTTTGAACAAAAGATCGAAAATATTACCAGCAGAAAGATGTGACATACGGGATGGCCATCTCTCATAGACTCAATTTTAATCGAATAATTCAAAATTATTTCCTTTTTCTCCGTAATAATAAAACAGTATCTTGTTCTTGATCCTTACTAAGAGACAGGTATGGGACCTGTTATCCAGAATGCTCGGGACCTGGGGTTTTCCGGATAACAAATCTTTCCGTAATTTCATGCCTTATGTCTACTAGAAATTCATTTAAACATTAAATAAACCCAATAGGCTGGTTTTGCTTCCAATAAGGATTAATTATATCTTAGTTGGGATCAAGTACAAGCTACTGTTTTATTATTACAGAGAAAAAGGAAATCCTTTTTAAAAATTTGGATTATTCGGATAAAATGGAGTCTATGGGAGACAGCCATTCCGTAATTCGGAGCTTTCTGGATATTGGGTTTCCAGATAAGGGATCCTATACCTGTATAATAAAACAGAAAGGCCCCTTATGTGGAAAACCCCAGGTCCCAATCATTCTGAATAACAGGTCCCATACCTGTACTACTAGGTAAAAATACTGACAGCTGTTAAATTTGACCCTAAATCTTTAAATTGCTGCATTATAACTGAAATTCACAGATCATTTTATTGAAACGGTGTCATGCACAAATGAAAAACAACTCTGATTACACTCTCATTTTCTAGGACATACATGTTGAATTATGACCCAGCATAGAAACCTTGAGAATACATTTAGGTTTCTCCATACTTTAGTTTACTAAAACTTAATTGAAACATAAAATAAAATTAATAGAAATGTTTTCGCCACCAATATGGATTCATACAAGTTAGTTAAAGGTACAGGTATAGGATCCATTATCCATACATCCCTTTTCCAGAAAGCTCCGAATTACGAAAACAGAGTCTCCCATAGACTCCATTTTATCCAAATAATAAATTTTTTTTTCAATTATTTTGTTTTTCTCTGTAATAATAAAACAGTACCTTGTACTTGATCCAAGCTAAGGTATTATTAATCCTTATTGGAAGCAAAACACGCCTATTGGGTTTATTTAACTTTTAAATGATTTTTTCAGTAGACAAGGTATGAAGATCCAAATTACAGAAATCCATTATCCAGAATACCCCAGGTCCCAATTATTCTAAATAATAGGTACCATACCCACACAAGTTTTATTATTACAAAGAAAAATAAAAACCTTTAAAATGGAGTCTATGAGGAGATTGTCTTCCTATAATTCAGAGATTTCTGGATAACAGATCCCATGCCTGTACTGCAGTTTTCCTTTTCTTCAAAGGATTGAGAGCTGCTGGTACAGAATTAGTTTAGCATGTAAACTGATATTTAGGAAAAAGTTAGGCTAAAATATGCATTCACACATATGGCCTCTTCATTCCCACATTTTTTCATCACAATACAATAGAAAGGAAAAAACATTACACAGATATCAATCAGTGAGCGTATGATCTTATCTGGTAACACATATTACCATAAATGGAAAGCAATTTTTTATATATATGTAAGTTTGCATAGATGTATCTGTGAATCAGTGATTATCACTACACAAATATTAATTATCAAATGTTATAATTTTACTTGCAACAAAAAAGATCAGGGAAAGAAAACAGCGCCGCTGCTAAAACGACACTGTGTGTTGCTCTCATCTAAACTACACATTTATGGAGTGCTAAGGCCACACTTGGGAGGAAGTGCTGAAATGCTTTCGATGACATAGCATCAGTGAGTGAAGCTGCTGGCAGTTCCTGAGCACAAATCTCCTGATACTTACAGAAAGGACAGAGAAACGATGGCGCCAGTGGGCTTCTTCCTGGATCATTCCATATGAAATGATATGCCATGATAAGAAAGCAAAGAAGATCTGGGACAGTACAAGTCCTCAGTCACATTAATCACAAGGGCAAGAGGCCGAACATCCGATCACACTGGGATTCACGGTCAATGCTGCACCAAAACCGGCTCCAAAGGTGGGGGGGAGGCATAGAAACATTCTGTAGCATTGAATGTCCTCTTTCCTTCAGTATGGAAATCTCATCAAGGAGGTGTCAGGATGAAACACAAAATCTGCAGTTTAACTCACAGAGTGATTCACTGTTACACTGTCCAACAAGAAGCTGTTGCCATAAAAACACACACAAACACCCTGGATTCCCTCATGCTGCATGCGCTCTCCTTCATTTGTTTGTTTTTTTAAGGAAGTCCTTGACACCTTCTCTGCTGAAGGGACCTGCACGCATTCCTATGCAAAGTCTGAATCAGAATTATCCCTCCTTGTTCTAATAAGAAACAAATGTTTTTAAGGAATAGAACAGTTGCAATTAATGCCATACACTAACTAGTGCACTAACTAATTCTACTTTTATGAAAAGGTATGACTAAAAAGTCATGGCAGTTCATTTTATAGAAGCAGCTTGTCTTGACGGCTAAAGGAATTTCTACCTACACTGAAATTTGGTTTTAAATGAGCTGCATACTAGAAACATTAACCCTTAACATTGAGAAATGAAAGAAAATTCTATTACCTTATTGGCTAAGCAAAGGTCTGTCCATAGGAAGTATCTCACAGGGCTTGGGGATGTTTGGTTGATTTTTATTTTGAGTACTCAGCAAGCAGAAGGAATACATGTACAAATGTATTAAACTTGTTAAGTTACAAAATTACTTTTTTTTGGATTTTGCAATTTATGGATGTTTGTTTATAATTATTTTCAAGTGATTGTAAGAGTGACACAACAGAGGCCCTCCAGCCCCTGACAAACTGCCAGTAAGCCAAAACCCAACTGGGTGATATGAGGGGGCATATTTACTATTGGTCAAATACCGAGGGTTAATTAACCCTCGATATTCGGGCGTCGAAGTAAAATCCTTCGACTTCGAATATCGAAGTCAAGGATTTATCGCAATTTATTCGTTCGAACGATCGTAGGAAAAATCGTTCGATCGAACGATTAAATCCTTCGAATCGAACGATTCAAAGGATTTAAATCCATCGATCGAATGATTTTCCTTCGATCAGAAATTGCCTAGAAAGCCTATCATTGATGCTCGGTAGGTTTTAGGTGGCGAAGTAGGTGGTTGAAGTTTTTCTTAGAGACAGTACTTCGACTATCGAATGGTGGAATAGTCAAACGATTTTTAGTTTGAATCGTTCGATTCAAAGTCGTATTCGAAGGTCGAAGTAGCCAATTCGATGGTCGAAGTAGCCAAAAAAGTTTTTTTCCTTCTAATCCTTCACTCGAGCTAAGTAAATGTGCCCCGAATGGTTTAAGTTGCTTTTTCTATGTAAGAAGATAAAATATGCATGTCTTAAGTTAGTATATTAAGTTTTTACTACACAAGTAAATGGTTTTTATTGGAGAACTGCAACCCGGTGGAAGTGAGGTTGCTGATATGGAGAGAAAGAACCCCTGTGACAGTTCAGCCACATTATTTTGAAGTAGGAATTCAAAAGCCATGAATAGTGGTGGAAGTGAGAGAGACGGTTGATGAAAAACAAAGTGGGGAAGCCGGATGGACAAAGGAAGAGCTGATGCCAGTGGGAAGGAATCCCTGGAATCAGTAGCATTACTTTTATTATTAGTTAAGTAGGTTTAATATGTGGCAGTTCATTGTTTGTACTTTTGTTCCTATATATTGTGTGATGGAACAACAAGGGCACCTTAGTGAAACTAGCTAGTAAAACAGATTAGCATCCAGATTTTCTGATAAAGTGAAAGGATTGTTGGAAAGCAGCGGATAGTTGTACAAATGATGGTTTAAACTCTGGGGCAATACTGCTGCATTGCCTTTAGTTTCTCACCTCCTTATTTGATGCTGATCAAAATGGCCACAGAGCAGGCACTTGGTTCTTTAATTTCTGGCTTGGTCTTAAGTCTTGAAGACCCAGAGACAACAAGTTACTGCCAAACATAGGATGAAGAAACAGCCAATCATAGCCCTTATTTGGCTACACTTTAGAATTTGTATGTATGAATGTAGCTCGCAGGTGCAAAAGGTTGGGGACCTTTTCACTTAAGATCTGTATGATGGAATATGGTAATTGCCATGCAATTTAATTAATAAATAATAAAACTGAATACAATGATTTAAATGCTGATTTTAAGGCCAGTGGTAGTTTTACCATTGCAAAAGTGCTCACACCCTGGCTAACCTGTACAGTACCTGACCATATGTACTGCACTACACTTTCCATCGTTTTGCTCATTTGGGCCAACTGTTTCAGAACAGCAGAAAGTGAAGAGGGGCTGTGGCTTCCTTTTGACTGACTAGAAAAAATTCAGTCAGGACTGATAATTATTAATTCACCAGGTTTAGTATGGTCTAAAACTGGACAAACCAAATTTGGGCACATATGGCCAGCTTTACTTCTCCTAGAAAAGTAGTTGAGATTAGTAAAAGCAAGAAGGCATCCAATCCAATAACTTTGAGTATGACATAGAAAGTGATATTCTGCGACAATTTGCTATTGCTTTTTCATATTTTTCATATTTGTGGCTTTTGAGCTTAGCTTTTTATTCAGCAGCTCTCCAGTTTGCAATTTCAGCAATCTGGTAGTTAAGATCCAAATTACAATAGCAACCATGCATTGATTCAATAAAAGACTGGAATATGAAAGGGGAGACGGCCAGAATAGAAATAGCAATAACAATACATTTGTAGCAGGACATTTGTTTTTAAGATGGGGTCAGTGATCCCCATTTGAAAGCTGGAAAGAGTCAGAACGTGGTAAATATTTTTTAAAAGCATAAAAAAGATAGAATGAAGAATTGAACCATCCCCTTTAAACAAAACACTCAATACAGACAAATACTGTTGATATTGTTTCAAATGTGCATAACTGCTAAATCATAAGGAATGAAATTAGACTGCAGATAATTGTGTCTTATTTTGTGAATCCCTACCAAAAAATATCAACATAAAGGGGTAATGTATAAAATTTAAAAAAAAATTGCCCTGCATCTAGTTACCCACATCAATCACAAATTTCTAATTACATAACTGTGTAATGGCCATATACTCAATAGGGGTTCAAATGAAAGAAAGGGTATTTATTGTATGCCACACCATTTGTCCTCCTAGTATGTAGCTCGTGCTACCTTATACAATTACTAAAAAGATGACCCATAGATCTTGGGGCATATGCCAACGCAATATTTTTTCCTACGCTTAACCCTACAAATGTTTCTGTTCTAGCTCTTATGAACCAGAACACGAATATTAATTTGCACTACAAGGAGACACACTAAAACATTACAAAGTGACAATTGGGGCTAGTTTACACAGACCCTGTTTCTAACAATTAAAAAAACTGATTGATTCTCTAGTTCGCTAATACATATGTATCAAATAAGGCAGGAACAGTTTGCATTGATCCAACATGGATTATCTTTAAAACTTACCAGAACACACCAGTTCATTACCTTGCAAACTTCCTAATGCTACAGACAAAAAAGGGCTGGTTATGTGGCCTAGAACTAAACTTGGACAAGTCCCGAGGCAGAATTATATAGATTTATAAAGTAACGATTATAGTCTTGCCAAATGCTAAAACTGGCAAAGGTTCCCTAAGGATACTGGGTGCTCCATTTAGATATGTGCTACATCCTGCAACTCAGCATGAGCACCAAAGTCTGGGAAGTCAGATACCTTAAATGCTGAATTCCAGAAAGCACTGATGTGGTTATTTATCAGGGTTCTGCATCTTGGCTGAAAATCCCAGGCCACAGGAAACACTGTGGCTCCTATACTGTTAAATAAGAGGAGTGCTTCTGCTTTGACGCTGTTGACTGGTGATGAAGTGAGCTATAGATGGACCAAAGGCTATTTGTAACAAAAATAATTTTAAATAGAATTTAGCTGCTGATGCAAATATCTGATGCACATTTAATCCACAGCAACCAGGCAATTCTCAATATGCTGCTCCATTGTAATGCCAACGGATTTATCACCCATGCACACGCAAAGTCCCAAATTAAAATCACAATGGTCTGGATATAACTACTTTGCCATGCAGCTAAATGGGAAGTTTGCCTACATAGAGTTTAGCTACAACTAATAAATTTTCAGTACATGCTTTAATCAATACTCATCTAATAACAAATGTGTTACCTTGGTGCTCTTCCAAGCCTCATTGAAGATTCACACAAAATCTAACTAACATAAGGAAAGCATCAGGGGAGAAGCTGCAGCAGACACAGCAGGTTCTGGCAGGTCCAGTTGTGTACTGGGTCCAGCGAGTCCCTAAAATCTCCCTATCTTCACAAAGGTTTGGGAACACACATAACATATAATTTACTGTGAAGTCCATTAACTTTTTATGCCACAAGGGAGTAAAAACTGGGTCCAAATTTTAGATTGTAAATTGTTTTTGGCAGGGATGTCTTTAGCTTTTGTATCAGTTATCTATTGTGATTTTGTGTATATAATCTGTATGTTCAATTTATACACCAATTAACTATACATCTAAACAATGGTCATCTGCACACAAAAATAAAGACCTTACTTAAAGGAATAAAGCTGAATGTGTTTTGAAGTGATTAAATACGTATAATGTACTGTTTCCCAGCACTGATACAACTGGTGGGTTTGCTTCAAAAACAATACTATACTTTATATACAGTAAAAAATCTGTTGTGCAGCTAAAGGGGTAGCCATTTGAGGCTCAGGTTATATAGCATAGAGTTGTCAATTTAGAAATCGTCTATGATGAGGGATTGTGGGCAATGCTTAAGTGAGTCTTCCTGTGATGTCACTATGCATGCATGCAATGCGCAATGATGTCACTGAATGCACACAGTGAAAATTGTGGGGAAATTAAGTTATTCTAAAATTTCAATAGACTTGGCAGCTCTGCATAGAACATGAAGAGAACAGATGTACTCTGTAGAATACGATTGTATTCTATTACAATCTGTTATCTGTTACCTGGGCCTTTTCTCCTTTTCCAGGTTGAATGGCTGCCCCTATGGCTACATAGCAGCTTATTTATATAAACTATAGCTAAAGCTATAAACTAAAGCAAACACATAACATTTTACAATACAGGACAACGGTACATTATAATTTAATTACTTCTAAACACTTACTGTTTTTGGTGTTACTGTTCCTTTAATAACAGGGTATATGTTTTCTCTTTAAGAAATATATACATTTTGCAAAGTTTGGCATTATAATTATTTTTGTACATGGTTTGAGAAACCTTTCAACGCACACAATCAATTAAACACATATTTAATCTAGTCTGTAGAGATACACATGAGCTTGTTGGTTTTGGAAATAATTTATAAGTTAGGGTTATTCTTCTGGAAGGTTTTTGGTAATGTTGTAGGTATGACTTTGGGCAATTCACCGATGTTAATGTGTGTCACGGCCTAGCTTATGTATGCTGTGTGGGACATGACTTGGATAAATCTGAACACAAAGTAACATTTTTTGTGTGAAGTAAAAGCTGTCATGAACAAGCTAATGAAGAGGAATAGTTCAGACAGAAAGTCCTAATGATATCCAGCTGCTGGTATATGTTACTTGCTGATAAGACTGTGTTTCGACTTTACAATAGGGAAAGTTTTGGGAAAGGTTAAAAATCCAAATGCAGGAAGTCCAACTTTTTTAACTTCATCTGCTAGACTTCCTGTGAACTTGCATTCATTTTCTTAAAGATTTTCACAATAAAACATCTTTACGGTCACCTACAATTTGCAAGAACTGGAGAAGAATGCACCAAAATAGAGATTTGTTAACAAGCTCTCTCTTTTATTCAGCAATAGGTGGTGCCACCTCTGCTTTTTAATGCAGTGTACGGGACAGAAATAAAATCATTGCGTGTTAGCCAAGTGTACAGAATGCAGCATTAATAAATTAAGGTTGATTTTAGTCAGATATCCCGATGGGTTGTTTTGGTGGCTCTCATAGATGAATTCTTCTAAAGTTGAATACATCCAAATATACTAGTATGATTTAAGAATCCTTAATTATTCTTTTTTCTGCCTATGTTCCTTGTGCCAACCATCCACCTTATATAAGTTGATTTGATGTTTTTGCTAGCCAAGCAGCTTGGCACTGCTTATAAATAAAGGTTGTTAATGTAAACAGGGGGCAGAAAGTAAGAGCCACACCAGAGAATTATAGCAAGTAAAAGGCAGTTATTTTTCACTTTATTATTCCTTTGCCACATAACAGTAATCAATGTCTAAGTCCTACTTACACATCTGTATGTTATTAGGAAAAGAAAATGTTGCTAAATGAGGGTATGGTAGATGATGTGTCTCGTATTAGGAATTGGGTAGATCCAGTACAGGTATGGGATCTCTTATCTAGAATGCTTGGGTACCTGGGGCATTCCGGACAACGAATCTTTCCGTAATTTGGATATTCATACCTTAATGAGATACTGAGACCAGAAATTAATAACTTGTAATGTACATTGATATTTTAAAAAGTAGTTTTTAGTGTCAGTATCACTTTAAATGTACTACAAAATTTTTTAAACATTAAATAAAACCAATAGGCTGTTTTTGCCTCCTATAAGGATTAATTGCATCTTAGTTTGGGTCAAGTACACAGTAATGTTTTCTATTACAGAGAAAAAAGGCAATAGTTTTTAAAAATCTACATTATGTGGATAAAATGGGGTCTATGGGAGACGGCCTTCCAGTAACTCAGAACTTTCTGGATTACGGGTTTCCAGATAACCAATCCCATACCTGTAGAAGCAATTCCTCCTCTCTTTTTTTAAAGTCACATTTCAATAAACGTAAGCTTTTTATCGAAGCTAAGTAATTAGTTGCTTAATACACGCACAGGAAAAGGACATCATTGGCCTGTCTTTTCTTATATAATACTAATCCCTCTTACCTAATTGTGTACTAAGTACTCACCTTGACCTCTGTCTAGGCAATGTAAATTCCATCTGTATTTACTTATTCTGATGAGTGACAATGCCATGCAATGCAAGCACTTTTACCTTATGTGTCACTTTGGATAACATTGATTCTGTGACTTAGGGCACTGGCCCAGCCTACTAATCTAAGATGGCAGCATCCTGGGAAAAAGGAAGGTATTTTTCAACAGTTCATATTTCACAATTGCTGCTGCTCCATGCATGGGAAAAGGCAAAGATCACTAGCAGTGTACTTTATTTATAATAATTCACTGACTGCCACAAAAAAAAATCCTACCCCCAAGGTGGTCCTATTAATATTAAAAAATGTAATCACAAATTCCCTTGACTTTACTGCCTTGTCAGGAAAATTTTCCTGATGGTCTGGACGAATTGACATATTTATCAAAGCAGATCAATGTGTCGATTCATAAGAATGTGTTAAACTGCCTTCGGAGGCAGCCTTTCTAAGCAAATGAGTGATGTGTTACAATGAATGCTAAAATACTGATGCATATAAATCTGCCCCGTAGTCTGTAAAAGCTAAGAAGAATTTACATTAGTGATACCTTGAGTGTCCTGAGGTTAACTCTGACCTGTTTTGGGAGAAAGATTTGTTACTGATTTAATGTAACTTGCTGTGCATATTTTCTTTTGAACAGATATGATGCAAGGATTACTTTTCTCACTGAGGAAATATGCTAAGTCTACCAGTGGAGAATTATTTCTATAAAAGGTCAAAGGCAGTTAAACTTGTGTGAAAAACATCTCCATGGTAAAGGCATGCATGGGAACATAGCAGTGACACCAAAATGTGCGACAGATAAGTTATTGTTCTACAGAGAACTAATGGTATGGAAACCAAAAAAGTTAAATGCAAGAAACTATGTGTTGCAGTCTGCACAAACCTTCCTGTTGGGAGTTCCTTTCCGAATCAGTGGGAAACAAGCAGTTATAGAAATTATGGTTTTTCTGTATTTTCCCACAGGTCTGGACAGGATCTACATCAGCTATAGCTTCTTGAAATGGGTGACCCAAATCCAAAGCAGACGTTAAAGGCTCTCAAAGAGATGACTAAACGACAGGAGAGTTAACGAAATAGGCCGCAAATGATGCACACTCAGAGTGACCATATGACTGCCCTGAAAAGTTATTATCAAGCTTTACACTGCCAATTAAAATTGTCAACCCTTCTGTTTGATTCTGGAGAAGTGGTCTGAATCAGATGAAAGCTTAAATGCACAGGAGATTTTAAACAAAACAGAAGATACTGTCCCCAATGGGTAAACCTTAAGCAAATATAACTAGTGATAAATCAGTGAGGTTCCTCTTCATTTCCATGTTTGCAAATTACTAGAACAGCTGGAGAAATCATGTTTTATTTTTCAAGGTAACCTAGTAAGTGGAAATGCAAGAAACATTTGCTATTACTCACAAAGCTGTAAATTTATTGTTAAAGGGTTTCCATAGAATTGTATTTAAAGTATATTGAAACGCACAGCATTTTGTTTGTCATGAATACTTTATAAATAGTTGCATGCAGGTAGGTGTGTGTATATATATATATATATATATATATATCTTATAGTAGTGGACAGCACTCCGTTCCAAGTCCTTTGCCTGGGTGCTCGGTAAGACCCGTATATAAAGATAAAAAAGACCAGCAACACCAGGTTTTTTGCAAGTAGAAAAAGTGTTATTGCATATGTAACATATGCAATAACACTTTTTCTACTTGCAAAAAAACCTGGTGTTGCTGGTCTTTTTTATCTTTATATATATATATATATATATATATATATATATATATATATATATATATATATATATATATATATATAAAATCAATCCAATAATAAGAGCTATGCAGGCAAACAAACTAAATTTTAAAAAGTGGCCTTTCTGATCCACATCCCACACACATCACTTTAAAAGCAGGTAATCTCACATCTCCAAGCCCATCAATCGGGGGCACTCCTGCCATGAGGCTAGTTGACAACTTCTATACAATACTGTATTATTACTCTAGGTTTCTACATTACTTTATGATTAATGCAGGATCCCATATTGCCCCTTGGATGGAAATCTGCTGGCATAGAAATCACAATTGCAAAATTGTTGATAAAATATATTAAATAAATAAAATAATAGAAATGCTTTTGGTATATACATGTATTCCTTATACATTTATTGGACACTTCTGTACTACAGTGAGTATAGAATAGGATTTGTGCTGTTTTGCTCACTCCTATGGCTCTATGCGTAGCTGAGTTTAGATGAAAATGTTATATTTTTCAATTAATCTAAAAATCTAACATTTCGATGGTAAGTAGGGTTGCCATCTATTCAATGTTCAGAGAGGCACAGCAATGACACCAGTGGGCATAGAGTAGGCAGACCACGAGGCTGAAAGTGTACAGATCAGGACCAGGTGGAAGGCAGTCTAACTAAGAGGCATGGCACCATATTGGTCGCAAACAATATTGTTTAAATAAATGCTATTAGAATTAAGGTATGGTGATCCAAATCACAGAAAGATCCCTTATTCAGAAGGCCTCATGTTCTATACTAAATTATAGATGCTATACCTGTGCCAGGAAATAAATAAGTAAATAAAAAAGCATAAAATCATACTAATGGCAATCAACATGGGGAAAGTCGTGAAAAAAGTAACTGAAATTTAAAGTTCTGCCACAGGAATACAATAACACGTTCTTTTCTTAAAGAGATACCATTTGCAAAATGGCATTTTTTTTAAAATTCTGTTTTATTTTGCTCAGTGTGTAATAAATTATAAATTATAGGAATACTGTTATCACAACAGAAAGTCTTTATTTTGCTTAAATACTGTGTGTAATGTAGTAATGTTTCAATTGTGAAAAATCACTTGTTATTAGTGCATGGGGGAGCCCATTACCTGGTGCTCATGTGCTTTAATTACAATAGTCATGTTTTGCTTTATTGCAGGGATTTAAAATTGTCATTACTAAGTGGAGGTACACTGTGCTCACCATGTTTGCATCAAGTACAGTGTTTGCTAGAATAGATCATTATAGGAAGTGGTGAGGTTAGTCTAGGTGATCTGTCTAGAAACACCTGGCCATGTTTGTGTATCCTGCTGCCAAAGTGAAAAGCAATGCAATTTGGGTGTTTTGGGGCTGAAATCTGCCTGTCAACTATGGTGTTCAGTGATTTGCTAAAATATTCAGGCCTCTCATTTTTCTGAAGCGCAAATCTCTGTTCTGTGACAAACTTAAAATTAGACCGTCTCATTAATAAAATACTTCACACTACACAATTCTTTTTACTTTGCAAAATATTTTAGAAAGGCGAATTTTGAAAAAAGGCTACAAGGGGTAACACGTTACTTTTCTTATAATCACATTTACTTCCTCCATTTTAAATGCATGAACACTAAAAGCAAGACTGTTGCTTAACCAGCCTGATATCAGATAAAATTTAAAATTTAGCAGTTTTGCATGCATCAATCCAGTAGCATAGAAATTATGAAAATGCTAAATATTATACAAACTACAGGTACCTTTAGAATCATTTCAAATTATTTCAAACAGGTTCATGATTTTTAAAATGGAGATATCTTCTGGCGTTTGTATTTTTACTGTCAAGTGGGAAATTGAAGTTTGATGTGTAAGCAATCATAAGAGTCAATGCAGTTATGTTAACAACTGTAAACCACCTACAATTACTAGCATGATCCCTAACCTCTGAGAGGTGGTAATCCTGTATTGCTTGTAAGCTGTCAAATGTATTTCCCTTTGCTGAAATATACCCTGGATTTAATTACCAGTCATTCTCAATTCTTTATGGAGTTGAGTCCAAGTACCATGGCTTTGACATTTAACCCCTGACCCTTAAATATTTACCAGCTTTTAAAATGGTTGTGCACACTTATCCCTTCAAGTACAGCAAAGATCCATCATTCTGGCCAAGAACTATCAAGCTGTTCATGGGAAGGTATGTCACTATGCATCAGTGTCAGTGATAGCACAGTAGTATGACATAAGTGAGTAAATAGTAACTCCTTTAGCAATCAATTTCCTGAATGTGAACAGATTCCATTCTCTAGAATATGCATATAATTTATGGTATTTTCTTTTATACAGAATTGTGAAGCCTAAGCATGTTGGCTATCATCATCATTTATTTATATAGTGCTGACAAGTTACGCAGTGCTTTACCTTAGTTTATAACAAACGGGGAATAAATGGTGAATAACAAACAATGGTTTACAGAGTACAATATGATTAGAGGGCCCTACAAGCAAGAGTTTACTACTTACTATTTTTCTTACAAATGGGTATCTATAACACAGTGGTCTATATATATGAACTGTAACTAACAATTTCCCTGCAGAATTGTGAGGAATACTTGTGGTGACCCATTCAAAGAACACTAGCTAGCCATACATGGACCAGTACTACCTGCCTGGTCAGGAATTAGTCTGATATCTAATATGCATTCTCCTGACAGGTGTACAAATACCCTTATTGTGATCAAATTATTTGTCCCAGGATCCAAGCAATGCGCTTAGCCCAAGGTCTAGTGAGACAAAAAAAAAACAGAACCAAACCTTTTTTGCCTGTCTAAACTATTCTATATTTACTCTTTTACGTATGCAAATTAGGGTTATAATTTGGCCAAACCTTTCATTTTGGATTCAGTATGCCGCTGAATCTTAAAATTGTGGATTTGTTGCTTCCCTAGTACAGACAGGAATCGTTACATCGTTGAAGCATTATTGCCTTTTAGAGTCGATCCATAAATTCCCTACAAGATAAATTACATAACTTGCACAGTGTGTATAATAATGAATCCCCTCACAATAGACACCAGTAGCGGGTTCAGGTTTTGGCCTCTTAGGATCTGATGATGCACAAATTCCTGTAGAGCCTTGTATTACATTCAACAGGTGACAGAAATGAAAAAGGTCAACTAAGGTTCCTTAAGGTGGCCATAGACATAACAATTACGATCTTTCTTGGAAAAGATCTTTCCAAGAAAGATCGTTCGTTTCAATACACACGTGTAGAACTGAATCGGCAGATATACAGGTAGATATACGGGAAGAAACAATAGAATTCTACCTGTATCTGACGATTCAGCACTAACAATGGCCGATGTTTGGGTCCCTTCAAAGGCACCCGATCAAAATTTTCCGTCCAGCCCGATCGATGAGCCGACCGATATCCAAGTCTTCTGCCGATATCGGTCGGCTCTTTTTCCACCATACACGCAACGAATATCGGACGAAAATTCGTTTCGTACGATATTATCTGTGTGTCTATGGCCACCTTAGAATGAGACTGTGAGACTTGACATGAATGAAGCACAGCTGACACAAATTTCAGTTGAAGCGTCACACTCTCAGCCAAGCACATACAAACTACAATCTCCATTAAAGTCATTCCGATACTAAAAACTACTCTTCAAAATATTACTGTACATTAAAAGCTACCTATAGGTTAGGAAGACTGTTTTTTTTTATAGACCTGCTTTTATAGATACTGACATGTGTCAGTATCCCTTTAAATAAGACTAGATTAATGAAATTATGAGGCAGAATACACAGTTACCCAAGGATTTAAGACTTAACAGAAAGCAGTTGATGCAACATCCTTAGAATGCTGGATAGCACCATGAGTTGCAGGCACTGCTATTTGTCTTGAAGGCTCTGGGGTAATGCTGATGATACTCACTATGAGAACAAATTGCTAGAAGAGCATTCCAAACATGATAGTAGTGATGTAGCTGCCAACTACTGACATTGTGTGAGGACATTGCTATGTAGATCTTGCCTAAAATGGTTTCTTAGACTGCTACTCAAGAAAAGGAAAGGTTGTGCTCACCAATTTTGTGGTTGTGACCACAAAATTCACATAGACAAATACAACAGTCCTCTGCATTCAACCCATTATCAATATATTAAGGACATTGAGACCTTTTGTGCCTTAAGATACTAAAAGATGCCTTACTCTTTAAACAAAAAGGGATTGTTTGTCCATATATTGAAATATATTTAAGCTACGTAGCTAACATAGTTGGCCAGGCTAAATATGTTGCAATATATGGACACACAATCCCTGTTTTGTTTAAATGGTAAGGCATTTTTTAGTAGCTGAGGACCTCTTGTGTGTGTGTGTGTGTGTATATATATATATATATATATTATTTGACGCAAACGCACAGCAGCAATATAGGTAGATTTAATCCAGTAACTAAGACCCCATTAAGGTGCTTCATTGCTTTGAAATGCAACTCAATAATCTCATTGCAGCTGCAGACAACAGTTGCTATGATCAGGAAACCATGCATAGGTATCAGAGGTCTTGAAAGGAATACTCCAAAGTCTAACATTACAGATTCTGCCACCTGACCAGGCAAAGTACATATGTTAAACCAAAAACCACAGATCGCTGTCAGGCGCTGACCAAGAACATCAGGAATCCGGCACAGTTATCATCAAAGTACATATGTTACCCAGCTCCAGAGATACTTCATATTAAAGTATATACAGTTGACAGGCATGTCTGGTTGTGATGTTATGACAGAAATGTGTTGCTTACAAATGCTGGAATATTTTCAGGCCTTCAGTATGTCTGATGAACTTTGCTAAGAGGAGTCCTTCAAGCACCTGTTCATTTTGCCTCTGGGTACACAGTGGATGAGTTCTTTTTATCAATAGACTACAGAAAACATGAGATGGTAACAAGACTTTTTGGTGACACACATTTCCTGGGACAATAAAAGGATAACAGTGCTTAATTATTATTATTTTTTAATTGCAGCTGAAATGAAGTTATTTAATTGATCTAAATAATCTTTTCCAGATGCAGTACATGATATATTATTGGACCCACAGCGGTGAAGCCATTGCTTTTGAAAGG
Organism: Xenopus laevis; assembly: GCF_017654675.1. Taxonomy (NCBI): domain Eukaryota; kingdom Metazoa; phylum Chordata; class Amphibia; order Anura; family Pipidae; genus Xenopus; species Xenopus laevis. The sequence goes on along the minus strand of NC_054381.1, from coordinate 91,135,611 downwards.
CAACATTACTTATATGTCATTACCCTACCCAATTTTTCCTAAAATGGTGCTATTATCATATCCTGTTCAATGCCTGAAATTTGATGAGCTTCAATACATTATGTTTGCTTCCCAATGGTTTTCCCTTCTATGTGTGGGTATTAGGTGTAATATGCGCTGTGGGTGCATTGGAACACCCACACTGATGAGGCACTAGCGTTCTGTCATGGCAATTGCACCACAAAATAAATTCTATAGTCAAAAGAGTGGTGAGAGGTATTTTCTACTGTGACACTGTGCTTTACATTTCTTATATAGTTTCCTTTTTTTCTAAAGGAAACTAAACACCATAATTGCAGATTTTCATGCAGCATTTACCTCCTATCCAGTAGTGTAGTGCTAAAACTAAAACGGTTTGTGTAGGGAATGGGTTAACCATCCCTTCTGTTAGCAAGTATGACCAATGTGTTATAGTCCTGTTCTAAAGGACCAAAGTGTTGCCATATGACCCAGGGGTAGTCTGGGAAGTTCCTCTTGATTATTCTATAACAATAGATTGAGCACCCTGTTATGTCTCTTTTGACTCCATTCCATAGAGGGGGTAGATGCACTAATACCTTAGTGAAATAGGGGAAAGAGACATTGTGAATAAATGTATAAATGACATTGTGACTCAGTAAGTGGCAGTTAGCTCTTATGGTTGCATCAGTGGAGTAACTAGATGCTACTGGGCCCCACAGCAAATTAATTTTAGGGCCCCCAACATTTCCAGAGGTTGTCCTGTTTTACCAATATTTATTGACATTTCTCATTAATTAGGGCCTCATAGGCCCCCCTATACCTCCTGGGCCCCCCTGCAGCCGTAGGGTCTGCTTCCTCTGTAGTTACGCCCCTGGGTTGCATTCGTTGTTTTCACGTTTAGGCAAAGATGCAGCAAATACATGGGAAGGCCCTTTATCAAAGGTCAAATTTCAAATTCATGTGAATTTTTTTTTTAATTCGAACATACTCACTATTCGACTGGGAGGTTATTTAAAAAAAAATTGAATGTCTAATATTCAATCAAATGGTTTCAACACGATAGTTTGAATCACATTCGAATTCGTATTCGATAAGAGTTTTTCTCCCGAAAAAAACCTTGAATGTCAGGAAGGCTATTAACACCTCCAAATGGCTCAACGGACCACTGCCATTGACTTGTACATGAACTTGGAAGGTTTTAGGTGTGAATATTGGAATTAGGACTGTTTCCATGGTCCATGTGATAAAGCTCACATTCGAATTTACATTTGAACAGGGGGATTAAAATTTGAATTTTTAAACACGAAAATTCGAAATTTAATATTCAACTCTTGATAAATCTGTCCTATAATGTTTAAGGTGCATATACCAAGTAGGGATGACAGCCCATATCATTGACAATATTCTAAGGGAAAATTCAACAAATTCACTTTTGTCCACTTTAAATTTCAATCAAAAAACATACTGTATAATTCTATGGTATGAATGATAAACCTAAAATTGCCTTCTATAGGTAATACAATACAAGATCATTTTATCCGCCACCAAATAGTAAGTGACATCAACAGCCGCTCACTTTCCACTGCCAGAAAAAAATGCTTTTTAGTATCCTGTTGAGCCACATCTGTCACAATTAAATAGCTGAAACCCAGGATTAATCATAGTAAATCATATGATCCTCTAAGATGTAGCCTAGAGTTCAGTATATCACTGCTCTTCTCATGTATTCTTCAGTTCATTTAACCATTCCACATCCAGAGAGCACATTATACAAAATGAAATGCAAATAAATAAAGGGTAATAAGTTAGAGGCAGTGGGGCTCATTTATAAATACTGGGCAGTAACCCATAATAACCAGTGAGTAGCTTCAGTGTAACAAATGCATATATGAGATGAAAAGGGTACAAACAATCTTCAAGCATTTAGATGTTCAAATGGGCACTACTATTATCACAAATGCCTACAAAAAGTTGCCACTGTGCAAACCAGGAGACTTAATAGAAGACAGAAAGGCCAACAGGGTTTTAGGAAACAACAAAAATCAGTAGGTGATATAAAAGTTGATCATATAAGAGCTCTGCCTAGCACTGGTCTGTGTGGAAGGGTGGCACAGAAAAAGCTATTACTAGTAAAGAACAGTGGATGAGTGAGCAGACTTGGCACCACAGTAAGATTTACTGAGAAAAAGCATGTACAACCAAACATTTCACTGTGCAAAGATGGAATTCAAATGTCCAAAAGAATTTACTTCTTTTTTCTGCCAACGTTAATTGTACATTTTGATTTATTTATAACACTTTGTTTGCACTGCAGCTTTGCCACTTTTTAAATTCCATCTCTGTATTTTATGACCAATTAAGAAAGCACAAAGGTAAGCATGGGTTGTTCCTGCTAGCAATCAATAATCATGTTGCTTTAAAAACTGAAAATGATATATAGCAATAGCCTATAAGTAATAGGGACATTCCTCTACTTCCCTATAATGTTAGATCCCAGCAGAGACTGACTACTGAAGTGACTAGCATCTGGTAAAAACACAGACATTACTGTTCCAGAATAAATAACATGCATGTTAATGTGAGGTTGACTTCAAGCTTGAAGCTAAAAAAAGCCAGTATAGAATAGTCACTAAGCATGGTGATTTAAAATAAACATAAAAATAAAAAGAACGTCAGTCTAATGACATGTGAAATGCACGGAAAGGGTTGTTAAGACTGTATTGTGTAATTCATAAGATATTAAGTCAAATGGGCCAGGGTTCATTTTCAATTTTTAATGCCAAAATGCTCTAGAGAACATTTTAAAGCACCAAATATGTTGTTAAACTTGCTATACATTATGTGCAGCTGCATGTCTTTATACTGTACAAGTAACCAAACCTCCTAAATAGGCTAGAACAAAAATTAAACGTTCCTTCTTAATTTTAATAACAGTGCCCTATTTGTATGGAGTTTTGTTGCCTCCCTGGTTGCAAAGAACCAAAACTGAATTACATTTGTGTTAAGAGACCTTCTGTACAAGTCAGAAAGGGGTCTTAGCAGGTGTGTGTAAAGGCCTATTATTAATATATACTAGAAGCATAGAGACATTCTAACATCTTGTCGTACCATCTTTGGTCTGCATGTACAGGATTGATCATCACTAGATTGTTCCTGTTGATTGGAGAATGTTTTTACAAATGTTTTTGACAAATATATATTTTTCCCCTTTTATTAGGTATTATGTTTTGAGTGCAGTTACAAGCAGTACTGTACAAAAATACTGTGAAAATACTGTGAAAGATTTTAATTAGACATACTGTGTGAAAAACAAGATTATACTACTCTAAATATAAAATTAATGTGCCTAATAAAAGTAGTGTTTTGGGTTGATTTATTGAAGATTCCCCCAAACACTATTAGTCACACCCATCTGTTCGACTTCTTGCTGGCTGAATTCTCGTGATAAACAAGGGCACACTGCACTTGGATAGGAACCAATCAGAAGCTAGGTGGACCTGATAGGGAACTGATGCTTGTATTTGCTTATGTGACAGCAGGGCTGGGATCCACTTCCTACTGTGCTTCTGTCACAGACCATTAGGACACGCCTACCACTCATTTGAAACATGGACAGGGACCATAACAGATCTATAGAGAGCTCCATTAAAGGTGACATTTTTAAAGTTAACAATAATTTTTAGCCCAGAGTGAAACCAGCACCATATATTATTCATTATTGCCTACAAGATTAGGGCTTATTTCACTTTTACTATAAATCTACTTTAAAGATTTACAAAAAATACACAACCCTTTTATACAGTAGCCCAGAGAAGTCCAAAAACTGAAAACACAACCCGTAACAGTGTCATTTTTAAACAACCATTTTTATATTTGATTGATTTTTCGCTGTAACAAGAAAGCAATGCCCTCTGCTTCATGCTAAGCTGTTCCCTCTAAGCAGCACATTTACACATTTTGCAGTAAACACAAATTTTTGGAGGTACACATAATTAGTAGTTCAGTAAAAAAAGGCACAAAATATCTGTTTTGAGCACATGGTCTACAAGAGATTCACAACAAAGTTATAAGTAACCCAGCCATATTAATGGTAAAAACTGAAGTTGCCTGATGGCTGTCGGGAACCAGACTTCTATCACCATAGAACTTTCCAGGTTACTCCTTGATATGTGCTGCACGTGTGTTTACTAGCAATAATTTAATAGGCTTTAATGGACTTTAATGGGCGTCGGCGACATTTTGCCGGCGGTGAATTTTTGGCAAAACGAAACGGGTCAAATTCGCCCATTCCTATTAACAAGGCAACATCTAATAGCCCCTGCAGGGAAGGCGTTAAATGTTAAGTTGTTTTCAGCTGATTTTAGGCATGGTGTTGTATACTATAAAAAGAGTTTTTATCTCTTATCTGTCTAGGTCCAAAGCACTGCAGATAATAAATCCTATACCTGTTTATCTAGATATCAGTAACCTATTACTGAATTGTCCATGTGTTTATTTAAATGTGTATTTGTATTTCATACACAAGCACACAGACGGTACAATAAGTCAGAAGCGCACAAATATAACAAATTAAAGAAAAAAGCAATACAACTTGTGCATATGTAATGCATATGATTTATTAAGCAAGGGAAGCCCTGTCTTATGATCAGCTTTGACCGTTGCTTGTTACTGTGTGTCCTGTTGTTAAGAAGTAACAGCATAAGCCTTCTTGTTGGCAGAGATGCCGTATTCCTTAAATATGTCTGAACTTTGCACTATAAATAAACAGAAATGTTGCAGCACAGTGGAACACACTCACAGAAAGAATAAAATCAGATAAAGGCAGAAAGGTTAATGTAATGTCCTAGCAGAGACCTGCAAACACCGCACTGGTACCTGGAAGAAAGGAAAAGCAATCTGAGTTTTCCCCATTCTCTCATTATTACACTTTTCCTTCCTGCTTTATTCCATCCATATCTAGGTCTATATATCTTTTTCCAGTGCTCTGCAAAGTGACTGGAAAACACACACAAATAATGAAATGAGCCTTCCATCCTATCTCTTCCAGAACAGGAATTGTATGTCAACGTATAGAATAAGCAATGTGGGTCAAGCAGAAAGATTGAAAACAGATCTGGTTAAGCAGCATCTTATAGCTAGCCATACATGTTAAAATGTTTATCTTTCCCATGTTAAAATGTTTATCAGTCATGAAAAACAATTTGGTAGACAGACTAAAAAAGAAGAAAATCTAGAAACGAAATGCACACATATGCACTGATATTACTGCTTTTTTAAGCCATATCAATATTGTACAAAAATATTAGTCTTGATCATATGCCCAATATAAATGTACTGCAAATTATGCAAAATTGGTACATACATTGCCAGTTTAAGTTACAGTATAGACATAGGTGCATGCATTCAGTGATCTACCAGTAATATTTTGACATATATTCTGGAGCGACAAAAGCACTTAAGGCATAACACAGTTGCTTGACCCATGTAGACTGTGGTAAAGGCACCTTAATAACCCCAACCAGTACATCGCTAAATACAGCATCTTTGATGCAGTTCTAAAACTAAAGGAGTAGCAAAAGCATGCCAAATAAGCATTTCTGTGTTTTTGTCAGGTATGATTAATAGTAATCTCATGCAATAAATAGAAAATAACACCTCAATAGGCCACTTTCATATTAAATAAACCAAACCACAAGGACAGTACAGTAAACCTCCCTGAAAAATACCTGGGCAGCACCATGTAAAGAAAATAAATGGGGGCAATCTGAGGAAAAGGTTTTATGTTTCCTTAAACTAATAGGTTACTAGATGGAAATTATGTACACAACCAGAACACTTGTTACTATACTTCTTAAAGAGGTTCTGCCATTTTGTTTATGGTGTAATTTTTATTTCTAAATTACACTGTTTATATACATCGACCATATGTATCAACCATACAAAATTGTATTCCTGGACCATCAAATGCAATTTTTTTTAGTTGTAATATTGTTGTGTAGGCAGCGATCTCAGGTCATTTGCCTGATCCTGTGCTTTCAGAAAGAGCCAGAACTTCACAATGAATCTGCTTTCAGATAAGCTATTGCTTCTCCTACTCAATGTAACTGGCAGAATCGTGGTGGGACTTGGATTTTTACTATTGAGAGCTATTCTTGTATCTACCACTAGGTGGTGCATGGGGGCATTTTAGCAATGCAGGAGTGAATGAACTGTTATCTTTTACTTGCTATGTTATATTCCCATTGTTCTGCTGATGGGCCACTGGGGGAAAGGGAGGGATGATATCGCTCCAACTTGCAGCTCAGCAGTAAAAAAGTGACTGAAGTTTATCAGAGGTCACATAACTGAGGGCACCTGGGAAACAACATGTCTAGTCCCATGGGAGCCCAAATTATATGCGCTACCAGATCTTTTGGTTTGTGAGTAGGAAATTTGGCCATTTGGTGAAGGCTCACTGCGGTTTTTGGGGACCTAGATCTAGAAAATTTACCACCAATAGTCGTTAACAGTAGTATAAATTCTGCTGAAGAGGGAAACAGTGAATAATAGGCACCCTTAAGATAATTGCTATCAAACACTGGGTGTTGCCTTATTCATCAAACATATTGCACCACATTAGTTTCTGACTTCTGTTGCCACAGGCGCTGGTTTTACTTATTATACATTGGATGTCTAGTCCCATGTCAGTGCCAAACTCACTGGTCATAGACGTAGATATACTGCTTTAGACTGAAAGCTCTTTCAAGCAAGTCCCCCCTACTGTCTTAAAACACTATGCAAATTCACCCATGTGTATCTTTTGTAGTGAACAGAACACATTTACACTGTTTCTGTGAACTGATTTGTCATGTTTTTGTACCCCCCCCACTCAGTAAAAATACTATAGGAGGTGATGGTACTGTAGAAATAAAAGTAATCCTAAACATGAACATGCTTCTTCCAGACACCTACACTATCCATCTCCCCTCTATCTGAATGGGCTTACCTTATTGAGAAAAATGTCGGATTCTTGAGTTTAATGGAGATGATATTTCACAAGATGTTCAACATAAGGCAAATGCCATTCTGCCTCCCTGCCTTGCTACTTTTCTTTATCTGGAAGCATTTAGCTCTTGAAAAACAATTTCAAGCAGCCCTAATAGTCTTTTGTGGATGCTAGAAGGTATTTTTGTTGAACAACTTTTTGAATCAGAACAGCCAGAATATAGCTGGAAAAATATAACACAAATTGGCCTTTGATTATTGGGCTTTACTTGAATTTAGTTGAATTATTTGTAAATATTATGTGTTTGACATATTTGTCTTAGAAAAGTCAAGGCAGGTAATAACACCAGGCATCCATGTTGAATGCAGTAGGCTGGAACATGAATTTATAAAAACGCATACGTTCCCATTAAGCTGACACTGGCATCAAATCAAGTTATAAGATCTTAGATCTAGTGCCATAGTAAATGTTCTATTTCATTTTTTTTTAAACTAATTGGGGCGATTTTTGTATTTGCCTAGATCATGCAAATATAAAACAAACAGAATATATTTAACACTTAAATACAATTTCTTTTGCTATATGTGGCAATTAAAGGATTACTGAAATTTCAAATGGAAAAACCTAAATTCCTGCTTTTTTTGGAGAGAATAAAAACGTTAATTATTTTATAAATCAAATTATTTTATAAATCCTACTGCAAATTTACATTATGTTTACCTAATTACTGCTCAAAGTCCATTATTTGAATTCTTGGCCTTCTTGTAACTACCTGTCTTTGCTCTATGAGTTGCTAATCTGCATATATTGCATCCCTTAAATTTAGGAAATAATGTTACCATACCAAGTCAGAGGAGTATAAGGAACCAAAAAAGAAGCCACTGTTTTTTAATCTATTGAGAACTCTCTGAAATGTGTCCTTTAAGTATTTCTACATCAGTAATTTATTACATGCCATAAAATATGCCACAGCTTAAAGTAAAAACCATTGGAAAAAGATTTGAATGTGCATAAACATTTTAATACGAGATTAAAAAATAAATAGAAATAAAGGCCACTGGCCAGGACTATCTATTTAACAGAAAAATTATATTTTTGGCAGTTTAGCTAAATTCTGGTGTTATGACCAGAATCAAGTCTTCTCATGGTTAGTTCAAAAAAACAAATTGCTTGCTAAAAACATTTTCACTGTGCCCTGAAATGTTTAGATCTCAGTAACGGCTGTGATTATTCAGACTGAAAACTGAACTGTAACGTTATCCTCTGAGGGATTATAATGACTTGCATAAAAAAAATGAAGACATTTAGATTTTGTTACTACATTAACAGCTTCTGCGTCTTATCTCTCTTTCCAGATAACCCCAGTTTTCCTTTATGGCGCTAGACTTGAGAACCTGGGAAATGGATTAGTGATGTCAGTTAGCCATTTTCAATCTTGGAATGATAGATTACTTTTTTTTTTGTTTATTTCATCCTTCACAAAAAAAAAACTCGGCCTACAGAAAAGTAGGGCTTGTATGCTTAAGTCCAACTGGCAAAACTAAATATTTCAGACACATCAGAGGAGACACTTATGGCCCTGGTTTTAAGGACTGCACTCATTTAGTCTAGGAGTCTGACAGACACTCATACATTACCTAAATATTTGAGGAGATCTCAGAAAATGTAGAAGGTTTATTCCCAAAGTGAGTAATTAACAAGAGACAAATAGTTTACTGACTATCCATGTATATACTTGGGGTAAATTATCCGACTTTATGACTTTCAAGAATTTACTTTTTCATATAAACACAACACTACATGCATTTAATAAAAGAACTCTCATATGCAATTGCCAGCCATTGTTTTCCTACGTCTGACTCTTTTTGGGTAGGTTTAGAATAACACATTTAGCTATGAAAAAAGCATGGCATTATTGACAGTGTAAAGAGAATTGTAAACCTAATATGTAAATAAAAATACAAGAAAGGTAAAGTGCATTGCTGACACTGATATGTCTAGATATAGAATGTTCGATATTTTGTTCAGCAATGCTATAATTCCATATTGTAGAACTGAAATTAGTAGGCATATCCAGTTGTCTCCACCTGGCCAGTAAAAATGCAGCTTGCTCCCATTGTCAGTAATATGGAAGAAAGGTACAAATTTAGAAAGGTCAGTATTTTTTTCCATAAATGGTGGCAACTGCACTTCAACTTTATTTGATTGTACACATATTGCTGAAAAGCTAAAATAAATAAGTTCTTGTCTTAACAAACTGTGACCAATAGAAATATCTTTATAAAAAAGCTATAAGCAGTATACATCAACAACATATACATTTTTAAAGCCAGTAGAAGCCAAATTGTACATTTTTCAGGGGACAAGAAAATTCTTTATAAAATCTGGCAAATGTATTATGTGCCTTATATCGGTGGGGCAACAAAAAAAATATAAAATGCAGGGAACTTGAAATCAGGGAATGTAAAATTGAGTTGTAGTGTATTTTTCCAACAATCCTTCACATGACCTCCTCACTCATTTATTAGCCTTCCTATTGTGTCTCTTTCCAGACAGCAAAATTAAAATGCTATGTAATTGTTGGTGGTCAGTGACCCTGGCAACCAGACTGTATAAGTTTACTTTTACTGATACACCCTTTGCTATACATCTTCTGATTTCTAAACTGCCCCCCAGTTTAAATTCTAAGCCCGAGTGACAAGAAAATCGTAAATATTTCTTAAAAAATACAAAGAATAAAAATGAAGCTTCACTTGCCAACAGTCTTTCAATTCTACTGTGTAAGTTCATTTTATTACCATCTTTTCTGGTGGGGGATAGTGCTGGTCTTTATTCTGAATATAATTGCCCTCTGCTAAGTCTGCATATGGATATAAATTATTTTGTGTAATTGTTGCAGTATACTAGCACCACTGTATATATGCCGAATATTGCTCAGACTTAAACACTGGCACCACAAGTACTCACAAAGTTTACACCATAATATGTGACATTAAAGCACTTTATATTAAAATGTTTAAATGTATTGCTTTGTGGAAGGATCAAGATGCATTTTTCCCTTTTATACATTGTGCCTCTGCTCTAGAAGACAACTGTGCCAACACTCCCTCTCATGGTCCCTTGAGGAAATTGGAAATAATGTATGTTCTGGCAAAGGATAATGTCTTTTTGCGCTTAGCATATGTGACTAAAATATGTTTTAGAGTTATAAAGGCATCTAGCAGAAAACCTTTTTTTCCATAAATCCACATGCACAAAATACACCGATTATTATTTTTTATTTGATTACTACTAATTTCTTTACAGTATTTAATAAAGTCATGTCTTGCTTCTCTGAAACAAAGGAGCTTTACATGGGTTAAGTAGAAAAAAAACTCTGAGGTTAAAGAAACAAAAATAGAGCAAAATTAATTCACTTGAAGGCCAAGAGCTTTAAACCTGGGTTTCAGTAGGCATTCCATCCAACAAGGCAGGGCTGCAGTAATGTGGGCTCCTGCTAACAGAGCCTTCATTGTTTTTCCATGGCAGTTAGAAAAATGCTGCTTTATATCTCCTCACACCACATTTCCACAGCAAGGCCTAAGAGAAAACGTAGGCCGAGGTTGCATGATGCACTGAATAACCTAATTTCTCCAGTAAACTACCGAACTGTCCAACCAGCACTCACAAAATATAGCAGAAGGATGTTTTTTTACATAATTTATAACTGGAATTTTCTTTTTTAATGTGGGATTTAGTTGTTTTTTTGGTCCTCTACCATTCAAAGTCATAGGACTTAGCAAGGTGAAAACCTTCAAACAGCAAAGCCGCCTCATACACCCAGTAAGTAGACAAACATTGCATATTTGGAAGTGCAGTTACTCCACACCTGTTTTACATGTTTATACAGTAATTAAAGATTAATGCCTGTTCCAGACCAGATAAATATATGCACAGCACAGGAAACAAAGCTTTTACTGTTCTAAGCTAGCTCCACATCTTACGTTATTTAAAGTTATGCTAGGAGGTTTTAGAAAATTCAAGTCATGCAACAATCTGGCTGTAAGAACAAGTAATGTCAGTGTATAGAAAACTATTTAATATTTTATGGAACTGATTGTATTTTGTTGTTATTGGTATTGGCTCACATTTCTATAATAATTCTGTCTCAATTTCCAAACAGAAGATTTTTTTTGTGAGATTTTATGAGAAAGAAAACTAAAGGTTCCATAGCTCAAAGCATTTTAACCCATTAATGTGGATCTAATTTTATATTTTTTCCCCTTTAGGACCCTGAAACGCATTGGGCTATGTAATATTTTGTTTTCTTTGTGATTAACTTTTTTAGAGTGTGCAAACTCCCTTATTTTTTATGTCTGAATTTGGGGACTTGGTGCTTCATTTTTCATTTGGAATGATTGGCATTGCACCTTAAAAATATTAGAAAGCTGAAGACTTATACAGAACATACTTGATCAAAAGCATGCCACAAAGGTTTCGTAGTTTTATTTTAACACATTTAACCCCATATGTAATAAAGTGCAGTAAGTTTGCCCAGGAGCAATAACCCATAGCAATCAATTGATGTTTGTTTTTGAAACAGACGACCATTTAATTCAACCTGCTGATAGGTTGCGATGGGTTACTGCTCAAGGGCAAACTTAGAGCTTTTTAATACATAACCCCTCTAGTGGCCATTTTGTGATTTACTAGGTGAACACAGTGCTTATACTGAGTCAGCGAAGGGTAGGAAGGGGCACACAAGCAGCAGTCTCAGCTGCAAATCTTTTATTTAACATATTTATTATTTGTGTTAAATAAAAGATTTGCAGCTAAGACTGCGGCTCGTGTGCCCCTTCCTTCCCTTCGTTGATTCAGTATAAGTTCGGGTGGTGTGACCTATTTGGAAGGAGAGCACGTTTAACAGGTGTAAGAAGCTGAACATTTCAACTTCACTTGTGCACACTGTACTTCTCTGGGTCCTGGGTGTGTTTCCAGCTAGGACACAACTCTCATGTTCTTTCTATGTTTGTGTGGGCATATTCCTGCACTTCAAAAACTTACAGGCAGGTTAATTGGTTCCTGATCAAACCACCCATTGTGAGTATATCTTGGATTGTAAGATCCTCTGTGGCAGGCACTAAAGTGAATGATGGGCAATCTCTTCTGACAACATATACAACAGTAATAATATAATAATAATAATTATTATTACGAAAACTCGCAATAAAGGGCTACGGCTCTCTTTTTCCAGAAGTATAAACCATAAATCATAGGATTCAAGGCTAGTTAGCATCAGCAATACAAGATAAAACTATGTTTGCATGGGTAAGGGACTTCATTTCCAACAAAAATAAGCAAAAATTAGGTTACTATTGAATTAGCAATACACCTGAAAGCATTTAAATACAGCACTACCCCTAATATTTCAAGGCTTGGCATATTGACCTTTAGGTACTGCAAGTACAGAACTTTCTACTTAAGTACAGGTATGGGATTCGTTATCTAGAAAGCTCCGAATTATGGAAAGGCCATCATCCATAGACTCCATATTATCTAAATAATGCCATTTTTTAAAAATTATTTAATTGTTCTCTGTAATAACAAAAGAGTATCTTGTACTTGATCCAAAATAAGATTTAATTAATCCATATTGGAAGCAAAACCAGCCTAATGGGTTTATTATTGTTTACATGACTCTCTAGTAGACTTAAAGGAACAGTTCAGTGTAAAAACAAAAACTAGGTAAATAGACTGTGCAAAATAAAAAATGTTTCTGATATAGTTAGTTAGCCAAAAATGTAATCTTTAAAGGCTGGCGTGACATAATAGCCAGAAAACTACTTCTTGCTTTGCAGCTCTCTAACTCTGAGCTAGTCAGTGACTTGAAGGGGGGCCACATGGGATATAACTGTTCAGTGAGTTTGCAATCCATGCTTAGCATGCAGCTCAGATTCAAAAGAAACAGTTATGACCCATGTGGCCCCCCCTCAAGTCACGGATTGGTTGCTGCCTGGTAACCAATCAGTGGAAACCAAGGAAGCTGCAAAGCAGGAGGTAGTGTTCTGGCTATTATGCTACAAATCCAGTCACTCTAGCTTTTATGCATTACATTTTTGGCTAATATTTGTTTATTTTGCATGGGCTATCTATTTAGCCAGTTTTTATTTTCATACTGAACAATTCAATTAAGGTATGAAGATCCAAATTATGGAAAGATCAGTTATCCAGAAAACCCTGTGTCCTGAGCATTCTGGATAACAGGTCCCATACCTATTTATAACCCAGGTACTTCCTTACAACCAGATCCATTTATGGCTTTATTAACCTTTATTTTGTTATATGTGATATAGAAAATGCATTCATCCATTCAGAAGCAACTTTACAACTGCTGGTCAAATTACTGGCCTACTGAAATTGATTTCTATTACTGATGACATCATGGCATTAATAACCAACCCACATCAAACTGATACTGTTCCAGAGGATGGAACAGTATATAAAGACACTGAAAAGCCAAACCCTGTACCAAATGACAAGTCATAGCAGACAGGTTCTGTTTTTAGGTCAAGATGAGAATAATCTAGTTACATTAAACTAACACAACCCTGACAAACTAAATTAAAGCAAATAAAGATTAATAGCTATGATACTTTTCTTTACCCATTTTTTTTTTATAAAGCAATATATTAGGTCTATTTCTGTCCCCTACTACTAGAAGAAGGGGGTAATATTTAAGTTATTACTACATCTTTCCCAACCCACAACAGAAGTTCTCTGTGTATAGAATGAGGGGAGAGAGATGACCAGCGTTAGAACACTCCAGATGGGAGCTGTTTGTAACATGTCTGCTTTGCTGTTTTAGAGTTTCTGGCACTTTTATTGCGTGTTGTCCTAGTGATAACGTGCAAGCAAAAAGATATATAGGGACGTAAAAAATGCCTGAAAACTGCATTCATTAATAGCTTGTACATGGTTAATGAAAAGGCGAAAACTACTCACAAAAAATGTGTTTGAAATAGAAAAAAGCAGCACTACCCTGTTTGATGGACATTTAGTTATATATTTGTCAGCAAAAAGTAAATTTGCAAGTTATTAGAGGAGAGATATAGGAAAGTGGAGATAAAATTATTTTGGTGTATACACTGTTTTTAGCAATGTAACCAATCAAAAGCATTGGAAGTTGTTTTTTTTTCATCATAGAGAATAGTCCTTTGACATAACTGCTTTTATACCTCTTGGCCAAGGTAACATGCATTAGTTCTGCTTTATGTAAATAGAGATTTGTAAATATAGATGTGCATTCACTGTTGATATTATTTTGAATAGAACCATATGGAACATTAGAGTACACAGAATTTAAAAGTAGAAGTCCAACAATACGGTAAAGACAACATACTTGGAATTCCACATTTATTGACGCAATGTTCTGTATTAAAATGTAAATTTTGCATCAGACGAGAGCACACATTTAGAAAACGTAGGTACACAGACCTTATGGACCAGTGCTACTAAATCTTTTGACTTTTGCCACATTTAGGGTTTAATACTTGATCTCCCTTTTATGTGAACTGATGTGTGCAAGGTTGCAATCATTCCTTTTGCCATTTATATACTAAATCAACTGCAGAAACATTATTACACATGGCAGTTGCCATGACCTTTATCAATGCATATTCACTCCCATGCCAATGTTATATGTTTAATGACTAAAAGCCGGATGATTTATATTTAAAAATGAGGTTAGTAACCTGATAGATGGAAAGGCTTTTAGTAACACTGGCGGACAGTATCACTGCATCTCTTTTCCCATTTAGCCAGTCACAGGCGCCAAAACTAAAAACTAATGTAATAGTTGTACATTATTTCATTATGTTTCAGAAAGAGTACCTGTTTTATTTGAATTAGAGCACAAGGTAAGAGTCAAAGAAAATAAATGGTTGGGGCAATTTAGGAAGATAGGGTTACCAAGTTAGAATTTAATTAGTAATATTCATTCCTCACCCCTCGATTTTTTTGTTGAACTACAATTTTAGACATCCCAAGGAGAATTCTTGTAGAACACTCATTTATACCCCAAATGCATTAGACATTTTAATAACATATAGGGGGTATTTACTAAAATTCGACTTTTTCTCACTCTGCTTTATCGAATTGTCGACACTGAAATGTCAGATCAGATTATCGAACAAAAACCAGCGCAAACAGCCCAAAACTAAAGAGAATCCTGAAGGCAAAAAACATGTTCCAATTGTCAAAGGGACCATCTGACATTGACTTCTACATGATTTTGACAGGTTTTAGCTGAAGTATTTTCGGAATCAAAATTTTAACAGCTTTGCAGCATAATAAATCTCGAAAAATTTTGTGTTTTTTTCCCTTTAAAAACTCAACCAGGTTGAGGCCTATTTACTAAATAGGCTTATAATATTATCATTAGCATATCTATTCTTAGGGGCTCTACCACCATCCAATGTTAGGAACTAATGGCAAAGTTCCCTTGTGCCCTAAAATAAAACTGAAGTTCAAATGTAATATAACGAAAGAACATGGATGGATGACTATAAGAATTGCACTTATCACCTTTATTCCTGATCGATAATCATCTTAAAGGATAAGTAAACCTTTAAAATAAGTAAATGTAAAATTGATAAGAGTGCTATTCTAAGCACGTTTGTAATTTACATTCATTATTTATTTTGTTTTTATTCCAAGATATTAAGGGATACATGTACTGTTAATATGAATGAATTTTGTTACAACAGCGCCACCTGCTGGTCATTTTCCCACCAGTCTGACCACCAAGTAGTCAAGGAAGTTGTCAGGAGAAAGAGGCTGCTCTGATGTTCTTCTGCTTAGGAAAACAATTAGAAACCCTTCTCACATCTTTCCTAAGCAGAAGAACATCAGAGCAGCCTCTTTCTTTCTCCTGACAACTTCCTTGACTACTTGATGGTCAGACTGGTGGGAAAATGACCAGCAGGTGGCGCTGTCTTAACAAAATTCATTC
This sequence comes from Xenopus laevis, assembly GCF_017654675.1. NCBI lineage: Eukaryota > Metazoa > Chordata > Amphibia > Anura > Pipidae > Xenopus > Xenopus laevis. The sequence goes on along the minus strand of NC_054381.1, from coordinate 91,119,637 downwards.
ATATTAACAGTACATGTATACCTTAATATCTTGGAATAAAAGCAAAATAAACAATGAATGTTAATTACAAAAGTGCTTTACATTCACTTATTTTATAGATTTACTTATCCTTTAAAGGAAAAGGAAAGCTACCAGAAGAAGATTATTGCTAAACGATTAGCCACAATAGTGCAAGCTATAAGACTGTATTTATTCTGCAGAACGCTTTACGCTGAGAAAACCGCTCTAGAAGCTCTCTCTGTTTGTTTAGGTTAAAAGCTTCCATATTAGATTGGTGTGACATCACATCCTGTCTGAGTCTCTCCCTGCTCACTCATAGCTCTTTGCTCAGATTACAGCAGGGAGGGTAGGAGGGGAAGGGAGGGGGAGTGCAAACTGAGCATGCTCAAGCCCTAGCCCTGGAGTTGTAAGCTGAAAACAGGAAGTATGATACAGAAGCGCATGTGTACACAATAGAAGGAAAGAAAAGCTGTGTTTCTTTTGACAGAGGACTCAGAGCAGCATTTTTACTGTTTACTGGTGTGTTTATATAGACCTTTCTAATAATGGTTACTTAATTTTAGCCTTTCCTTCTACTTTAAAGTGCACCACATGAAGATCACAAAAAATATCCTGTGGACAAAATAAAAAAATCCTTGTGGCAACCAGTATTTAACAGAATAGTGACTAGGAAATGAAAAGATGGAGGGCCACAGGCAGACATTGCCTGACTGAAGCTAACCCACTTTGACATAGTTGTTCACATCCATCTACTTCAACTGAACTTACTATACTGCCCTCCAGACTCCTGCATTTCAGTTCTGCTGCTGTAGTGAGCGGTTTGTGGGCAGTGTGTGATATGGTATGAATGCAGACAGGACATTTATTTAAAAAAAAAAAACTGTTCTCATTGGGAAGGCCAAATACAGAATTATGCCAGAAAAGGTCACTCTGGGGTTTGCGTCAACTCAATAAAATATCAGCTACAAGACAGCTCTATGAAATGGAGCTGAGAGCAGATGGTTCCAGTTAAAAGAACCTCAGTTGTTAATTCTCGGTACGCATTTCTTTATTTAGAATAATTTTGTGTTGAACAGTATGAGAGGAAGAATGCAATAGTTTCAAATTGAATGACTTTGGTATACAGGTTTTATTGCAGGCTGGTTATATTTTATATTTCTAATTGCCATAGCCATAACCTTTGACTCCATGCTTCCATGTCCATGGCGAGAGAATAAAAAGGACCGGTTCAGACACTGCATTTGTTAGCTCCATGTGACAACATTCAAAAGGGGCCCTATATATCATATAAAGAACAGCTCTCAAACGGGCAAGTCACATTATTTATTATAAGCCACACATGTGACAAATTATTTAACTCACTGACTCCTAATAAGTCAAAGAGCAAGCAATTAGCTAACTCGGTATGAACGCTGTTTGCGGCAATTTATAGATGCTCTCAAGCTGTCACAGCACTTCAAAGACCCATTAGGGGGGAACCTTTTAATGACTCACTTGAGATGACAAGTATTACACAGCACACATGGCAGCAATGAACTTGGCAGAATACTCCACTCTGTGAAGACTTTTTTTTTATCTCCCTCAACAGCTGTTTACATGTTTGCTGTTCATACTCATCCCATTTGATTTGAGAACTTGTTCAAAAGCAGTAAAGGTTTCAGCTGAGAAGGCAAATAACAGCAAACGAGTCAATTGGAGATGAACGATAAACGTTTCTTAAACCACTTCCAGATTTCAGGACCCTCCACCGCCGAGTTTGGTATTCAGCTAAAAATGAGGCTTGTCATCAAATAGGTAATTGTTGCAGTAGCATTACATCTTACAACATATTGTTCCCTTTAAACCACCAATGTAATAAATTCTGTTTTTTTGGCACCACAGTACTGATGGATTCTACATATGTGTATTGATAGAGTAGACTATAACTGGGACACCTTGCAATTGCCTAGTATACATACAAAATATAATAATATCATAAATAAAACAACTTTGCAAGTGATCATTGCTCTAAGCACAAAGGCTAAGGGCCACACAAAAACACACATTAGCCTCTGTGTTTCCCAATGTGAAACTTCAGAAATGTTCCAAACAGCATTGCCCCAGCTGATGTCAATTCTTTTGGCAGGAGACAAGTGGCATACAGAGGGCTCTGCATATTATAAAAAAAAAATTCTTGAGGCATGTGATGGGGGAAGTCTACTGCATAATTCCTGCTGTGCTAGGCCAGGGATAATGTGGACTTTGCACAAATCCAGGTCTGGTCAAACCTACAAGTTAAGCTATTTTGATTTGCTGAGCCTGTTCATTTCATATCTTCTCTTTCCATTTCTTGCTGTAAAAAAAGAAAATATCAAAATATACACATATACAATATGTGTATATATGAGCACTGAGGTCCAATAGGGGGTTGAACTTGATGGACTTTAGTCTTTTATCAACCCAACTTAGTTATGTAACTATGTACAAGGAGAGCTTTGTACTTGTGTGCTGCTAATGAAGCCAGAAGCCAGGCATAAAATTAAAGGCTCTAGCTATTTTTTTTAAATTGATGCAGAATTCATTCACCAATGAGCAGGTACAACAGGTGCTGGGTGAAAGAAAAAGATAAATATAAAAATAAATATAAAAAAAGATAAAATATATAAAAATCTAAGAGGTCTATGTGCTTCCTCACACCCATCTTCCCATGTACAGGCAGCAATATATTCATGGGGGGGGGGCGGCTCTCTTTTGGACACAGATAGGTGCTGCAAGACTTATTTGTGAAGGGCAAGGCACAAAATCGTTAAATATTGGTGGACTGCACTTTGCTCAAAGTCATGTGTGCAGTTTATGACGCAGTGATGTACAGTATGGCATAAATCCCATAAGTGGATCCTCTGCAAAAATGAAGAACAAAGGCCTGCTTCAGTGAATCACAGCATCTAACAATCATGACTGATGAAACATTTCCAAATAAATCTGTTTTTTTCTTGGAACATGCATTGGGCAGACAAGGTTAAAAAAATATGAAGAAAACAAAACAATTCTTTGTTTTAATGGGCTTGGGTGTCTCTCATTGTGGGCAGATGCCATAATCACTACACCTCTTTGCCTCGCCCTTTTTTACCAAATAAGATAGGAGGGGTAATTAAAATTACTTGGTACCACACATGCAGTTTATTAAAAATAAACAAACAAGTGATGTAAGCATTTCAAAGAGAAGCTACCTACCTATAAGTTACCTCTATGCTGTAATTAAAATATTTCAAGAAGCAGCTAGCTACCTGTATGCATGAAAATACTGATATATAAAAATATACGTATAAATGTGTGTGGAGATTATAAACTCCCAATGTCTTTTTAGAAAGCAATACAAAAAATACCCTATAATCGAGGCTTAAACTGCAGTTACGATTAATACATTGGAGACCAAATAAATATTTACTTTTGGATCAAGACATATTTTATGAAAGCCCAGAATCAAATAGTTCATTTTGTATTTTTTTTTTCTAAAAATTAAACATTACGTTGTACTTGATTCAAACTAAGCTGCATAAATCCATATTGGTGGCAAAACTAACCTACTGGGTTTGTAATTTAAACGTTTAAACATTTTATTAGTAGCCTGGTGATCCAAGAAGTAGAAAAACTCCTTATCCAGATAAGTAATTCAATTTACTGTATGTATGTGTGTATATATTACATAATTACATCATTCAGAAAAGCTGTGGCCTTTGGCCCTGTACCTTTATATGGTCATGGAACTCCTTGGTGACTTCTAATATTCTTATGTTTTACAATAAGGGGTACATGATTTCTTGTATAAATATCCAATTTGATGGTGTGCTCTCTGAACCTTTTTAAGTTTCAGTATATACACACATATTTAGTATACAGTATATCACTACACATTACAAGTGTTGATATCTTTTTGTTGTGCTTAAATAAAAGTGACTTTATACACCACTCAATGTTATTTTAAATCACAACATGTATAATATTTGGTGTTCACATGCGTTCTCATTTTAACATTCTTAGTAAATTAAGCAGTTAATATTTTAATTGCATTCATTTATTTTAAACCCTACAGGTTTAATTTAACCGCAGGCAAAACATGTAAATTATATTTACACTGAGGTTCAGACAAAGCCAAGTGCAAATTTGTATATGAAGGAAAATGTAAACCTCCCTGGAGAAGGCATAAATGTTCCCAGGCTTCCACAACCAAGAGAGACTGTATTGTATTGCCTGCCTCTTGTTTTATATTTCTATCGAATGTCCTTTAATTACATGCTAGATTTAAGACATTTAGGAATTTTGAAGGGTTGAAAATATTAAGGTAAAATAAAATATATATGCATGTGTGTGTTTAAAAGGAAAAAAATACACCCTATTGTTCAATATATTATATTGTGTGTGTGTGTATATATATATATATATATATATATATATATATATATATATATATATATATATATATTATCATTATCATCAAGCACTGATAAATATACACAGTATACACACAGACATGGAGGAGCTCTCACACATCCATAAGCTGGGTGCCGGTAATAAGCACAGCCAGAAAAAAAATATGTACAGCTTTCAGCCAGCTTAGTTATAAAATCTGATTTTAATAGGCAAACAACGGCTGATCACATAGATGTGATTAAAATATTGGATTTTTATTTTGCATTTTATATCGTTGATGTGATCAAGTCTTAGTAATTTCTCCCTTAATATTGTTATATTTTACAAGGATACAGGTATATGATCCCTTAACCAGAAACCAGTAATCCCAAAAGCACAGAATTATGTGAAGGCCCACTGAGCGATTATTTTAATTTTTAAAAATTATTTTTTTTCACTGCAGTACTTTGTACTTGATGGGAACATCAACCTATATTGGTGATCCAAATTCCCTAAAGAAGCATTTATCCAGAAAACCCCAGGTCTCAAAAAGTCTGGATAAAAGATTCTATATTTATATATGCTTTGCTTTGTATGGAATGTCCATATTTGAGCTTCAGAAAATGCATCTGGTATCTGGTACCTATTCTCAGCCCATTAGCAAACCACTAGCAGGTCACAATGAACCTTTACTCTCCCATGCAAAGGCCAGATAGCATTCACTTACCAATAAAGCAGACCCTTAAAGAAATAAAAAAAGAAAAGAAAACATCATAATCTGTGTTTAGCAGTCTGAAAATCTTTAAAGTGTCTAGTTGGTTCTCTAGGTTTGAGCAGTGAGCAGCCCCTATGCCAAATACCCCATAGGTGTCACCCCTACTTAACTGCTTTTATCTCACTTGTGCTCTGAAAGGGCTGAAATAGGGCAGCATATTTAGAAGAGTAAAAAATCAGAAGTTAAAAAAGTGGAAACTTTGCTCCTAAAATATGCAATTATTTAAAATATTGCACATGGGCTAATTAAGTAAGAGAGGGTACAGGCAAGTACACCCATGCCAATTTTAAGAACAATCCACAATATAGTGTTTTCCCAGACGATTCCAGTGTTATTGCATTCACCAGGGAGAGAAGCCTGGCACAATTGTGATGGATACATTAAAATCTACCCAGTTGTGCTTGCACTTTAACATGCATTGCAAATGCATTTCCAGCGTGAGGATGCGTGAACTTTGGTGATTGACTCAAGTTACTGTGGGATTCCTGTAGCACAGGAGTGCAAGGATGATGATGCTTTTACTGAATGTGATTTTTCATGCAACAGACTACAGCCAAGCTCAACTGCACTTGCAGTTATAAATGCCCCCTCTAATGTCTCTCCTGTCAGGGATTCGGGAAGTGGCATGTCCTGAAGATAGCACTGTAGTAAAAAATAATGTGCATTTGCCTTCTAATGATCAGTAGGGATAATAACCATAGCCTGCTATGCTGTGTGCCTTTCAATGAGTGACAAATTTGTGGTTAATGTCCAAATAGAAAGACGTTTATCTGCACACTGCCTCAAGACAGTATTATAATATTCTAATACAGTAATGCATATGTATGAGTAGAAAATCATCACAAAAACTAGCAGTGCAAAGGAAAACCAAGTTCTTTGGCGACAGAACTTAATATTAGAAGGAAGAAGATATGGTCAGAATGTAAGGCGAGCACTTTGCCTTCCATGGTTGCACTTTTTTTTTAATTTAATGATTATTATATATGTTTGGCTCAGAAGTTTTATTTTACATACAGTTTATTCAGCTGCTTCAAAACGATATTTCTTGTCTGTTATGACAAAGTAAATGCTGGTCGACAACCGTGAAAATATGCAGTAAAATGAAGAATGCGTGGGTGCATCAGGATATAACGTTTCTGGCCAACAGCATGGCAATTTAATATTTTTGCAGATTTTATCGCCGTCAAATCACATGATCAGACCATACTTTACGTCAATGATAGATATCATTAAATGTAATTAAAGTTGTTTTTTATGGGTTCCATTTTTTAATTCAAGATTCAGGACCACGTGTTCATCTTTAAACGGATAAATATGATATGGAGAACTCACTCATTTTATGTTATTGTAATTATTTGCCTTAAAATTCCAGCCCAACACCAGGCATTTGGAGATTGATTCTTCACTTAACGGGGCAATTAATCTGTATTTTCAGCATAAAAATATAAAGCACCAGTGAATAGAACAATACATTGGTTTTTGTATATCATATAAAGAGGTTAAAATCCATCAAACGGCATAAAAAAGAAAATTGGGAATCATCCCTTGTCCATTTTGTACTTTGGTAGAAGAGTTGAAATGAAATTTGATGAAAATAAAGGAATCTATTGAGTTGCAGTGGATCTTCTTAAGGCTGTAATTACTATATCAGCTATCACTCTATTCATTTTCTGTGCTGCAAGAATCTTAAATGTTAATCACCTCTCTCACTAAAACGTTCCAGTTATGTCATAAGCCCTTGAGATAAGATTCATGGGAGAGGAGAGGCATCAATTTCCAGCAAACTGATTTTGGCATCATACAATGTCCCTCACATATACTTTTTTAGTTTTAATACCATAAAGACAACTAGCCAGTGTACAGCATTTGACTGTGATTACCACATTTACACAGGCTAAAGAAAATATATTATACTTCAAACAAAGTATTTATTATATAAAAAAAAAGGCAAGCCTTTAATTGCTGCCACTTTATCTGAGGAACATTTTTTTTTCTTGATGACTGTAAATCTAACAGGGCTTTATTGTGAGCAAGTGGTTATAGTTTATGCAACTGGAACAATGAAGCATTAAAAAACTGAAAAACAGCTGACCCTTCTTAGCAAATGGAGGAAAGAAAGAATTCAATATCCTCATTCAGCAGTGTATCATCAGCACGGCATATAGGGGAAAAGTTTACTGCAAATTCCAAGCCTTTAGTTCTTAACGTTTAATCATTTACATGAAGGGATATTTCAGCCTTACAGGATTAATCTGTTATACTGTCCTGTGAGAGCAGTTACATCAAATCAGGAGCTGTCCAGCTAATGCCATACTGAAGCTCCCAGAATCCTCAGCAGCACCAGGGAAGATGTTTGCTTGTAGCAACCATTAAAATGTCTTAGTATTTTTATTGAAAAAAATCAATCATCCTTCTAAATTATGTCATGGTGCAAGCATACAATAGTGTTAACACCAGCAAACACATACTCTGGAGGGTTTTAAATAAATATAAGCAATAACAACTTACATAAACTCACATAATTTAGCACTTGCTGTGACCCACCCACCATGCTGCACACACAAAAAGGTACAATAGTCACACACAAAAAAGCCACTTAATTAGAATAATATCACAAGGGGCATTTTGAGTGAGGCCAAAATGTGCTTTTGATCCTTCTGGGCACACATTCATTTTTAATGAGTGTCAGCACTAAAAACTGTACAAATGCTCGCTCCCCCGATGCCACATGCAGGGAGAAAGGATTCAGAATATTATTTTCCTTCCTGTTTCAGCATAGAAAGTATATTTTTAAATGAAAAACATATCAGTATCCATCAAAGTCACCTGTACAAAACAACAGACAATTGATACACTTGCTTTTTAAGTAGCTTGATTGCTGTGTACATTTTTTATACATTAGCAACAAAATATTTATAAATAGAAAACAATGCATTCTTCAAAAGTCTTGATTGAGGAGGAACGGCAGCAGCCTGGTCATCTGTAAACATAGCAGCTAGGTCTCTCTCCTATCATACTGGTCTTTAGTAATGTGTGGGCCGGACCGATACCCACAGAGCAGGTCGGCCCCGGGTCTATAAAAGGAACCCGGAAGTTTGATGCGGGCGGGCGCAGGCTGAGGGGGGGGGGGGGTGGTTTAGGATCAGGTATGGGTAGGTAAAAACCAGACCCACACATCATTACTGGTCTCATTCTGACTGTACAGTCCAATGTCTACAGCACACGAGGACTGATTTATTATGATTTGGTATATGTTTACATGTACCAATGTGTGCCACTAATAAAAAGATACAGGTCTTTTAACTATTTAACAATTTATGTTCCAGCACAGAATATAATTGTCTGACTCCTTTCTCCCACACTGCTCCCAGGCAGGAAATTAGCTTTCCTTGAAAGTGTTTATTGTTTAAATTTATAGGTCAAAACATCATAATACGTAATTTTAGGGACACAGATGATGGTGCCTCTGCATTCTAATTTGTGCCAGATTTTTACAGTCCATCGTGCATCAGTGACATTTTTGATATAGCAATAACCTGCACCATTAATAGTACAAGAGAACATCAAGTGAAGGAGGGCTAATTAATATGGAGGGGATTATATCCTAGCGCTAAATGATCACTAAATTTAACAAATGTATACATATTAAGAGGTACATTTCATTTTTTCCCATTAAATATTTGGCTAGATCTTAGGGGCTGAGATCTTTACGGTCAGTGCCCTGCTGCACTCTTGGGTACGCTAATGCACCCCTAGATACCGTATCTACATAATACATTTATTCAGGGGCTTTGACAAATGTCACATGAAAACTGTATACATCACACATCTGATACACTTAGTTTATCTGGTTACACATACTGGTGATTAAGGGTACAAATTAAGAAAATGACCATTTTTAACTGTGAATAATGATGTTTATCAGACTGTTTCCTACTCTGCCAAAATTCTATGGATTTTAAAATAGACAGACTACAAAATAGGCACCCAGTCAAAAGCATGTCTTCATTTGAGTGGCATTTTTTCCCCTGCCAGCGAGACTCTTGGCAGTCTTCAGGGTCCAGCATAGAAGCATTGTCCAAATATGGTGGGGAATTTAAAAACGCCACTGATATTAGCATTTTATTCTAACATAAAACACTCAACTGATTTGCTATCAGGGCCCAAACTATTAAGTGATATCTCAAGCAGACAAATTAAAGTAAATTATTTTTTAATTATGTACTGTTACTTATATACACGTTATTGTACATTCAAACAATACAATAACAAAACAGACAAGAAACAATTCAATAATACTAGTATTCAATTGATTATAATTGATTCTAAAATACAACTCTACTATATCCTATATTCATTTAAAAAAGCAATTTGTAATTTTTCTATAGATTTGTCCTTTATCCATAATAATTAGGCAGTGCCTCATACTGAATGAAAATTAAACAAATATATAGATGGCAAAACTACTATTAAAGGTCAGTCCACACGAGCAGATTTGGGGACTAATAGCCTCTTCTTCTGGGCGACAATCTCCCTGAACTGCCTTCGCGTGTCTTCCCGTCCTCTATAATGCAAAGTTGCCTGCGCTTCGTTTAACGAAGTCGCCCAAAGTAACTCTCCCCGAATCTGTGTGGACTTACCTTTAGAACGTACAATTACATTGATAAAGCTGGCCCTTTAGACTAAATTGTCAGCTTATCTGCCCATGTATGAGTCCATTACAACTAATTCCCTCACATATATCTCGCTGACAATCAGGCATGCTTAAAAATCCCATTAGGGCAAAGGACTGCATGGTTACACTGCTGAGGTCCTCTCCCAATTGGCCTAAAATGGCTTCCCTTATGATGCAATTTTTGGCCCTGCGGATAAACGATGGGGAAAAAAGTGGCCATATTATATATCGTATACTATAGAAATGTCAAAATATCTATATACATACAAGCTCAATGTAGAATGTAGGACTCAGGAACACAGTAAGCAGACAACAACTATACTTCTTCCTGTGTGAACCCAATACAACCTGTACAACTAAATATACTTTTAAACTGGAATAAAATAAATAATGTTTCAGTAATAATGATTCTGTTAAGTGTTATGTGATTGGATCACCAGCACACAGTGGAAGATCATTTGTTCCTGGTATGTTGCTGAAGTCTTACCAATATCAAGTTTACACATTCACCAAAAGATAGAGAAATATTAAAAGTTTTTTGTACTAGGAAAAGTCCCGAGGAACATGGTACTTTTGTGTTTACTCTGCTCAACTTCACCCTCAGACTGGTCTACAAGAGCACCTGAGGATCTCTCAGTGGGTCCAGGATTGGGCCCCAGCCTTAGAGACTTAAGACCAGCCTTTTGTTATTTGCAGTGAAGCCTATGAAAAAAATTCAATTTGGCACAAACTATATCTAATTGATGTGAGAGGGAGCACAAAGTGTCAGAATCACTGGTAGGCGTAAGAAGACCCACGCCAACACTGAATAACTCTAGCTGGATTTTGCGCCCTCTAATTAATTTGCTTTTATTCAGATATATTATTCTTCGCATTTGAAACTGCAACAAAGTTCTCTGTTTAAAGCAAGTTTTAAAAAACTGTACAGTACATGCAAAACAAAAATCGATAAAAGTTAAAAAGATCTGACAAAATATTTTTCAATAAAAAGATCATTGGAAAAAAAAAAGATCTGACATTGGGGACTGTTAAACTGCTTGGAACAACTTGTTTTCAGTGGTTGTGATTAACATAGCCAATACAGAACCCAATTATAATCATAATTGTCCATACTTTGCACTGTAAAGATGCTTTGATGTGTTAAGGTCAAGGTACAGCTATTAGTTGCCATTCCATGTAAATATGAACGCTGGATGCCACCGGCCCTTTTGGGTTAGGCATTCATTTTCAAATACACAGCTGTAGCCTCTCCCCCCACCCCTTCCTTTTCTTACAGTTTCTCCAAGACATAACCAGACCTTTTTTTCCTGCCTGAGTACTGAACTTGATCCTGGTTCACACTGCCAGCTCACCTCCAGCTGCCTTTACAAAGTTTCACACTAAAGCCCTTGTTTATATCAGTGCAGCAATTAAGACCAAGCCAAGAGCAGAAGTCCCTTTGAGGGTGCCAAAAGTGCGAATGCAAAAGACCTGACTTTGAGTTTCTCCGCTACAACCTACCCCTCCTGTGTTTCCATCATGACTTGTGTGTAAGCAAACACATGCCCATATATATGTGTATGCACAGATACCTATCCGCCTGACTAAAATCATTTGATTCAGTGGCCGTTTCAGGACATTTACATAAACTAAAGCTTATTTCCAAATTGGCCAGAGAAGGCATTCTGCCATACTGAAATCATTTCCAGGGCTAAATTGGGAAACTTGAGGCAGCTGGGCAATCTTACAGCTGGCTAAACTGAAGCCAGCAATAAAAGGCAGTGTGAATAAGGTATATTGAAGCTAAATTGGATTCGTGTGAAAGGCCATTTATTTTGAAGGTCAGAATGGGAGAATTAATGAACAGATGAAATTAAATTAGGTCAACCACATCTTGAAAAACACATTGAAACATGCGGTAAATTTGAAAATGCAGGAAACTCTGACTAAAGTTGGCTGCATAATCTTAGTAAATTTCTTCTGCTAACCTGCATACAAGTAACAACTTATTTTCAGCAGTGAGTGCATAGCACCACATACTGCCCATTTAACTAATCACTCTTGCCTGATAATTATCAGAAACTGCACAATTTGCCTGTAGTATCGCTAGGGTATAAAGCTGTTTTAGTTTGCCTGAACAATACTCAAAATAAAGAATATAGGGCATAGTCAACACATGAAACTGGAAAGGTACAAGTTAATGTAAAAAAAACCTATGTAAGTCAGGGATGTCCAATGATTCCAGCTGTTGTTAAAGTCCCTGCAACCAGTCCCAAATGGCCAGTTTCTGGGTAGAACTCTATGGGAGATTTTGAGGGTCAGATTTTATTTTATCTTGCCATAAAACTGCACGGAACACCATGCAACAGCACTAGATTTGTAGGATGCTACAAAATCTGTAGCTGTAATCCCTATAGCTTGAATGTAACTCAGATCAGATAAAGTCAGATGGTGTCGTTTGTTCATGGATCTACATCCAACAGTCATGGGCATATTTATCAAAATGTGATTTTAGAACTTAATAAATAAAAACGAACCCACTTTCTAATCATTCTTATGGTATTTTTAGAACCGTATTTATCAAATGGTGAGTTCTAACTTTTAACAGTTTACACATCAGTCCCATATATTTTGAACCATGTGATGATCCGACACTATCCAAAAAAATCTCCAGTGGAAGTTTCACCCTACAACATAGGGCTATAGCCTGTTTGCCTATAATTAAAGAAACCATCCTATAGTTACTCTGGTCATACTCATTGTTCTTCAAGCAGGAAGTAAGAGCCCTTAGAGCTCATTTAAGTTTTTCTAGGAGCAAATCACAAAAACCAAGTTAAAGCCATATGTTTTACTATGTTGCCTTTTTATCTAAAAGGCAATTATAATTGCAGGTGTCATTTGCAATATAGTGCATGTGTGTACAATTGACCAAAGTGTGCACAATTTATAATCCGCTTTGGTAAGATAAATTTATGAGTTGCCATTTTGCCAAAGTGTATGTGTGTGTGCCTATGATATCAGTTCTTGCGCATGCTGATGGCTGCTGTATCAGCAATGGCTTGGCATCTGATTCTTTAGTATGTTGTATTCATGTACAAGAGCAACATGCAAAGGAAGCCTGGAAGCAACAGTTCCTCATTACAGGTATTAATTCCAGCATTCACTTGCATCTTGCGTTATTTGATCACCACTTTCACTTGTGTTAGTAAATTAGCAAGCGTATAGAAATGTGTACTAAAGAAGTCTGCAATTAACTGGACTTAATAGATAGATTTTTGCTTTATATTTGCAGAGTAAGAGAATGTTTTCCTGTTTTATAATGTTTACCCTCCAAACACACAGTCCCACCCAGACTAGAAGTGGTTGCTATTCCTAATACACAGGGAGCAAGAAAAATGGCATATTATAATTTTTTAAAACATTCTCCCACAAAGTCTAAGCTGTTTTGCATTATACATTTTACAACCCCCACATGCCTGGTCTAAACACATACAGATACTACTATGTTTTTTTTCCACTGGACAGAAAACATGTCAGGGGCCAAGATAAACTGTATGCTCTGGGCACTCATGCGACTTTAGCACACAAAGTGAATAAGATCAGTCAGAAAAACTGGGGTGTTGCTTTGAAGTTACTGAGTTCATAAGTTGCTCAGCTAGAAACCTGCTGGCCCTCTGGGGATAGCAGAACTGTAATAGTGGCCAAGGGCACATAAATCACACTAGCACAGAAAGCAAAGCAAACTATATGATACATGCTCGTATGCATTCTGCTCTTAAAGGGATACATTCATCTATAATTATCCCCATGTATTTACTACAATTTACACGTTTTTAAGCTAAGACATGGGTCATTTTCATAGCCAAAATCCGTTAGCAGATACCATGCCTGTCAATGCACACAGATAGAGGGGAAGGAAGGCTCAAATCTTTTTTGTTTTGCGATTTTTTTAACTTCTTTATAACAAAACACCTTTTTTTTATTCACATTATGAAGATGGTCTACTTTCCGCAAATCGCATTTTGTACTCTTTGCTTTCATCTGCTTTTTCATGTAGCTCCATTGAGAGGCACTGTGTCGGCCAGTAGGCAGCAACTGAGCGGTTTCACACAGCCCACAAATAAATACTTTAACCTTTTTAGGCCAAAATCTGCCCAGTGTAGCTGCACACAGGCTGAGTCCACGTTGGAGCTACACGAAAAAGTAGATAGGAGCAAATTAACTTTTCTCTGCCTGCATATAAAAAGGAGACAAGCAGATCATCCATATTGTGAAACTCTTGCCAAGTTGCTGTGGTAGATACAGAAAGCTGTCCCTCTACAGTGCAAAAGGTAGCCATTTGCCAAAATAATGTAAATATAAGCAAACATTAACGGGACTGTTCACCTTTGAGTTAACTTTTATTATGATGTAGAGATATTCTGAGACAATTTGCAATGAAAAGTTAACTTAAAGTAAGACCACCCTTTTAAAATATAAATTACAAATATATAGCTGAAAGGGTAATAAATTAAAATTGCAGACTCCTAGAAGCAATGACAAAACATAGAGCAAAATGAAGCATGAGCTGGAAACAAGCAGAAATCCCCAGTACTGAATGACCCTAAGCAAATGGTCTATGCAGAACACACATCTGCTACTACAACATATAAATTATAACAAATAAAACATTTGGGTGTTCCCTGCAAGGCACACTTTATGTGGCTGTGAATGAAAAGGATTGCCTTTGCTGACACTTTGTATATTCACCCTCTTTATAAACATTTCAGAATGGGTCTATTTTCTGCTAAAGGACTGCAATAGAGTATCATATATTATATGGAGTATATATATCAGCATGTAGGAAGGTTCCAAAATCATGCCCCTTTGCAACTAAGCTCTGAATCTTGAATGGCAGAGGCAGGGACTCCAAGCCACCCACTCAGCTCCCAGGATACAGGAAAGAGACTTCAGATATAACGATGGCAGTTTCACAAAGATCCACTTTCCTTGGCCCTACAGAAACTGTTCCAAACTGCTAATTTTAAAGGGATTTATAAAGCATTAGTTTAAATAAAACAATGCCAAAAAACAATTGTTAAGTTGCTATTACATTAACAGCTCCACAGGACAAAACAATTTAAGCTCTGTGAATTTAAAAAAAATATTATTACTTCTTTTATTTACACACATATATATGTATATTGTTACCACCTGATCGGTATTTTCCATTAAAATGGTGCCTGATGCCAATGTTATTAATAGAGAGAATAGAGAGAAAGAAAAAAAAAGCATATGGAGGCCGGTAATTTTATCCCTGAAATGGAAACTGTGTTATTCCATTCGCTGTGCACTCTTGAGCTTACAAACAAATGCTGAAGTCATTACACAAAACAATTTGTGGTGAGAACAAGAGTTTTGTGGAGAAATACACAATTTTGTACTTACTCTGACCCATCTACTTCTCTAAGCAAGCAGGTTTTTTTTTTAAATTGTACACATGGTTTTCTTAAGAGTGCACAAAATATAATTTTTGTGCACACACAAAAGAAAATTAGAGGGATTATAAAGTGATAACCCTAGACATGAGTGTAATTTTGGGCATCTCACATTCTACAAATAAGCAGTGGATATTCCACATAGATAACAGATAATATACAGTTCAGTAGCATCACTTACCAGGGAATAATAGGTCTGTACTATTATCTGAATAAGGTATCTCATACTAGGTAATAATAATACTAGGTAATGATTTCTTTAAAAAAGTTTACCTTTATTGCTTAAAGGGCAAGACAACACCAAAATAAAAATCTGACAAATAAAAGCAAATATAAAATTCTAAGCAACTTTCAAAAATACATTTATTTAAAATGTTCAGTGCTTTTATTTGTAAAAACAATTGCTAGTGAAAGCAGTATTTGCTTAACGCGTGTTAGATACTTTTTAAACAATGTTGCAAAAGTCTTGGTTCCCAGCAAAAAAACAGGTCTGTTAATAAGCTGCCTAGTCTTACATTGTATCAACAGTCTGAGCAACAAATGCAGAAGACGGACGAATAACACTGCTTTTAATAGCATAAAATTTACAAATAACTGTGTAACAAAGTTGCTTAGAATTATGTTTTCTTTTATTGGGTACAAAAATGTCTCCCAGTTGATTCATGAGCAAAATTCATCACTTTATCAACAAGAATTTGAAAATTTATGAGGATTTATTGAACTTTACAAATTCATGTGTCAATCACATTATTCATCAATATCATTCATTGTACATATTGTACAGAAACAGGCCTGTACTAACCCGATTCATTAGTAGTACTTTACTCCCAGTTTTTGGATTACTGGATTTGGAGATTTACTGCCTGGACTTCTGTAGATATATGTTGGCAGGAGCCCTAGTCCCCAAGCAAAGCCTATGTAATAAGGCAGGTCAGATCTTTGCAAAGCGCTGGATGTGCTGGTGATTATCGTACAGAGACTATTGAGATGATCCTGCAGCTTGTTTTGGGACAAAATACAGCAGCGCAATTTTAGGTGTAAAGTACAATTATTGTTCACTGTTTCACTGTGCAAAAAATTTTTATTAAACAGAAATAACTTTCATTCAAAACAACGAAAAAACAAAACAAAAAGAAAGCTGACCCCTGGGTTAGAGACAATGAGACAGACACTTAGCACGGGAAGTACACAATATGCTAACAGTTCTCTCAAGAGAAGTCATTTTAGGGGACTGTACAATCTTATTACAGCTGCATTTTTGTTCAGGGTGGTCCTATGAATACTAGCACTTAAATTTTGCAGAAAATAAAATCACTCTTTAAAATATGCAGGCATTTCAAAGAAATTGTTCTCAGTTAAGGAATAAATAGTCAAATTTGGTCTGACAAAGGAAAAATATATAGCTTGTTAGAGAATATAATAACATTAAACCCATTCTGAGAACTAGATAGAACAGTCCTTGTACTTAAAATCAGTGTTAACTAAAACTAAAGTAATACCAAATGTCTACATACATGTAATAATATCTGACTGATGATCGATGCATTTTTAATAAAGGATAAGAGCACATGCAGTGTGAACAGTTGGAGAAGTTCAGCAAGTACCAGCGCAGGTGCACACAGTGCTTCTTATACCCTCTGCTAATTTCTCTGCATTATAGATAACATACTGTAAGAAACAGCTTAGAGTCAGTTTCTTTGTCTTTAGTAGTAAAGTTATTTAAAGTTATTTAAGTTTTAGTGAGCTGCAAATTATTAAAATCAGATAGGATCAATGTTTTGGAACAAAGCTTTTATTTTTAAAACATTTCTAAAGAAGTACTTCTAAACAATTAGATGTGCTCCAGAGCACTTGGCCTGTAGTGGTAGCTGAGAACCTAGATTTCAAGTATATGTCCAGCATCTGACCTGGCCTTCCAGCTATTGTTAAACTATAAGCCCCAGTATTGACTGAGAATTGACAGGCATTCAACCTCAATGGGAGGGATGCAGGCTGGGCAT
The DNA here is from genome assembly GCF_017654675.1 of Xenopus laevis. Classification (NCBI taxonomy): domain Eukaryota; kingdom Metazoa; phylum Chordata; class Amphibia; order Anura; family Pipidae; genus Xenopus; species Xenopus laevis. Next base: position 91,102,342 of record NC_054381.1, on the reverse strand, counting down.
CCCTCTCCTTAAAATATCATTCTTATCCATCATTTATCAGCTTGCTTTTATGATTAAAAAAATAAACTACTTCCCAGAGACGTTTCCAATAATAAACATCTGTGATTTACCAAGAAAATACTAGTGTTAGCGTCACATTTTGGCTTCTGACAAATAGCCATTTAAACAATTATAATCAAGCTTGAATTGGAAAACTCAATTACTTTAATTATTTCTTTCTTTTTTTTTCTTGTCTGCATTTAATGTTGCATGGTACAAAATATGTCTTGTTTCCTGAAAGCTAGACACCATAAAGTACACTGGGAATAGAAATAGTGCCTACACCCTCCCCCTTTCTTCTTCATCATAGTCATAGCTACCTTGTCCTCCTCCATGTTCTTGGGTGGGCAAATGCATGGGGGGACTGTAAGCAGTACTGCCTAAACTAGGCTGTCTGCTGCACTCCTGAAGCACATCTGGGCTTTATATCAGGTCTTTAATTAATCCTCAGTGAAAGCCAAGCAATGACATTTTGACTGAGCAGGCTCCAGTTTTGGACAGGTCTTGATTTATTACGACTGAGTCTCAACCAACTTTGATTTATTTCAGCTTTGGGGAGGAGGTTGAGCAGAGAACAGAAAAAGCACTGTTGCTTGGAAGGTGTGTGACGTAAAGAAGGACCTCCCATTACTAAAACCAAAATTTCAGACACATTATCGGAAGAAAAAATGCTCTCTGCTGCCTTGGTCTACACAGACTTTACAGAGCAAAGACAGGATGCATTGTGTTCTAGTGACCATCTAGGAAACGGACGTCTTATCTACAAGAAAACAATATATCCCAAGTCAGTCATTAAGATTAATCATCTGCAATCAGATGTTCAGTGAGGGAGGCCTGATGCTAGTCTCCTGATGAACTGCATTCCATGGGAGGAAAAGGATATTCTCCTAGTGCTTCTAAGCTGCCAGGGTGGATATCCTCAGTAGGTCATTAATCTTGACCTTTTCTTAACTCATTTGCATAGTAGGAGCACAGGCTGAGAAATAGAAGACTGAATAATACAAACAAAAATAAACAATGCAAAATAAGAATATATTGTGCCAATTGAGGGAAATGTAACTCATACATGCTCACATATAGGGTTGCAAATAAGATCTGGTGTTGGATTTCAGCAGCACACATATGCACTGGCAGCAGTATCTCACTGAAAGCTGCAAGGACAAAAAGGACAACAGTATATTTTGATAGAAGCATTTAATATATGGGAATGGGGGGCTTCTTTACATTAGAGCTTGTCAATACTTAGTGAGGTTTATTATATTACAGTAGAACAGGGGTAACCAACAACTGGGCAGCAGACCAATGGTGTGCAGCGGGCTGTGCCGAACTGGGCCGTCTCTGGACCCTGCTGCAGTCTATTATAGCTAGAATAACAATGAAAAAGGCCCTAATTATCTGCAATCCCAGCTCCCTGACTTGCTATTGCCACGACAACAGCTGTGCGAAGGAAGCTGAAAGCTTTCTACTGGTAGCGCTAAAGACCAAAATACTGTTTGGGCAGTTTTTTTGGTAAGCCTGAAATGCACCCACACATCTATATCCCCCCTGGTCTTCAAGGTTGGGGACCACTGCTGTAGACTGTTCACATTTGAAATACAAACATGTTCACATTTGAAATACAAACATGAGTCTTTGCATTTCAGTACAGGTCAAAGAAATTAAGTATGCATGAATAACTTGCATTTCAATGAAAACTTGCAAGATTGGTGTTTAAAACTCCTTTTGATTGCATAACGCTGACAATACACCAAAAGATATGTCGCTTTGGTGAGGTCGCACAGAGCCTCTTTTTTGACTCCGGACAAAAGATCAAATTATAACAGGGGTTTGAGCAAAATCATCAGGAATCATTTTGGACCTGATTTGATAGTTTCCAGATAGAATTTTCAAACTTTCCTGAAAGATATATTGCTGATGCCCATCTAGATATCTGCCAAACTTGCCATAGTTTCTGCCCCATACATGGACTAATAAGCTTCCAACTTGCGTTAAGAACTAATTTTGGCCACCTTTACTTTTGCCTTGCTGCCAGGCAATGTTTAGAAGTGTGTTTCTCTGTTTGTTGTGACTAACAACATTTTTGTGAAAGTGACTAGAATGACAAGCAGCAGCTCCATCAATCTTGAGATTGCAAACATTTACAATTAGTATCCAGTTGTGCCTGGTAATTATCATAAACATTGCACAATAACAAAATCATGACCATATATTTTAAGTGCCCAGTTTATAAATGGTTCTGTACTACTGAAATTTACTTTTGTATAGCATTTACCAGAGATCTGTACAATGGCTGAAGAAGTTTTAAAAGGTTAGTGCTACATCAGTGTGTATGCTCATTCATACGCACATGGATAGTTGGGGTGCATTCTTGTGGGGCACTTGTGCAAGAGGCAGGGGCAGAGAGCTGACAAAAGTTGCTTAGGACATCCATATGACTTGCCAGCCCCTGAGCATCGGGTAATGCCCTTTAAGCTAAACACTAACCCACAACAAATATCCACTGGTAATGTAGTCAGTGGTATATAAAGTAGTAATACTATTGGGGGAAAATGTTTTTGAATATAAGTGCTATGAATGCAGTACATCACATGAAGGTTCACATATGTATATGTTAAAAATACACAACATCGAATGTATCAATATGATATGCATATGCATTTCCAAGTAATCTTTGTCTGTTTGAGACTAATGAATGCAACTATGCTGCCTAGATGACTTAACTATTAGATTCTTGGGAGAAGACAAGTTATATACTATGGGCCATCAGGAGATGTGCATGGGCACTAAGGGTTGAAAGAGCATGTCCCTTATGTTCCTCCTCCTTTCCTCCCCTCATGAATACAGCACTATTGTACACATGAAGCTCTCTATTCATGGGTTCCAAAATGGAGTGACGAGACCTGCAGCTGTCAGGTAACCCGGGATGCATGCCAATGTAAATTCTCAACTATCCGCAGCCACACACATTGGCATCCTCATGCACATTTCGGAGCATAGATGACGAGGCCTGTGCTCTTTGAATGGTGATCATTCTCTTGGAAAGACACCGAGTGTTACATGTGATTCTGATTCCTGGTTTGACCTACTCCTTGCTTGATTACCTTCTCTCGTCCTAGTCTTCTTTGGTATTGACCTTGGCCTGACTTTGGATTGGATTCTGCTTTGCTGCAACTGAGTGCAAACACAGAATGAGTCCACAAAGGTTTAGGGTTTGACCAAGTTACTTATAACACCCAAGAAGAGTCATGGGATAACAATCACATTTGACATGCCTTGTGTTTGAATAGAGTTTAACCTCTTGTCTCAGTATGTATTTGAATTAAATCTACGTTTTATTGTATAAGTCCTACCTGTATAGGCAGGGTCACCATCAGGGGGGTACTGCTGTACCGGGCCCAGGCCTAAATGTGGGCCTGGCTGTGCTACACTTTTCAAAATAGCTGGGACCCCTTGACAGCGCCAAAGTCGTGCCAAACCACTGTTGTTCCGATGTGCCGAAGTCGCGAATGGAGCCAAAGCCAGGAAAAGACCCCAAGTTGAAGTCTTGAAGCCGGAAAAAAACCAAAGCCACGAAAGGAGCCAAAGTTGCCAAAGTCCTGAAGCCGAAAAAACATCTGAAGCTAGAAATGAGCCGACGTTTAAGTACTAAGGCCGCAAAAAGACCGAAGCTAAGAAGGAGCCGAAGTTGAAGTCTCAAAGCCACAAAAGGAGCCAAAACTAAAGACCCAAAGCCACAAGTTCAGTTCTACTGAACACTAATGTGTTTTTTTAAATTTTATTTTATTAAACCCCTGGTCACTAATGTATTATTTTAATACTCTATAGGCCCCGGCCATCAATGTTTTAAAACATTTTTTTATGGATTTCAAAACTCATAATTCCAGTTTTCAAAAAGGTAACATATTATTAGAAATAGAATTATAATAGTAAGAGTCTATAATATCTAGTCACACACAGGATAAAGACATACACTAATGATCATTCTAAAACTGCAGTTAAAGGTTTGCGGAATTAGTAACACGCAAAACTATCTTAAAGGGGTTTTCACCTTTAAATTAACTTTAAGTATGATCTTGAGCAGGAGTGCCCATACTTTACTAATGCGAGGTCTACTTTTAGTGATGTTGTCCCATTATGATCTACAGTATATCCATAAAAGCATTGTTAGCATTTTGTTCCATGGAAAATATTACTTAAACATTATATTGATTTATGGGAAAATGTATATTGCTATATTTAACAAACAAATATTTCTTATGTAACTTAACATAATAAATATCTGAATGAAAAACATGGAGGGTGATTTAGACAAGCTTTTTGTTGATAGTGTCTTGAGATCTACAGCTAAAGATCTACTGGTAGATCCCGATCTACCTTTTGGGCACCCCTGATGTAGAGAGTGATATTCTGAGACAATTTGCAATTGGTTTTCATATTTTATAATTGTAGTTTTTGAGTTATTTAGCTTTTTATTCAACAGCTCGCTGGGATTGCAATTTCAGCTGGGGTCCAAATTACCCTAGAAATCCTGCACTGATTTTAATAAAAGACTGAATATGAATAAAAGAAGCTAGATGAGTAATAAAAAGTAGCAATAACAATAAATGATTAGCCTTACAAATCATTTGTTTTTATATAGGGTCAATGACCCTCATTTTAAAACTGGAAACAGAAACTATAAGAAAACATTAAGACCAATTGAAAAGTTGCTTAGAATTAGCCATTCTATGACATACAGTACTAAAAGTTAACCTAATGGTGAATCACATCTTTAACATGCTAGAAAACTGTGGGAGAAAATGGATTTAATTTGGCAGGACATCACTATTGAGTTGAAAATGTTTGAAATTTTCTCAAGTTGAAGGAGCAGGTTATACTAAGCAGAGAAATTGCAAAACAGAGGTAAAAACGTGAAGCATGTCATTCCTCTGTGTATTTCTTACATGGCAGGTGCTTAATGTTAGCCTTTACAATATTCCATTAAAATGTGTAAGTGACTGATTAAATGGATATCTCCATGTGCAGTTTTAAAAACAAAATATAACTCTCAGTGGATCAGCACTCTTAGGAAAGGCACCTTCATTCCATGTTCACCTACTGGGTCATTTCAATGTCAGAAAGATTTGAACAGAAGACAAAAGTCTCTGCAGAAAACCCAATCAGAGTTTGCATGCAACAGAATTTTTGTTGACACAGCCTGTTCAGGCTTCTAGAACAAACATATTATTTCAATGGTAAAATAGCATAAAAATGATAGAAAGAGCAAACATATCTTTCTCCTTTATGCTTGTATCACTGTACTATCATTCACGTCTTTCTAAGACCAACAACTCATATGCATCTGTAACACTGCTTTAATTTTTAGTCTTATTACATTTAGATGTGTACTTACCAATACTGGACCTGTATGCTAGATGTAAGGTAAAAGAATAAAGTTCACGTAAATGTTACATTTTCATTTGCTGTACGGCTAAGTAACGATTCCTGGAAAACCTGTTTTTCACTTTAACAGTGGGAAATGTAAGACATATTGGGAACAAGTGAATTCAGCCAAAGACAGTCTCTGAGGGAAAGTATGATGTCTGCAAAAGAAGATATGTCAGCTTGGATACCATGGGACCATTAACCCTTGATTAATGTTCATTTATGGCACCAGGGGAGGTCAAGTCTGGTGGTTACATTTTTCAAAATAGTATTCAAAATTCAACTTTAAGTATCATTTTGGGGGGGGGAATTGAATAAAACGTGGCACCTTCTTAATCATATATTCATTTTTAATATTAAGATTTATTGATCTTTTATTTAGATTTTTCCTAAACTTAGTAAAAACATAGTTTTAATTCGAACAGGGAATGAATGTATCTTAGAAACTAGTTATATTAACTCCTCAAAAGGGAGACTGCTACTACAAGTTTTTTATAGTTATATATATCACTGCATAGGAGGCAGTGTGATGCTTACAGGAAAAGTATACTGGCTGGTGCATATTTTAAAGAAAAGGAGTGCTGGCCCAGTGTAGGAAGTAAGTGACTAGAATCATTATGGGGTGTCGTCTTTCTCTTTCGGCAACCTGCCATCGGTGACCCCTTAAAATGTTTGTCTGATTCCTAAAAGTTATGAAATAAAGAGTGAATGAGAGACACATGCCACCCTTTTTTTGCAGATAAAGCATGGTAAGCCCAACATACTGACATCAATTAGAATCCTCAAACAAAATAAGGAGTAAATTAAAGGGGATCTATGCAAAAATGAATATTTAAAGGGGTGGTTCACCTTTAAGGTAACTTTTATTTTGTTATAGAACGGCCAATTCTAAGCAACTTTTTAATTGGTTTTCATTATTTATTTTTTATAGTTTTATAGTTATTTGCCTTTTTCTTTTGACTTTTGCAGCTTTAAAATGGGCGTCGCTGACTCCTTTCTAAAAAACAAATGTTCTGTAAGGCTACAAATATATTGTTATTGTTACTTTTTATTACTGGTCTTTCTATTCAGGCGCTCTCCTATTCATCTTCCAGTCTCTTTTTCAAATCAATGCATGGTTGCTAGGGTAATTTGGACCTAGTTACCAGATTGCTTAAGATGCAAATTGAAGAGCTGCTGAATAAAAAGCTAAATACCTCAAAAACCTTCAATAATAAAAAATTAAAACAAATTACAGATTGTGTCAGAATATCACTCTCTACGTCAAATTAAAAGTTATCTCAAAGGTGAACAGCTCCTTAAATATAAGCTTCATCTCACTGAAATAAGACACTTTCTAAATACAATCAATTAAAAATTCTGTAGCTTTTAAGACATAATCAAGCTACTCTTCAGTATCTCACACTCCACAACATGTCACTCTTCCTGCTGAGGTCTGGGTCAGATTTTGATTGACAGGTAGGTCTAATACGGCATTTAGGGGGGGCTCCCTTTCTTAGCAGAATAAAATAAATAATCAACTCCAGCACGAACAAAATGACTGGCAAACACCCTGCATGCAGAGAAACAGGATTTTCATCAGAGACGATCATTTTTAAAGATTATTTTTAAAGAGTGAACACATAGGTTAAGGGCGCAACCACTGCAAAGGATGCATTAGACCTAACTCAATCAAAAACTGACTCCACCTACTGCATGAAGACAGAATGAAAAGAGACAGGTTTCTCAGAGGGGGAGAGTGAATAGCAACTTGATTATTTCATAAATGATACAGAATTTTTAATTGATTATATTTAAAAAGGTTCTTGTTTCAGCAAGATGAAGCTTAAGGGGTACTATAGTGAAAATGAAAATTTAATAAAACCTTCAGCATACTGAAATAAGAAAAGTCTGAAATAATCAAGTTTATCTTCACTATACCCTCTCTGCTTCTGTTTCTCTTCATTCTGTCTTCTAGCAGCAGTTGGGTATCAGATATTCATTGACAGTTAGACCCAATATATCTTATAGGGGGCACTTCTTTTCCTAGCAGATGTATTAAAACATTCACATAACTGATTCCAGTACAAACAAAATCAACAAAATAACTGCCGTTTGCACAAATTCTGCATGTAGAGAGACACAATTTCTGGTGATTTTAATAGAGTGAGCTCTACTGCATCTTCTAAGCAAAAGGAGCCCCCTATAAGATATATTGGATCTAACGGTCAATGAATATCTGACACCCAACTCCGGCATGAAGAGAGGAAAAAAAGAGAAACAGATGGATAGTGAAGATGAACTTGATTATTTCAGAAACAGTACAGAATTTTAATTGATTGTATTCAGAAAGTTTATTATTTCAGTATGAATTTTATATAAAATTTTCATTTTCGTGATAGTTCCCCTTTATATTAAAAAAATGTTTTCAAGAAAGATGCCCTTTAGATTAAAAAATGAATCATACCTCGTCTAAATCTGTTAAAAACACATGCGCAGGAACATGGTACAACTTACAATTTAATGATTTCATAATATCTTATATTGTATTGTATTGGCATTGTGAAATGCCATTGCAATGCACTACTTTGCGCACACAGCCACCATGTTACATAACTTACTTATTTTCTTAATGGCTTCAGTAGTTTCTACAAAAGAAAATACATATAGTGAATGAGAAAACTTTGGACAGATAGTACAAATACCTGTGGTTCACAACAAACTGTTAAATGCCCTTAACTTCTCAGAGCGTAACAACTCACTTTACACCACCCAAGACTTGTGTGTATAAACTAGAATAACGATATCACACAGAGAAGGTCAAACACCAGCCGTGTCAGTTCACAAGTACTGAACCCAGAAGGTCAGAGGACTTTCCTAAATTCAGCATTAGTCTGATTGTGGGGGAGATGCAGTAGGAATTAGAATGTATGGCCAACTGGGAATATCCATGTTACCTTATTTTATTATACAAGTGTCAGACTACTCAAGTCCCTTCTGAATTGTCAAGAAAAGAACTGGCCATATAATCAACAGAAAAAAGAGGGATGGACACATTGGAATTTGGTTACTTTGGTACGTCTGACAATTATTATTATTAACGTATTTTTAGAGCGCCAACATATTGCGCAAAGCTTACAAATAAATGTGTTTATACGAAGAAATCAGATGAATTACATACATAGAACATAAAGAGTTACATACATAACAAGCAGTACTGGTACAAAAGGTGAGGAAAGGGAATGAGATACAAGGTGTGGTAGTGGGCAAGATCAGAAATAAGAAGGTGAGAGATGTATCATACAGTATGTTACAAGTCATACCATCTATTATATATTTTTGCGATATATGAGATATTAAATGTTTGAATATTAGTGACTGGAAAAGTTTTCCCCACAACACTATCAGCTTTAATTCAAGTGCTGAAAACTTGATTGAGGACTGATCATATATAGAGAATAGAAAGATCAAAGAATATTCTGTTCATAGATTTAAGAGGTGGTAAAAGCAATGAAGACAATTACCAAACAGGTCAGACTCATTAATGAAAATATGTTATGGAATCTGAAACGATTATACTTGAAAGGAATTATAGAATTATCTAATTTTTCCATCAATCAGGTTAATTTGTAAGACCACCAAAATTACAAGGCCACTTAAAATCTATAAGGTGGCCTTGATAATCATTCGCATCTATTTACTGAAGCACAGGAAATCTTCCCAGATGGTACTGCTTTATAATATATGTGAATTGAGCTTGTGATCATGGCTATTTAAATAAACTGAACTTTGTAATTTATTAGCAAGCAAATGTACTGTGTAAGCCTTTATTATTAAAAGGCATCTACAGCATATAGAATTTGGGGCAAACTTGAAGCAAAGGTTTTCTGCATTTTAAGTATATAGGATTTGTAATAATCCCAGTTTCCATTTCTGTTAAATCTACATAATCTATAGTTTGGAATAGATCAGAACTGTGGTGACAAAAAAGTAAATTGTGGAATTCCTAGAAGCAAAAACCTAAATTGTTCAGTTCTTATTTGTAAGTAAGAACTGCTTTTGGTGAAACCCTAACCTTTGTTGAAGCTGACTACACACAGAAAGATGCCATCCAGGCTGTTAAAAAAACAGATCTTTAAATGATTTGGCAGTTAACATGGCAGATAAGATTTGGCTGAAGTTTTTTCAAGGGCCAATGACAGAATCATACTCTGGGCCAGTGCAGTAGAGATGGCCTTGAGCCTCCAAAAAGGGACAAAGCATTACTTGGCTTAACTGATGGCTTAGTTGATATTTCCATTATTCCAAACAACCCCTAAGACAGGTAACTGTTCCGCCAATTCAGTCGAGAAAGGTGTTACTGTTAGCGGACATCTGACCACATATGGCCACTTTAACCTGCAAAGTCTATTTACGTATAAAGACAGCTACAAATATTTACATAGGGCTAGATGGAAATGGCAAGCTGATGCACACACACAATAACTGCATCGCAGTCTCTAAATAATTACAGAATTACACAATATGTACAGTAGGCGTAAGATCTATTATTCCAACTGTTTGGGACTTCAGCCTTTTGTGTATGAAGGGTCTTTCAATAACATAAAGCACCATGCCTTAAAGTTACTAAAAATACAAAGATTTAAAAACAAAACAAACAAAAAACATTATTGGAGGGGCATTCAGTGTTTATCTGAGGTTAGCAGAGAGGTTTAACCAAAGTTAATAAGGGGTCCAGGTGCTCTTGCCCTAGACCTTCAGCCTTGTGAGGTGATGAACAAACTTTTTCTTCAATTACAGGCTAGCACAAATCAGATATCACTCAATGGTTGATGCAGTTAAAAGGTAGTTTATTTAAGAAAAAACTTCTCAAAATATAGCCTTAGGTGTTTTGTGCCTTGTGGGCACTTAGTCATAGGCTAGTGCCCACGAGGTACGAAACACTTAGGGCTATATATTGAGATTTTTTTTCATAAATAAACTACTTTTTAACTGCATGAACCATTGAGTGATGTCTGGCTTGTACCAGCCTGTTATTGAATAAAAAAACCAAAAAAAAAACAATTATTTTGCCATCATTGTGGATTCATGATAGCTTTGTTAACAGCACTATCTTAATAATAACATAAAAACTAGCCTGTCCAATATGAAGTGTTCTAGCACTATGGACTAAGTAAATGTTCCTATATGGTAAATGGTAATGCCATACTTTGAAGCTTTCTTGGTAATGGGTTTTTCTAAGAGAGATCAAATCTTTACTACAGAAAATCTTTGCTTCGGAAGGCATTCCAGATATTGTTTACGTGATTTGGTTCCGTTCACAATTCATTCATGAGGATGGGCAATGATGTTGGGCCATAAAGCCTGGCAAAGGTCAGCATTCCAATTCATCCCATGGGTCTTAAACAGGGTTGAGGTCAGGGTTCTTTGCAGGCAACTCAGTTTCTTCTATTTCAATCACTGCCAATCATTTGTGTACAAACTTCCTTTTGTGCAATGGTGCATTATCATGATGAAACAGGAAAGGGCCTTCCCCAAACTTACCACAAAGAGGGAAGCATGGGATTGTCAATAAAGTAATTGCATGTTGTAGCATTAAGGTTTGCTTTCAGAGGAACCAGAGGCCATAGCCAAAACAATGAAAAAACAGCCTCAGATCATTATTTCTCCTCCACCAACTTTACACCTGGCGTTACACATTCTGGCAGGTAGTGTTCTCTTGGCATTTGCCAAACCTAGACATCACTCATACCAACAGATGCTAAGAAACCCGCTTCAGAAACCCAAGCAAAAACATGATTGATGATGACACTTTAGAACAGATTATTTGCCTTGCTTAGATCACTATATTCAATTGTAGGAAAAAATTGCATTATTTATAGGGATCATGGAGACCCAACCTAAACAGCATGGGGACATCATTTTGGTTCCCAACCCACAGGTTAAGAATGCTAGCTTTAGAAAAAGGAATCTATTTACTATTGTGACTGCTGATGCAGTGATGATCATTGTCTTAGTTTTCAGCAGGTGATTAAGTGGGATATGGCTCCTGAAGCCAAAAGAAGTGAGCTCTGGAACAGCTGCTGACTGTTTATTTTCATGGTTTAAAGACGCATTGCAAGCATGAGCAGCAATGAAAGATATTATAAAAATTAGCCAACATGTGAGCAGTTGTATCCACAGAAGCAACATCCTCCTGTAATTAAACTGCCATTTTTTTCTAGGTTTATCACACATCAAGAAAGCACAAAAAATGGTCAATGTCTCTAAAGAATATTTAGTAGACTAGCAATAAATTATATCTCAATTAACGTTTCCTTGACATATAAACCCACGAATAGGGATATAGGAAATCCAGAATTCAGTCTGGGAGTTTGGTAAACTCCCAGGATTTTTTGTAAGGGCGAGTAACTGAGTCCTCAGTATGCAACCAAGTCAAGAATACTTATATATACTATATACTATATAGGCCATGTCACCTTAAAAAGTCAGGTTAACATGTTACCTTTAAGTTGTACTACTTTCTGTAGAAAGTGTTAAATATTATTTTTTCCCATACCCAGTGACATCAACAGGCTACCCCCTTTAACCCTTCCACTGATGCATTCTGCTAGAAGCAAACAAACACTAACTATTACATAACATACAGTAGCACTGGATAATCCAGTAAACATATTTAGTAAGTCCAAACCCTTGCATGTTGTGAGACAGTGGAGACATCTTGTGGGTGGAATATATTTTTAAAGCTTTACTGCTCCTTTAAATTTTTCTAAAAAAAAACAAACAGCAGAAAATTTATATATGTGCACTTTTTTTGAGTGAGAACCATAAGCAAGGAATTCATTAGCACCATGCGTGATATTGAGCACTTTTCTATAGTTCTGCAGTGAAATTTGGAAAACTGGCCCCTTAGGCTGTGATAAGCTAACCACTTTCCATGTCAATCATTCTGCAAATACTTAACAAACATACAGTATGTGCTACTATGTGCTAAGTCATGGTTGTTCACATTGTAAACATTGTTTCCACCTCTGATTCAGTTTTTCACCTCATAAGTTTCTTAATTTGTGCTAATACTTATTGGTTTTGTTTCCTTCATGTTTGTAGTTATCTTTTGTCTCCTCTAGTATTGTCAGCAGGCAGGTAGTGAAACAATTTCCTGCTTTTGTAAATATATTGCTTTATATTTTCTCAGATGTGACTTAAAACAAATATGCTGTATTCATTTTCAACGGTGCAACTTTAATTCTTTCATATTTTCGACCATCTTCAAATCTTAACTATGAGTTACCTACAAGAGCAATATCTATTCCAAACAAAGCATTTTAAAATGGAAAATACATTTTATAATGGAAAACTTGTTTTCTACATCTACATCATGACCTAGGTTATGGGTAACAAAAACATCTTTAGTGAGGGACAAATCTCAAAGCTTCTTTCTCGGACATGACTGCAAAGGTCAAACTCATTCACATGAGTAATTTCATATAAATCTAATTTACCAAGAGGCTGGCTACATTTGAAATGAAATGTATAGATCTACAAACAAATACATAAACAAGCACAGATTTCTACTCAAGATTATAATGCACTTACATTAAGGGCTCAAATATAAATGATTACAGAATGGGAGATTTGTTTTCTAAAATGAGATGTACTTCAAATGAAGTGCTGCAATTCAAAAGTATGCTTTCATTAAAATAATTTTAGAGTATAAATATTATGGGTAACAAAATGAATCAGTTTTAGTGACCTAGGCTATGTAACTAGTGAAAAAGGGGGAAAAAAGTCAATAAAAACACTGCTATTGTACAGTTAATCTTCTTCTATGCAGCCAGCTAAAAGAATGTAAACCATAATTTTCCTCAGTATTAAAAGATTTATTTTCCATTCAGGTCACGCCTGGGGTAGACCACTGTTCTACTGAACTCTCTGGACTGTAACAGAGAGCACAATCAGAGTTAGCTTTTCTTCAATGGTATAAAATCACAAGATACCCCCTGTAGGTCAGACAGATTCATTTAGAGTCGCTGCATTAAGATCTTCAGCCACACAAAATCAAAGATCTTATGAAGAGATTCTAGCCAATAGCCTACCTCAACGTAGTCCTTGGCATGACCCCAGTCTCTTTTGGCATCCAGATTTCCAAGGCTGAAAGATTCCATCTGTCCGAGGTGAATCTTAGCTACTGAACGGCTAATTTTTCGGGTTACAAAATTGGCCCCTGGAATAGAGATAAAAGATTTTGTCAGAACTGTCACACCAAGGGATAAATAGTCTGGCAGAACACCACTGTGTATGCACCTCAAAGAAATTTCTTTCTTTTCAAACTTTGTTTTTTATTTCACCCCCCCCCCTTTAAAAGCCATGGCATCGTTCATCACTGGAGTAAGCTAAGAAGCTCCAAACACTGGGGCTGCAATCTCCACTTTCACATCTTTTCTTTCAAAAACTTCTTAAGCATTCCTAATTCGCTGCTTCAATATTCAATCTAGGCATAAGGCCAAGGAAAATCAATCGGAATGTCAGTTTATAAACATAAAATGCAAAAGGTTATACAAAGGGAAACACTAGCATGGAAGACAGACATCTAAGACCACCCTAGATTTAGAGGGGGAAAAAGAACAAGCAAGAGTACTCTTTTGCCTGTTAATAGAGCAGCTGGCAAAGTCTTGTAAAATATTGATTTTATTTTTTGCAGTGTGGCTGAATAAAGGAATAATTCATAGATTTGCGCTGCTCTACTTAATTGTTAATAATAACAGTAAGAAACATCACCTTTAAGATGATCAGCAGCAGTGCATGATGCTTAAATTTTAAATTTCAGGTGTTGATTTGCCTCAGACTTATTTATGACACTTATTTTATTCCTTTTAACAAGTGAGGAAATAAGAGAACAGAATTTTTTCCTCTGCAGACCACACAAAGAGTGATGCTTGATTCCCTTCATGGCTACCTAACTCAGCTCGGCCATTATTTCTCACCTCTTGACAATCACTCAAATTTGATTGGTGTAGGAAGAGAAGTTGAAACCAACCCAATATCCTGTTTGCTGGAAATAATATTGCATAAGGATAGTGATGGGCGAATTTATTTGGCAGGCGAAAATTTGCATTGAATTTCCGCATTTCACGCCGGCGATTGAATTTGCGACATTGTCGCGAAAATTCGCAGGCAAATTTTTGTCTGCGTCATAGTTTTTTTGACGTTGGCGACAAATTCAACACTGGCAACAATTTTGACGCCGGCGACAATTAGCCGCACACCCATTGACTTTTTTTTCTGCAAAGCGAAACAGGACAAATTCGCCCATCACTACATACAGACAATACAGATCCATTGTAATTATGATGTAATAGAATAATGTATTTGACACCATATGCTCTACTTATGTCATATTTCTGTAGAACAAAAACACAGATGAATGTGTACACGAGTAATAACAGTGCAATCAGTGCCAAAATTGATCCCTGCAATGAAGAGGTTACTGTCAACATAAATGGGTAAATGGGAACATGAATATATGAAATGGAGCAGGTGGAGATCCTGAGGTACGGATAACTTACACATTCACAGGTAAGAACATCTGTGTATAAGATGCTGCTACAGGTAGGATTTCAGCCTAAAGACATACGAAGAACAATTTGAGGTAAAAGGAAAATTTAGAAGTAAAAGAAAAAGTGTAAGTTTCTCAAGCACCCCTTTCCACAGTGATGGTTTGAATTGCTTTCAGCATTTTCCTTAATCTCTAGAATACCTGGGATAATCTTATAAGGGGATCTAACAAGAAATTTCTGCCTTACTGAGGGTGATTCTCTGAGAAGTATTTTAATCTAAATTTGTTTTCTAGATATTAGCAGTTTTATGTTGCTATGAAGGCTTTAGTAGGCCTGGATTGGGTTGGGATTCAGAATAAGCCCTGTCGTTTCGTGTACACTAAGGCCCAAAGAAGCCCCCTTAGGCCCAATAAATACCGACTGTCTAGGGCAGGGTCCCCAACCTTTTTTTACCCTTGAGCCACATTCAAATGTAAAAAAAGTTGGGGAGCAACACACCCTTGGGTGCCAAATAAGGGCTATAATTGGTTATTTGGTAGCCCCTATGTGGATTGGCAGCCTACAGAAGGCTTTACTTGGCACTATACTTCATTTTTATGCAAATTAAACTTACTTTCAAGCCTGGAATTCAAAAATAAGCACCTGCTTTGAGGACACTGAGAGGAACATCAAAGGGGTTGGAGAGCAACATGTTGCTCGCAAGCTACTGGTTGGGGATCACTGGTCTAGGGCATCTTACAGCAGCCCCTCTGGCATTTGCCACAGAGAGTTACCTTAAAGGGGAACTGCCGTAAAAAAAATTAATATAAGCTTCATCATACTGATAAGTATATTTTTAAATATAATCAATTAAAAGTATTGACCTGTTTCTGAAATAATCAAGTTGCTTCATGCAAGAGTTCGAAGTCTGATTTTTAATGACAGTTCCAAGGTAACTTTTAGGGGGTGAGCTTCTTTTGTTAGAGCTCACTCTTTTAAAGCTGCCAGAAATACTGTCTCTCTACGTGCAGTATTTGTGCCAATGAGATTTATGATGTTAGATTTTGTTTGTGCTGGAATTAGCTATTTGCATGAGCTCCAATACATCTGCTAGAAAAAGGACCCCCTGTAAAAGATATATTGGATCTGGATGAAAATCTGACACTCCGCTCCTGAATGAAGAGACAAAGATGCTCAGAAGGAGATAGTGAAAAGAAATTTGATTTTAGAAACTGTATATATTTTTAATTTACTTTAGAAAGTTTCTTATTTCAGTACAATTAAGCTTATATTAAAATTTTCATTTTCACGATAGTTCCCCTTCACCCCTTACTGTATATGTACTTGAATTAAGTTAAAACTAGGACTGCTGACTATGTTGAGGCACCAGTACTATTACCAGTACAGTGTCAAATATTACAGGGAAAGAGTAATTATGTGATTGAATATCAATCAATATATCTGTTATTTCATCTTATACATTGCATCCTAAGAATAAATTCATGGTCCCAGGTCTGCCAGCAAAAAATGTGTGAGTGCATGGTGAAAAAACAAAAACAAATTATTCCCTGACTTAATTTGGGTCCCTTGAGCAAAAATTCCATTATGTATACTGGCAGCATTCTTCTGGAATATGCACAACCAAGTCTCCTCCATCAGACGAAGATGATGAAGCAAAATTCATCACTATGAGATGAACACCTTTCCACTGCCCCAGAATTTACATGCCAATGCTGGGCAAAGCTAAAGAGGCATTTGTGCAGCTGCTTGCCCATAACAAAATGCTCCTAATAACTATTACTGCAATGCTGATACGAGAGATTGAACACTTTATTTAGTGCATTTATTTTATATACATATATCAAATACTCTGAGTCAACAGATGTGCTACTGAATAACCATAGAAGTTAAAGGTGCCAAATATATTATATCACTACACTGACAAAGACAGTTTGTGTATTAAAATTTAAACGGTGCTAATGGTCTTACAGGTCTTATATACCAAAGGGTCGTTCCCACTTTCTGCACTCAAACAAAAATGTTGTGTTTCACTGCTGAATGGGATTTGAAGGAAATTAAACTTTTTCTCATAAAAAGTACTTACAATACCCTTGTGCCTTCACAAACTACCTGCATATTTTTCTTTCTCCCCACATGGTTGATATATTACAGGAAAGCAGTTTGGTTCCAATGCACTGTGCACAACTGGAAAAATACATTGGCCATAAACATTTTTACCAAGTTGCTGGAGTTTGGGAATGTTTTAATGTTTCCAAATGAAACATCAGTAGCAAGAGCTTGACCATTGTGAATCCACAGTGCTCATTTATAGCAAACACTAAACTGCAATATCTTTTTTTTATAGTGTTGGGGAAAGTTACAATCAAAATTTGATCTATTATTTTCTGTAAAGCTCCAGATACATGTTTATATTAATAAGCCGTGTAGAATGTTTGGGACCTGAGCATTCCAGATAACGGATCTGTAATTTGGATTTGGATCCCATATCTATACACATAATCTGATCAAAGCACAGATGTAGTCAAACAATTGGGTACATCTTGAATAAACAATCTATGTTCATTGAATATTTTAGACTTTTGATAACTTATCCAGAACCTATGATGTCTCTATTAGTATAAATAGTACAATTGCCCTGCTCCTTGTTATAGAAACCATTTATATATGGACATCAGATAAGTTTCCACCACCCCGCAAAATCCTACCCTATGTACCTGCATGATGGACTTCCAGGTGTACATAAGGACAGTAAGCAGGTATTCTCCCAAAATAATACTCTAGTTGGTCTTCAGGCTGAACTGCTCTGGTGCACATCCCCAGGGGGAACAGCCACACAGCTGGGGGACCACTGATATAAGGTAACACATATTTGTGGTCTTTTATGGTTGGAGTTGAACAGCCCTTTTGTAGCTTATGGTTGCAGCTGCTCAGTAATAACATTCTCAGCAAATTACTTTTTTTTCTTTCTCTGCTCATTTTTTAACAGAACACATTTGCCATATAAACTATCCAAGCCAATCTCTGCATTATTATTTAAAGAGTGAATACTGTGTTCTGCACAACATTTAAAGGGAAATTAAAAAATAAATATGTTTAATCAATCTAAGCTAAAATGAAAGTCCATTTTCAACAAATGGATAATTCTTGGTTAAGGCTTCCTTTTGTCCTCCAGAATTACAATACAATTAATAAGTAATCGGTTCAATAATCTCTTGAAGTCAACTAGATGGGTTCCTAAACTATTATGTATGCTACAACAAAACAAAAAAAAAAATGTCTAATTTACAAAAAAACCGACACGATGCATAAATAAAAAAAAAAGAGAGAGAACATACATACATTAGGGAGTGAGAGGAGAAGGGTAGCACATGGCATACATTAGGGGGTGAGAGGAGAAGGGTAGCACATGGCTGTCCCTCTGGTATGCCCCCTAGCTTGTGCATAATACTGGGGATCACAGGGGGGTGGAAGTTACTAGGGTCCCTGTAGTCAAGTACTGCCACTGTGTGGATGTAAGTATGTGGAATTAAGGGAGAAAAGGTCCTGTGCTTGACACTGCATACTGCACTCTTATGTTCACTTGTGAGCTCTTTGGTGTGAAAAATTGCAGGAAGTCATATGAACCAAGCATTATGTTAATGGCTCAAATAGCATTACCTCACCCCTGAAAAAAAATCCCTGATACACCCACTCTATGCCTTTTGGGTAAATGACACTTGATATATCGCACATATCTCCACCAGAGCTGAAATGTTTGCCACTAGCCTTTTTTGGAATTTTGTAGAACTAGTAATCATGCCATCTATCAGAAATATACCAAATATATATTTTTTTCTCTACAATTCAAAAATATTTGATCTTTTAAAATTAGTGCATATGAAAAAACTGAATGATACACAATATTATATTAGCATGGGTGGCATGCAAATTCACATGCAGCCAGTCATTTGATTGGCTACATGCAAAACATGCAAAAAAGATTGGACTGATGGTGTCTTCCCAGCAAGTGATTTTTGTAAAGTAGTCAGAAGCAGCTAGGTATTTCAGCAACCGGCCTTTGCATTCCTTCATTGGTATAGAAATTCAGTTATACATTAGCAAAAAGAAATTCAACAGACAGTAGTTGAAAGTAAAATCCAAAAAAGGGTCGTTAAACCAAAGAGTATGTAGTCAGCAGGACCTTTAGTGTATCAATTCAAGGTAGCATTGCCAGTATGTGGTGCTGCCTCCTCAGTACAGAAGGAAAGAGACGGGCGCAGTCCCACAGTATAAAATCAGTGCTAAACATTTATTAAATAAAAAGTATTGCACTTATTGATTTCAGTAGTGCAATCAGTATATCAAGTAATACAGTCCAGTCAACAAAATAGCCCAAAGCATTTCGTCTTGAATCAGACTTCATCAGGGGAATAAATATTCATATTCCAAAATTCTTTTATAAAGCTTCATTTATAAAAAAAATCGCATTGGCGTTAAGGAAAGAAGTTTGCACATGTACAAAGCATCAGACACTACGTTCATGCATGTGTATGACGTCAGATATCACGCACAAAACGTCACACACAACAAGCAACATGCAAAAACCAGGAAGCCAAGGGTTGGCATGCAAGTGTCTGAAAGCATGCGCATTCAATTCTTGCCAAGAATATGCCCATACACCCAGGAGGGAACATCTAAAACCAACATGATGGCTCAACATGTATCTCTCTGGAACCTAAATTGAACTATGTGTTGCTAAGGTATAAAACCATGGCAACATTGGCTCAATATATAAAGCTAACATTTAAAGGTTAAAATTTAAAAGGAATTCAATAAAATAATTACATAAATCTATTAAAATGAGGCAATGCGCTACTAGATAACATAATTAGAAAATTATTATTATACTATTGAAATCTGTAAGTGCAATAATTTTTATTAAATGTTTTATCACTGATTTTATACTATGGTATCTCTCTTTCATTTTGATTATGTGTAAAATAAAGCAAGATGGAGAAACAATAAATGTAGGCAACAAAGAGGGGCAAAACCCTTACAGTTTACTCTGAACCTCGACTGAACCCAAAAGGCAGACTTAGTCACTTTTTCCACTGCTTTCTCCATCTGCCTCTGCTCACATAATCTTTGGCTTCCCCATAGAGACTTGACTGGGTCCTGGCTCTATTCAGGCTGGGCGTAGAGGGAAGAGACACTGAGAATATCATGGTTGACTGACCAAAATACTGAGATCAGAGAGATTATGCTTCATTTACTAACCACCTCTTGCCAAAAGCAACACTGTTTAACTGCAGGTACTCAAAACCCAACAGGCAAGTTTAAAGGAATGTTTAGGCTTAAAAGAGAGCCTTTCATAATGTAGATGTGTTAGGAATATCTACCACCCCCTTGGCAATTTTTCATGTGAAAGCATTAATAAGAAAAATTCAAAGCTTTTCCTGCTCAGAGAAAAATTAATAGTTTCTTAAAAGTGGTTGTCCATGGAATAAAAAAAAATGGAAAAGCTCTTATAGTAATTATTTTTGGAACAGTTACTAAATGATTGCTAGCTTTTGCTATCACAAATGTGAGACTTTGATTTATTATAATAAAATGTTGATCACTAATTTTTCATTGTACATTAATTACAAAATTACAATAATTTTAAAGCTTTTTGCAAATGTGATTTGTGTACTGATAGCACAACTGTCTGGCTGCTTACAATCTCTGGGCCTACTGAAACATTGCTGCAAGCCAGCTATTGAAAAAAGACCTGGAGGAGAACTAACTTATGTTGCTAGTGTTGGGCAAATTTGTCCCATTTCGCTTTGAGAAAAAAAAAATTTCCAGCAAAAAAATCGCAAAACACATTGAAGTCAATAGATGCCAAAATTATTTTGACGCACATCAATTTTGGCACCCGCGACAATTTTTGGCCAAATGCATATAAAGTAGCAGTATGCACAAAATGTCTCTGTCTTAAATATATTGATAATGGGTTGAGTGCAGAGTACTCTTGTATGTGTCTATATGTATTTTGTGGTCACAGCCTCATTGCACCCCCGCCTAATGGTTTTTAAAATTAGTGGTGAGCACAACTTTCCCTTGTTTGTTATAGTTATACAGGAGCAGTGACCAGCTCCATGTTGTAGCTCCCACCCTTCCCAGCTATAGTCAGGTGATCCCACTGGTGTCTAATAAAAGGGCAGCCAAGTTTGGGAGTTTTACTTTGAAAGCAGCTAGTAAGTTGCAGGTAAAACTAGTCCCTTTTGTAAAATGTATAATGAAGCAATAGAATTCTTAATGAATCAGATGAAAATTGAGCATAGGACTGGCCAGATATGGGATGACTTTGACATAGTTGGCCAGCTTAAATATATTGCAATATATGGACAAACAATCCCTGTTTTGTTTAAAGGGTAAGGCATTTTTCAGTAGCAGTATGCACAAAATGTCTCTGCCTTAAATTAATTGATAATTGGTTGAGTGCAGAGGACTCTTGTATGTATCCAAATGCATTAAAGCCAATGGGCGTCCGGATAATTTTTTATGCAACGCGGCGGATTTTTCTCAGGTGAATTTATTTGCTCCCTGCAAAACATGGAAATTCATCGCAGATCCGCGCCTGCCGAATTTATTTGCTCATCACTAGTTGCATTTTTTACGTCAGAACCTGAGAACAGAAAGGCATGAGCAAATACTGCTTTCCATTGCAACTACATTTACAAACAACTTTAAAACCACTGTGAATAGAGTGAGTTTTCTTTCTAAGCTTTCTCTATATAAGAGAGTGAGAGAAATTGCATTTCTGTATTGCTCCATTAGCTAGACTGTGTAAAGGTTTCTTCCTTCTAATCAGGTTCACTCTTGCCATTTCATAAGATGGCCAAACTATTCCGAAGGGAACAAGTCATCTGCTTTCTCTACATAGCTGATAGTGCTGGAGAAAGTTAACCCAATAATCATATGTAATTTAGGGAATGCCAACCCAAAAATTAAAATTTTGCCTAATAAAGAGAACACAATTATAAACAAATTTGAAATATTGAAGGCAGTGTTTGTCTGTCCCTTTCTAGTCTCTGCCCTGCTGGCTCAGACTGTTGATACAATGTAAGATAAACAGCTGATTAACAGACATGTCTTTACTGGAGAACCAACACTTTTGCAACATTGATTAAAAATGAAAAACCAGGAATTAAGCAAATGCTGAATTCATCAGCAATTGTACAGGTAACGGGACTCGTTGTACAGGTATAGGACCCATTATCCAGAACACTTGGGACGGGGGGGTTTTCTTTAAATTTGCATCTCCATACCCTTACACATAATAAACATTAATTGAACCAATTGGGATTGTTTTGCCTCCAATAAAGATTAATAATATCTTAGTTGGGATCAAGTACAAGGCACTGTTTTATTACAGAGAAAAAGGTAATTTTTAAAAACATTTTTACTTTTTGATTAAAATAGAGTCTATGAGAGATGACCTTCATGGAATTCAGATCTTTCTGGGTAACAGGTTTATGGATAACAGATCCTGTACCTGTATTTAGAAATAACTTTAAAACCACTGACAATTTTTAATAAAAGCATATTGGAAAGTTGCTTAGAATTATATTTTCATTTCTTATGGAAATTTGTATTTTTGGGTTGCATTCCCTTTAAGCCATATTGTACATACAATATAGCCATTTGTAGCTTGGAGGCAGCCCCACTGCTGTTAAATGTTAAAATGCAGGAAGAAATGCAGCACAAGTGGTGTAGAGAGACATTTGGCATCTTCTAGCCTCCATACAGGTTAGTAGACTGACTTCAAATATCCTTATATACATTTTAGTAGTGCATAATTATGACCCAAAATGTGATCTGTTTTTCTATTCTATTCCTAACACTAGATAATGAGAACCTGATTACACAAATCCATAATGCTTGCTCATTTATTTATTAGGGAAAATGATCCAATTTTACATGTTTGTGTGTGGCAAAAGTATATGAACCGTTGCTTTCATTAACTGGTGTGCCCCCCCCCCTTGGGCAGCAATAACCGCAACTAAACTTTTCTAGCAACTATTGTCCTGCATATTGGCTTGGAGGAAATTTAGCCAATTTTCCCTGCAGAACAGCTTCATCTTAGGAATGTTGGTGGGCTTACTCACATGAACTGTGTTATTAT
Source organism: Xenopus laevis (assembly GCF_017654675.1). Classification (NCBI taxonomy): domain Eukaryota; kingdom Metazoa; phylum Chordata; class Amphibia; order Anura; family Pipidae; genus Xenopus; species Xenopus laevis. The sequence goes on along the minus strand of NC_054381.1, from coordinate 91,079,194 downwards.
GGGTCGTTGTCTAGCTACATAAATCCCCTTTTTTCTTCAGGTCCAGTTAATAGATGGATACCATGATATTTTCCTACAAAATTTGTTAGTACAATACCGAATCCATCAATGGCAGCAAAACATTCTGTCCAACAGGCGGCAAAGTAGGCATAAACCATGATACTGCCACCAACATGTTTTACAAAAAGAAAAAAATACAGCTGCAGCACCTCTGTTTAAGTGGACTGGAGTCCAAACTTTTCGGAAATAACTTTCTAACCTTTCATTAATCACTGTTTTTTGGAGGTCCTTTAAAAAATCTAATGTGTGATCCATGGCACAATTCCACAGATTTGGATAGTGAAGACCCAGATTTATGTTCTTTAAATAAGGGACAGCCTCCCACAATCACACCTGACTATCATCCAATTGACTGAAACACCTGGCTCTAATTTCTCCTTGAAATTAACGAAGAATCCTAAAGGGTCACATTTGCCCCAGAAATGTAACTTTGGAACTTTCCGCATTAAATACATGGACAAGTAAAATGTTTTTGAGTCATTTGCTTAATTGGGTTCTCTTTAATCTAACTGAATTCAGAAGGGTTCACAAACTTTCAAGCACCAGTGTATAACACATTAATGATGTCACAAATGTAACACTGTATAGTACCATATTTTTGATGCAAAATATTGTTTTACTTTTATGCGAATAAGCAGCATTCATCTTGCTTAAGAAAATCATCCATTACAAGACAACCATCCTATTTACAAACTTGTATAACATTTTAAAGTCAGACTAACGTCTAGAATTTCATTGAACTGCTTAATAAATATGTATGATTGTACAAGTTGTACAGAGGCATTAATCTGGCAGAGCAAATTGTATTCAAATGCAAATTTAAAAAAAACATTTTTTTTATATATGCCCCAATAATATCACAAATCACTAAAGGGTTGAATTTTTAAAAGGTACCAGAAAGTGTTTTTACATAGGTCATAAAAATCCAAGGCAATTTCTAAAACGTATTATTGACATGATATCTATAGGGTGGTTGAAAATGTTAAATTGATGTTTAATAACAGTTGGGATCTTTGCAGCCATTCACATAATTTAAAGATGGGTGCCCTTAAAAGGACCATCATAGTAGCAGGTATTTTACTGGCATGTTTCCCAAACAGGTGCCTGATGCTTGCCAGATGCTGGTGTATGATTTGGGACCATCTCACAAAAGTGTTCTTTTTTGGGAGGTATGATGCCTTGTAACACTGGTACAGGACCAAGCCAAAAAGGGGATTAAATAATAGAGGAGGTTTAAATAAAATGTTTAACCTCACTAATCCCAGGTCAGTGTAGCGACTCAGGATTGCATCATACAGAAAGAAAGCAATAGTAAGATGCAAAAGCCTACAGTGAGCAGGAGACAATTAATACAGCTGCCAGGATAGCTGGAAGACCTGAAGACAAGGCCCTGATGTTCTAGCCCCAGATGTAAAATATACTTACTGTATACATCTAGCATCTTTTGATGCTAAAACATATAGATTATATAGATTTCTTTTAGCAAAAGTTATTAGCAATTTCAATGCATTGTAAAGATATCTTATGTAGTTCAACACTTACTTCCAATATAATCTGTGAAATCCAGGACCTCAGTGCCGTTCACAAGAGGCACTACATCTTTTTTTTACAAGGATATTATACAAATGAACAGGATAAATGTGTTCCTTGTTCTTTTTGTTACTGAGCAGGAAAACCTCTGATGTAGATTTAGCCTTTTGACAGTCTACATAGACAAGACAAATGGCTGAAAACAAGGCAATTGGACTTCCTACTGCTACAATATCTTATTTGGCTCCCATGACACAGCGTCTCTGTTATTCAGCCTTGCCATGGTAAAGTAAATGTATACGTTTCCCACAAAACAGATGAAGGCAATCAGCCCTTTCATAATGATATCTTCTTGACCAAGGAAAGCAAATAATGTTCCCTTTGCTAAAATAACTGTTTCTAATACTCCATTTATTCTTTAAACTGTTTATGAAACACTTCAAGCAAGGTCAGGCTCCAGGGGCCAAAATAATTAAAGACTGAGCACTGCATCTATGCATTTTGTATCTGTGAGTAAACACTGCAGCAATTGTTATGAAGTGGGATACATCCATTAAAAAGGTTTCATAATGTGTGCTTTTTTGTTCTCTTATGTCTATTGTCTGCACAACCATATGTTTATTAGTAGACAAACAGTGAGAGTAGGAAATTAATGTTTCTTTAGGATTATGGCACACAGGCAATTTTAAAAGTTGTGTAATCCAAATTTTATGTAGTTCCATGTGCAGGGTACAAATTGCAAAAAAAAAACAACAACAACAACAATTGCCGCCCATTAATTTTACAGTGATTTTGAGCATTTTGTCCCCTTATTGCAAAGCTACAATTGTTAATACCTTTTTAATTCAAAATTTAAAGTCATGAGCTGGCCACACATGGTGAGCTTGTCAAAGGAGCTTATCTTTAATCGACTTGGTTCCACCAGGTGATGAGCCAAATTATTCTGACTCAATGGTTTGGTTCTGGGCTGGGTTCATAAAAGTTGCCTGCTGGTAAAGATCCATATCAACAGCCCTTGGCCAAGAGGCTTAATAGATGATTTACCATTACTTTGTCCCCAGATGAGAGACAATGACATCAGTAGAGGTATATTAACTACTATGGTGGTTTCTGTAATTGCTTACTGTTTAAAGGAAGGGCAACAAGAGTAAGGTGGATAGATGAGCATTAGGAAGAGGACAAGAGGGATTAGTAGGAAGATATTAAATAGCCAACAAGGAAGAATTTGCACACTGTTACAGACATTATAGGGCCAGTTCACCATTATAAAACCACAAAACTTTGCTTTCTATTTTTTACTGTTTTCCTAAAATTGTTTAAACTTTGTTTTTGTCTCTGGGGTTTCGATCTGGCAACTCAGTAGTCCAGGCGCAGGCACAGAACTGCTTGCTACATTAGTTGATACATTTCTCAGCAGCATCTATGGATCGGTAACCCCCTCTCCCAGAACAGACCCAGGGAGAAACAAGAAGGTGAAAAATTAAACTTTAATAGTAAAGCCTACACTTTCCAACCATGTATATAAATTGGACATATCTTGTCCACCAAAGCCACATAATCTGTACTGCATATACCCCCTCTATTTGCCAGCACCATCACATTTTCCTAAAACAAATAGCAGCTTTAACCAGGCGGCCATTTTCCCTCTGACACATCATCAGTAACATTGAGACACGTTTGCTGTAAAGTTCATGCAATGCAGAATGCAGGTTACACAGGCACAACATACTTTGATTAAAGGTTTTGCTGGGGTTGAGCACTGTAATGGTTAAAGGAGAAACAAACCCTCAATAAAAAAAACCCCTACCCTACATATACCCCCTTTCCCACCCCCCGGGCAAATGCCCCTGTACAGCGGAGTTCACGGGCGCCATCTTCAGCGGCTTCGGTAATCTTCGGAATGAGGCCTGCGCTTCAGCAATTTCCGTGGGTTTCGGTGCATGCACAGTTGTAGCGAAACAGAAAATTGCTCCAACTGCGCATGCTTTGTTTCGCCGGTCTAATTCTGAAAATTACCGAAGAGAAGAAGATGCCCGTGAACTCGGCTGGACAGAATCTGCACGGAGGGGTAAGTAAAGAGTTAGGGGCATTTGCCCATGGTAGCAGTTGACTAGGGGGGAGGGGGGTTTATGTAGGGTAGGGTGGTAGGGATTTTTTTTTGTTAAGGGTTTGTTTCTCCTTTAAACTAAGATAAGGAGAGGTGGCTAGGAGAATAAATAGGATCAGGCAGCTAGAGTTTCTATGGGAACCAGCAATGTTATCTCTAGATTGGAGGGTGTGTTTAGTAATCTGAGCTGAGAAGAACTGGGCATGCTCATTAGCCAACAGTTAATGTAAATTCCTAAAGGAGGGGGCAGAGTGGGTTAGAGGAGCAAGAATTCTAAGTGATTAAGGGGATGCTGCAGCCTTACTGTTAACCTTTTAATAAAGGTATCTAAAGCTTTCAAAGAGGCTGTTCACAGATTACATTTATGTGTGTGTGTGTGGGGGGGGGGTTACATTTAAATACGTTATTTCTGGTCAACTATAAGAAAAGAGTGATATAGCATATTTGGAAAGTAAATTACCCATTTAGGTTTTCCTTTTTAGAAAAACATTTTTAAAAAAAACCTATTAAAATAAATATTAAAAAAAATCAATTAAGAAATGTTGTGTTTATTAAACATTTAGCAATTCTGTATCTCTATTAGATGATGGTCCATCACCTTTTCTCTAGTAAACGCAGATGACAGTCTTGTAGATATTATTATTATTATTAATAATAATAATAACATTTATTTTTAGAGCACCAACTTATTCCACAGCACTGTACCATAAATGGGTTTATATAAAGAACTTACATTATTTAGAAATTACATACATAGCGACCAGTAACAGATATAAAATATGAAGAGGGTCATACCAAAAAGAGACACAAGTTGTAGTGGTAAGAATGAAACATTTTTCATTATTTGATATGATATTTTTGAAAGATTACACAATTTATCAGTAGCATAAAGACAAGGAATGTAAAACAACTAAACCAAAGAACTCAAACAAAAATGGTTAATTCTGCATTACAATAGTTAGGGACAGTAATCATTAAAGTATTTTGGCATAATCATTTATACCAGGATCACCTGGCCTATCAGCACAAGGCAATCCTTTTTTTTTAATTTTTGGTGTCCCTGTCCACAGTATACTAAACTGACATTTTCAGGCAAAACTAATTGGAGAAGCATTCCAGGGGCTCAAAATGTTCTTATGTCTTCTAGGTTTAAAGCAACATCTGCATAAGGATGTAATATTTATCATTGCCTTTGACAAGTTCAAGAAGATATTACAGAAATCTGGGGGCCTGAATTATGAAAAGCATAGAACAAATTCCAACAGCAGATTTAAGGATCCATGATTTCATTACATGCATGGTTCTAATAAACTAAAAATACATACCACATAAACAATATATAGTTTGTTTTGTTATATAAGCAACATATGCAACATACGCAACATACATGTGGTAAAAGATTTAAGCAACACATGTTAGCAATACTCTCTCAAAACTGCAAAGAACTGTTTATTCAGAAGTTTACAGCACCAGTATGCCATAGCGGAGACACTGTGAATGTATTAGCATAGGAAGCTATTTGCAGTGATTCCCCATATTTAATGTGCTATGTGTGGTCAAAAATAGAAAATCAGTTTGTGCAGCAGAAACCTAGAAAAAAAATCCATGCTAATAATGGATTTTGTATGTATATTCCCGTTTAACAACAGATCAACATTTGCTCAAATCTTAATTTGTTGTTTTAAAAGGACTGCATTACAAAAATATAAGAGCCAGGATAGCACATATCCAGTGATTAAAAGGGTTGTTCACCTTCCAAACACTTTTTTTCAATTCAGTTGTTTTTAGATTGTTCTCCAGAAATAAAGACTTTTTTCAATTACTTTGCATTATTTATTTTTTACGTTTTTCCCAAAATCTAAGTTTAAAGGTGAATGTTCGTGCCTCTGGTGTTTGAGTCTGGCAGCTCAGTAATTCAGCACATACTCTAAAATGTTACAATTTTGCTCTATTTCTCAGCAGCATCTCTGGAGTATTAGCAACTATTGTATCAATTCTAACAGCTGCCTGTAATGAAACCAAGAGATTCTGCTCAGCAGGGACAAAAATAAGAAATGTATCAACTAAATGTATCCATTTAGAACAGTTTACAGGATTGGCGACCCCCCCTCCCAGAACTGCTTCAGAAGGAGAGAAATGACACTTTACACTTCAATATTAGAAAAACCGTCACACATAGAAAATAGAAAGTCATTGGAAAAAGATGTTATTTCTGGTGATCTACCTGAAACCATCTAGTTGTTTGAAGGTGAACAAGCCCTTTAATAAAAAAAAGAAAGAAAAATAATAAGAAAAAAAAAGAGAAATAATGCAGTAATAGTAGAAAAAGTGGATTCTAATAATCCTGGGGGCCACTGAAAAATACAAATAAAAGATTTGGAAAAACCATATTATAGAATTTTTAGATGTGAACTACTGATGCAAAATAAAACTTACAAATTGCAAATCAAGACAATGGTAACTGTGACTAAGTTGCCTCTAGTCACCTTATGCATGTATGTATGTGTATATATGTATGAATACTTTTATTTTAAAACAGACACACAATATATAAATAAATAAAAAAACAGTGCTAACAGTTGAGGCAAGAGGGTGGACAAGAGGATTTAGGGGCAGATTCATTAAGGGTCGAATTTCGAAGTTAAAAATACTTCGAAATTCGACCCTCGAATTGAAATCCTTCGACTTCGAATATCGAAGTCGAAGGATTTAGCGCTAATCCTGCGATCGATCGATCGAAGGATTTTTCGTTCGATCGAACGATTAAATCCTTCGAATCGAACGATTAGAACGATTTTAATCCAACGATCGAAGGAAAATCCTTCGATCAAAAAAAGGTTAGCAAACCTATGGGGACCTTCCCCATAGGCTAACATTGACTTCGGTAGGTTTTATCTGCCGAAGTAGGGGGTCGAAGTTTTTTTTAAAGGGAAAGTACTTCGACTATCGAATGGTCGAATAGTCGAACGATTTTTACTTCGATTCGTTCGATTTTGTTCGAATTCGAACGAATTTAACCAATTCGATGGTCGAAGTACCCAAAAAATACTTCGAAATTCGAATTTTTTTCATTCGAATCCTTCACTCGAAGTTAGTGAATCTGCCCCATAGTGTCCATCGGTCAACTAGAGCAAAGTGACTCAAACGTACATTAAAGTGGCGGTTCACGTTTATTGTTAACTTTTTGTATGCTATAGGCTAATTCTAAGATACTTTTCAATTTGTCTTAATTTTTTCTTTTTCATCGTTTTTAAATTATTAGTCTTCGTCTACTTATTTTTTTCACTTTTAAATGGGGGTTACTGACCCTTATCTGAAAATCAAATGCTCTGTAAGGCTAAAAAATGTATTGTTATTGCTACTTCGTAACTCATCATTCTATTCAGACCCTCTCCTATTCATATTCTAGTCTCTTATTCAAGTCAGTGCATGGTCGCTAGGGTAATTTGGACCCTAGCAATCAGATTGCTGAAATTGCAAACAGCAGAGCGTCAGAATAAAAAGCTAAATAACCCTACAGCAAATTAACTTCAGCACTTCCTCTCTCACCAGCAGCAGCAGCGTTTCAAAAAAACATGACTTTACGGTCACTGGAGTTTCTACAAAATGAAACAAAGAAGATGCGCTCCAAGTGCCACAATGCCCTTTTCAGTTTTATTGGACAACAAAATACACTTGTGCACAAAACAAATGGTCTTAAAGCTCACTTTTTCTCAACATGTTTCGCACAAGTGCACTTCATCAGGAGGTATCAAATAAAAAGCGAAATAACCCAAAAAAACCGAGAAATAATAAAAATGAACAAGTGCAAATTGTCTAAGAATCAGTGAACAGCCTCTTTGAAATCTTTAGATACCTGCCACTCTGGTTAAAAAGTTAACAGTAAGGCTGCAGCATCCCATTTATCACTTAGAAATGCTTCTACTCCTGTAACCCATTCTGCCCCCTCCCTCAGGAATTTACTTTGGCTGTTGGCTAATGAGCATGCTCAGTTCTTCTCAGATTACTAAACACACCATCCATTCTAACAGCCAATGAAGAGATAGCATTGCTGGTTCCCATAGAAACTCTGTCTGATCCTATTTTTTTCTTCTTACCACCTCTCATGAGTTCAGCTTAACTATTACAATGCTCAACCCCAGCAGAACTGTTTATCATAGTATGTTGTACCTGTGTAAATGTGCATTCTGCATTGTAAGAACTTTACAGCATGTCCTGTTTGCAGATGTCAATGTTACTGATGATGTGTCAGAGGGAAAATGGCCGCTGCGGGAAAGCTGCTATTTATTTTAAGAAAATGTGATGGCGATGGCAAATAGAAGGGGTATATGCAGTACAAATGTTGTGGCTTGGGTGGGGAAGATATGCGCAACTTATATACATGGTAGGAAAATGTAGGCTTTACATATCCTTTAAAAAAAGAACAACCCCTTTAAAGAAAAATACCCCACTACCTTTAAATCTCTGAATATGGCAATATTTATTTTGAGATTCTAGTATAGATATGAATCCTTTAGGAACTGGTTTGCACTGTCTGTCTACTTTTCTTTCATTTCAAAAAATTAATATAACAGCATCTTTATTTTTATTCAATGAAAGCTTTCCGTTTGGCTTAATGTAGGGGTGCGGTAACGGCGCATAAGGTTGTTTCGTGATTTGGACATCTGCCCCAAAATATTTTGATTAGCAGACATTTAAGCTACTCTAAATGTTGCATCCAGGAATCATTATCATCGCACCTCTGCTCACAGTTCCCTGAAGATCTGACTAATCTATGTGCCAATAAAAATAAATCTCACATTTGAGAAGAAACCAAATAATGTAGTCCTTGTGTACAACAGTTTTCAGTGTGTCAAGGAGTTTTGAATTACATCATAGGTGTAATAGAGAATTCTTTTAACCCTTGTTTACACTTTCAGAGCAGCATAGAAATGACATGTACAGAAGAACCCTATGTTTCCTTAAGATATGTTACACTGTTAAATAATGTTAATAAGAGAGCAAATATTTACCAGACAAGAAGTGAAAGTTGCTAGCTACTCTCGGGAGTTACATTACCTGCTGTTTATCAGTCAACACATTGAAAATATGTCATTACATAACTCATTTCTTTGAGAATGTTTTTGTTACTGTGGCAACCAGGTAATACAAATACAGGTGCGGACTACTAATTTTTGAAACACATTCCTAATTAGTCATTGCTACTTTCCAGCCTCTCAGAAATTAATTCAGAATAAGGAACTTTCTTCTGTGAATCATAAAACTACCGTACGTCTGCAATAAGGGGTTTATAAGCATTCAGTGGTCTAGTTCACTGCTGGTTATTAAGTGATTGGTTTCTGTTAAAAAATTACTCCATTTTAAGACATAAAAGTTTCCTTAATGGGTTAGTTTACCCTAAATGAACTATAAGATCTTTTGTTCCAAGGGTTGGTATCAATTTAAAAGAATAATAAGTGATTTAAAAGAATGTGGGCAAGTTCTTTATCACCATTGTGCTTTGTGCATCAATTGCTTTGTATTTATTCTATTCTCTTAAATGCTCAGGTTTAGGTGGAGAGATTTTAAATTTTTGCAAAAATGATCATGATTAAAGATCAATCAATGCAATATTAATTTTTATATACTTGTTCTAAACCCTGAAATATTTTATTTTTTTTCAGTTGCTATTCAGTGGGGAATTTCAGCAGCTAGGATTCAAATGCCTGCCTAGCAACCAATGAGACTGGAAGATGAAAAAGATGAATAGGAAGGTAAGTAAGTAATGAGAAGTAGCACTGATAATAAAGCTGCAGCCGCACAGAGTATCTGTTTTTTGGCAGCTGGGGTGAACCCCATTTGGAAACTAGAAAAAGCAGGAAGAAAGCAAATAATTCAAAATAATATACGAAAAAAAGACCAGTTGAACAGTTGCTAAGAACAGGACATTCTACAACAAATTAAAAGTTACCTTAAAGGTAATTTAAGGTATTTGTGTACACCCCATTCTTGCTCGAACAATGTAAAGCTACCATATTTAAGCACATCATAAAAGTCAAAATTTTACTACATCTTTAGGTTTTCAATGCTAATAGTAGCACAATTAATTAGATAATGGGAAAGCTAGACGGATGACGCATCAATAGATGTGGAGCTGCCAAAATTAAAATACAGGTATGGAATCTGTTATCTAGAAACCTGTTATCCAGAAAGCTCTGAATGATGTGATGGTCATATTCCATAGACTCCATTTTAAGCAATCTTTTTAGATTTTTAAATGATAAAACAGAACCTAGTACTTGATCCCAACTAAGATTTTATTAATCCTTATAGGAGGTTAATCCATCCTACTGGGTTTAATTAATGTTTAAAAGATTTTTTTAGTAAATCAAAGTCATGGTGATCCAAATTATGGAAAGATACCTAATCTGGAAACACCAAATTTTCGGACAGCGGACTCTCAGGATTCACTTCAAGGAATCGCAAACTCATCAATTCATCGGTAAAAGAACTTGAAGTGGATCCTGAGAGTGCGCTGTCCGAAAATTTGGTGTATGCAGCATTATTGTTCCCCTTAGCGACGGACTCAGGGCGGCAGCACCTGGGTCACAGCGAATTCCGGGTAAGATCATTTCTATTATACATTCCTTGGGAGTTGGAACTGCTCCGGTGTTTTAACGAGAGGTCTGGGGCTACAAGCACCCGGGCCATTCATTTTGAATGGAGAGCGTAAACCGGCATTGACTTATTAATTAATAAAAAAGTTTACCGCAGGACTCGCATAAAAATAGGAATCCCAGTAGTAACGCTGTAAATATATGTGGTATTCCATAATCTGGAAAGCCTCAGGTGCGCAGCATTCTGGATAACACTTCCCATACCTGTACAAGCATAACAATTTCACTTTAAATGCACAAGAAATAACAAAATATCTATTAGGGCTCTTGACAAACTAACCAATTATTAGTTCAAAACTGTGTCAATGTAACCTTTTAAGAAAACCTTAGTAACATACATGACCTGTGCATAAAAAGTACTGGAAAATGCCATTGTATCAGTGAGAATCACAATTAAAAGTTTCACTCTTCCAAAAAAATACAGTAACATGTTTTGCTTCATATATGACAGTACATGATAAGGGGCCATTATAGTTTGAGAAAACTTCCTAAAGTGAGAATTGGCTGAGCTTAAACATGTCAAATACCTACATTTATAAGAAGAATTTCACCGGCACACAGGAGTTGCAGTAGCAGGGCAAGCCCTTGCAATTTTATTATGCAGTAGTGCAACGTTTCGGGGTCACGCCCCTTTGTCAAGCATGGGGGCGTGAACCCGAAACGTTGCACTACTGCCTAATAAAATTGCGAGGGCTTGCCCTGCTACTGCAACTCCTGTGTGCCGGTGAAATTCTTCTTACCCTTGTTGTGAGGCGGCCGATTCCTCTATCACTGGGCACCAGGATAAGAAACTTTGGGAGTGTGTGGTGTGGGGCTTCTCCAAAGTTTACTTGGAAATACCTACATTTCCCAGTAAGAAACTTTGTGGGTTAGGCAGAAAAATGGTCAAAGTTAGTTTTGCTGTAGCACAATTCTGTACATGGGGCTTACAGTCTTGGACTTGGTGAAAGTGAGGTATTATTTTGAGTGGAAAGGTTTGACCAAATAATTCCACAACAGAGACTAAATAATATTAGTCTTTAGAAGGCTCTAATCGCAGATGTATGGTGAAAAGTATTGATACAATGTATTTTTTTTTTTTATTTAGTTGCAATGTAAAGGGATAAAGTGAGCAGGAAAAGATCTAGCAGGGAGTATACCAGGGATCCCCAACCTTTTGAACCTGTGAGCAAAATTCAGAAGTAAATGGAGTTGGGGAGCAACATAAGCATGAAAAATGTTCTTGGGGTGCCATATAAGTGCTGTGATTGGCCATTTGGTAGCCTGTATGTGGATTGTCAGCCTACATCAAGGCTCTGTTTGGCAGTACACCTGGTTTTTATACAATCAAAACTTGCCTCCAAGCTTGGAATTAAAAAACAAGCTTCCACTGGGAGCAACATCCATGGGGTTGTGAGCTACTGGTTGGGGATCACTGGAGTTTACTGTATTTGTGTTCCCTTTGCAAAGCAGAAGACAGGGCAGGAAATACGTATATGCAAATATAGAATGACAACATGATGGGCTGTTCCCTCAAACAATCCACTGTCTGTTTACAGTATACATCCATTTATTATTTCAGTTGTTCATTAATGACTTAGTGGAAGGTATGGTAAGATATGTATGCTTGACCAATATTGATAAATGTAAAGTCTTGCACTTGGGATGTAAAAATATGCAAACCACTTATACCTGTAATGCGACTGCAGTAGGCAAATGCATAATGGAAAAGGAACTTGGAGTCCTTTTAGAAAATAAACTTGTCAGCAGCAAGGAATGTTAGTCAGAAGCTTCAAGGGCAAACAAGGTCTGTATTAAAAGGGGAATAAATTTGCAAAAGCATACATTGGTAAGGCCATGCTGTACAGTTTTGGTCTCCGGTGCTCAAACTGGATATTATTGCATTAGAAAGGGTCCAGAGAAGGGCAACTAAGCTGGTAAAAGGTATGGAAAACCTAAGATTCCATCCTAAATATGAATGTAGTTACATCAAAAATGATTTGTACTGACAAATATGTTCTGTGCTATAGGTATGTTTTTGTTTATAATTTGCCTTTGCCAGTTACTGTACTCATACAAAAATAATGTCAAGTATATTGGCTGGGAGAGCTTTTCATACTAATGCAATGCAGCTTGCACTGAGTACCAATGTATATTTACATTTAAGTGCAAATACTATAGAACTACTATCGCTGCCTCCAAAAGCACAAACGATGCTCAGAATGCAGAAGCTGGATCACTTTTCATGAAGACAGTACACAAAGTTTATTCAGAAGAAACTCAAACACATAAAATATGTCAGAGCAGTTACACAATCTTCCTGCACAAAAGCAACTTGTTCAGGTAGGGATCTCAACATGGAAATTATGGGTGCTGTAGCTGTTTTGCCTTTTAAATTGCAGCCACAGTTTTCGTCATAACATTTTACTTCCAAGTGTATGTTTCACCGTCTGCTTCTTGAGTTGGTATTCAGTGGTCTCTTGTGGGTTAGGTGCCCTGACATTATGCGTTTTTCCTCTCTTCCACTTCCAGCCCATGATAGTTCACAGTTGAAGGAAAACAAAATGTGTTTATTCATAACTTTAATTTGTATGCAGAAATAATATGGAATCCTTGTAAGAGAGTTTTGGTTTCCCTTTTTATGATACTCTGTAACTGTGCTTACTTTAAAATATTTTGTTTCTCTAATGTGTATTTGCAGCCAGCTGCTGAAATGTAGCACCCATTCAGTGACCTGGGAGAGGTTTCACACTAGCTAGATCAATATGCCACTTTGGGATATTTTTTCTAAATGTGCAATTACTTTGGCATTGCTCATTTCTCCATAGGTTTAAATTTATGCCATTTTGGGTATGTAGAACCTGGCAAACAGCCATTGGGTTAAAGTGAACATGTAAAAAGTGGTAAAAAGGAAGACAAGTCATAGCCATTTTCTAGGTGAAAAATAAGTTATTCCAGTAATTAAATAAATTAACTTGCATTCAGTCTTACAATAAATATTTTGAACATTTTTGATGTGGCCTCTTTTCCTCATGTGTTACTGATTTTTTGGCGCATGTGTATTTATTATCAGGGATGGGCAGATTCCACAATCCACCATAACACTTGCCCAATTCCCAAACCAAATTCTAATTTACATATGGATATTACCAACATTCTAAATAGCTATGTGTTAAATACAGATGTCAGCAAGCTGCATGGGATATCTTCCTCTGTAAACTTGTATGGTATTATCCAATAAGTATATCAAACTTCATTTTTCCAAGGTTTAAAAAGTTCCATTGTATAAGAGTTGAATGATCTGGGGGTAACCCTTGCCACAGGGAGACCCATTCATTAGACCCTACTAATGAGTGCATACACAGGCTGCTAAAATCTTGGGCCCAATGGCAATGACAAAAAATTACTAATAATAAAGTTTTTAGGTATAAAATAATTGTGTAGGAGGGGCAAAAATATTAACTTGCAGTCATTTGTGGTTAGGAATAATGTACAAAATATAATAACATGACATGTCAGAGGTAAATCTTTAAAGGTGTCTGGCATGCCCCATGCATATGTAAAACCTGTGCATATAGGTAGATGCAAGAATAAAATTTATGATATTATAAGTTTTATGGCGAAAATTAATTAAATTGTGTGCTAGTTCCTCTTCCTCTCCGGGGAACTGAATTTCACAACTGTTCTGTAAGGATTTCATTATTATCCTACATCTCATCTGTCCTTCTATGCTAGCAAGCATTTATCTTAACCTATACGCTCACATCCACATCATGCAGCTCAAAACACTGCCTTGCAGTACAGCACGTGCTTTAATTAGCTCATCTATGACATGCTGTCATACAATACTGCAAGTTGTAGTTCAATAACAGCTGGAGAGTGGTTGGTTATATTGCTTCATGTCTCACAACACATTAAAACAAAACTGGGTTTCTCATTCACATGTGAAAGCAAAGAGAAAAGTTTATGTAACAGCTACCCAGACTGGTCACTTATGAAGCTCTTCTACTTATAACATATGGATATTTGATCACAAAGCTACAACAGGTCTTCTCTGAAATAGTAAGGAAAACTGCTGGGATTTCTCTTTTGGCTTTATAAAACATATTAGGAATCCCAGTGTAGCTCTGTTCCATGACTGTGTCTCAGTAATTTCTACTTGCCCAGAGAAACATGATATCTCAGGGTGCCTGTTCACATCAAAACAAGCATGTCTAGTAAGATAGGCAAGAATGTCTCAGCATAAGCCTTCTGCTGTATTTCCTGCTAAAGCCAACATTGTAGTTGATTGTCACATCATAGAACACCAAAGCTTGCGGCCACTTGTGGAGGGGGTGGGTTTTGTGGCAGTGGAGGCCAGAGCAGCTGGAGAGGGGCCCCTGGGACAACAGCCCCAGTGGGCCCTAGCACCCCTAGTCCAATCCTGTTTATAATTGAACATTCTATAACATACTAAAAATTAACATACATGTGAACCACCCCTTTAATCATTTAAGGACCCCTCTTGGTCCATAAATGATTATAGACCCTTCCCATGACGTGACATTTGCTGATTTTAAATGAGGTAAATAAATGTGGGTTTATTTTGCTTCCTGGATTACAAGAAATACAACGAAAAAATATACATACGAAATGGAAATCTTTGCTAGACTTTCTTTTAAAGAAATTAAAAAAAAAAAAATAACTCAAAACTTGCACATACACATTTACCTTATTTTATATGTTCTAAATAATATATATCATTAAATATAGCATACTTTGTTATGTTATGATATTTTAGGCTTTACCATAAACTGAAGAATTAACCAAGCTTATTTTGTAAGTACCCCAAAGCTATAGTGTTATACTTTGCACTTTTTACCCTATGCCACTAATTCACAAGGGGCTCATTTCTACTGAAAAGCACAATTTCTTTTGTATGTTCAGGGCTGCTTTAAAAATACAAACAAACAGAGCTTGAGGTGTTCACTATTTACAGCACCTCACAAAAAGAACTTTATGGCCCTATTAAGTGCACTGGTTTATAACACTCTCTGAATTTATTTTATTTTAAGAGTTTATTATTTAATGAGCAAAACTTTCAAATGAAGTGTTACACTAATAGGAGATTGGCCACACTCACACTCAATTCTATTAATACAACTGCATGAAATAAAAAAGAAAATAAAGATTCTTAAAAAAAAGCAGGTGGTTGAATATATTTTTCTGCATTTTTTGATGTTAAACGTTTACACTATAGTGACTAGATTTTTAGAATGAAATGCCAAGAATATATTAGGTGGAGGATGACCAATAAATACTGACTTAATTGTGATCTTTGCTGAATAAATGGTACCTACTCATATTAAAACAAAATATTATGCTGCCAGTTTAGTTGACTGTCACAATCAAATTTATATATATATATCTATAAAACATGCATCCATTCATTATGCATTGCTCACCTATTAATCTGTCACACTGCCTCTCAAACTGCTGCATGGTCATTATGCCCACATAAATTGTTGCTTTAATAGCTGCAATTAAAGCATCAATATAAAGGTAACTAGCCCTTTAAATGCCTCTTGAATGCTGGTGTGGTAGTCAGTATACAGTAGAACCCAGTCTGGATTATTTGTAGTCCCAGGGTGTCAAAATGGTTTATTGCATTACTTTACATGTATCATGTCAATATTATGTCAATAAGGTGCAAGGGAGAATAGTGACCCCAACTGTAATTTCTCAATATGAGACTGTATGAGCTTTTTGGGAATTCATTTTTAGGTTGCCAGGGAATTTCAGACATTATATCAAGGGCTCCAAGTATAACACCGATGGTGTATCCATCACCAAAAAAATGTCTCACTTGCACTTTTTAAACAATCATGGGTGCTTTTTGAAGTATGCTATGGATCATGGAAAACCCATGATGTGTGACAGAGACCCAGGTTTCTGACACCAGGTTCTACAGTAAAGCAAAATAGTAAACACAACCCTTGTAAAGTTTTTACTTTAACATATGTGGACATATCAATATTTGATCTAAAGGTGGTATCAGATAAGCCATTTGTTCTGTGGAAAAAGTACAGATTGTGCAGTTACATGGCCTTTAAATAATATTTAAATAAAGATCAAATATTGATATATCCACATGTTAAAAAAAGAATGTTACATGGGATGTACTTACTTCACTATTATTGCACTATAAAATACCATGGTAATCTCAGTGAACCTCTTCCTAGTTTGACTGTGGGGATGTTGTCCTTTTCATTAAAAAAATTGTCATTAAAGAAAGAGATGTGCTTTACTGAAAAGTTCATATCATCAGTCTACATGACATTATCCCAGGTGTGTTTTATTGAAATCTAATCTGGCTTTATTATGTTTCTCTGTCAGCAGTGGGGTCTTCCTGGGTCTTCTACCATAGAGCCCCCTTAGAATTGGTGACAGATGGTGTGAGTTGAACGTGTTGTAGCTCGCATCTGTAGGTAAGCTTGTTTAACAGTTGACTGTGTTTATTTTACCATTATTTGAATAAACCTTCTCACCAATCATTGATCGACTTATTATTTTTTTTTTAAAGGTAAGTTTTATTTCTTATTTTTAAACACACACATCAATCATACATACAACAAATAAGTATTGATCAACTTATTTGCATTCATGGAGAGTGGTTACAGCACCATGGGCCTCAAACTTCTTCACAATATTTTGTATGGTTGACACACAAACATTAAGGTCTCAGATAATGGATTTGAGATTGCATGTGCATTTCTTTTTCAATACAGCAGAATGGTAAACAACTTTTTTTCAATTTAAACTGGTTTAATGTGTATTTTTTAAGGCAACTACAACTTATTACAACTAAGTTTACTTACAAATTAAAAGAGAACCACCTGGTTCAAATCTACATAATTCTTACAACATCTAAGGGGTTCCACTATTTTTGTCCTTTTTATTATTTTATTATTCCTGTGTGGAATAGGATAATATGTCATTTAATTTTTTCATGTTTTTGTGTTGCTCAACTTCAAACAAAATACATATGTAAATATCATAGCATTGTTATTTTCCAAAAATACTGACAAAACTCTTGCATTGCTTGAAAAAAGTGCAAATTGTCAATATTTTAGGACACAGATGTATATTCTATAAGGGCTTAGTCCCTATACACATTATGGATAACGACAATACAGATGGAGATACTTTATCAAGACATTTGGCTCAGATGGCTCACAATGACTCTTTATTAACATAGATATGGAATGCTGACTTGTGCCATGTGATGTCAGAAGAATCAGTAATGATGTGAGACAGTATGGTATCATTATGATGTAGGCTCACTTTTCTGCTAAAACACTCTCCATCTTCTTTGAAGGCTTTGCACTAGGGGCCTATTTATCATGCTGTGTAAAAACTGGAGTGAAACATTACCGTTGACGTTGCCCAAAGCAACCAATCAGCAATTAGATTTTAACAGTTAGAAAACAAAAGTTAATATCTGATTGGTTGCTATGAGTAACATAACTAGTAATGCTTCACTCCACTCTTTACACAGTATGATAAAGAGATCTCTAGATAGTGAAACACTGTTTTGAAATTTGCTTCTATTATACAATGGGTATGTAGGTTGGGTAATCAGGTAAGCTTCACAGTTGGTGTTCCAATTCATCCCACAGATGTTCATTTGGGTCAGGGTCAGTTCTCTATACAGGCCAGCCAACGTCTTCCAGTAACATCTCTGAAAAACAGTTCTGCATGGACTTTATTTTTGTGCATGAGGGTCATTATCCTGCTGAAACAGGAAAGGGCCTTCTTCAAGGTATTGCATAATACTTTGAAGAAATGACATTATATAATTTAGTGGCAATTTAGTGGCACCAGCAATGACTGGTGTAGTTTAAATTGCCAATTCCAATAAATGGAAGTGTCCACATGCATTTAGCCATATGTCATACATATGTCTTTACTGCATACCTTCATCATAAAAGTAAAACAATGATAAAATAAAGAAAAATATAAATTTTCTCCTTCCATAAAACCTCTAAAGTACACCCGTGTATTCATTTTCTAGACAAGTATCCCTTACCAATTAAATAACAGCCAACTGAAATATCCAAATAACACATGTACAGTCAAACCCCCAATTTTGCATTTTACAGGGGTTTTCAGTAAAAACAGTGTAAACAACAAAAAAACATAAAATGCGGGGAAAGTCATGTTTACAGGGGAGTTTTAAGGTAAATGGGGCAAAATTATGGTGTAAACAGTACTGGCAAAATCTGCCAACAAAATGCATTAGAATATGGAGAGAATGTTAAAATACAGGAAACGTCTGTGTAACAACCACTTTGTCAGAAACCTTGTTTGGTGACTGTACAGGTGACCCATGTGGGTTCCGGTAATCACCAACGCCCTTTTGGGGCCTGGGGCTTTCCGCTGCGGAATCCAACAACGAAGTGCATAGCAAAACCGTAAGCGAGGTACTGGCAGGGTTAAAGAGAAGACATAGTCGAGGTTGGCCAAAAGGCCAAAAGAGTCAGGCAAAAAGTCAAAAACCAGGAATTCAATAACAAATAACACTTAGGCAGGATCAGTAAAACTGGAACCAGCTTGGGCAACTTCCAAATGGAGACTGGGCCTTTAAAGAGTTTCTTGGTGGGAAAAATCCGTATCCTGCGCCAGCAGATTACGTCACAACACTGGGCGTCATGACGCAGGCGTCAAACCGCTCTGCGCCGAACGCCAGAGAAGTGTGAGATTCTAGGAGAGACACGCCGGTAGGTAAGGGATCGCTGAAATCTCCTTTGGCGCATCTTACAGTCGGGTTTGACTATAAAATATGGAAACTGCAAAGTATTGTGTACAGTGCTCTCACATAGCTTTAAATATGTTTTTATGTTCCTATACCTAAACACTAGCGCATACATTATAAAATATAACAAAGCCATGTAACCTACATATTGAGATTTCACTTTGTTGTATAAAAGTTTTGTGGAAGTCAATCATTTTAAGAAATTAACAATTACAACCTATATTCACTAAACTGTGACGTCATTGTGACAAACTGCAAAACTAAATTTTTTATGGTGCTATTTTCTATATATAATGCAGAAGAACAGCTATAATATGTCACACACACACGCAGTGACAGATTGCTATGCCTCTGCGCAACCTTTCACAGAACATCACTTGTGTTTATAAATCTTGCTATAACTGTAAGAATAACATTTTTGAGTGATACTACTCAGTTTTAAGCCTTTCTTTTAAGCTATAAATGCCTGGAAAACTGTCACAGAAGTCTTCCACTAAGCACCATGTATTGGCTCCACTTCCAAGTCTCTCAAAATCATTGTATGAGTCAAAGCCTGACGCCATATGTACTGTGTATCAGACTCTTCTTGTTCCAGTCAGTTATCGCTGTGTCAAAATAATGGAATGTGCATGTACAAACAGTCTTCTTGAAGTCAGGTTTTTAATTTGTTCTCACTTAGCTTGTCCATTGATTCCTGGGCAATGTTAATAAATGTGAGTGTCCCTTTTCTGGCACGACTTAGTAAATGGAGAGATTTATAAAAAAACAAAACAAAAACTTTACTTTCATCTTCTACATTTAGAATCCATTCACACAAAAGTGTGACAGAATCAACCACCTACTAGAATGTTCTAAAATATATTTTGATATTTTCAACTATTTAAATATCGCAGGTTACATACATTGATTCATGTTTTTGAATGCATTTTCCTACTGATTTTTTTAATAAATAGAGAGACAAAAAGAGAATTATCTATAGCAGTAAGTCAAATCAACTGGACTTGCTGTATTTTTTTCTCTTGAAGTGGTATTGATAGTCATTAGACTGGCGAAACGGCTTCAAGAGAAAAAATACAGCAAGTCCAGTTGATTTGAATTATTTTTATAGATATACCATGGCCTGGATGAATGAGAACGTTAGAGTATTTAAAGTTTTTCCTGAAGCATATAGGCATTCTGCTTTCTTAGGTTAAACAAGAGACCATAACATTGTTTTCTTTTCTTGAAGTCTATACTATATTCTCATCTATTATGGACAAATTTTATTGGATCTTTTGGATCAAGAATCATCAAGGATCTGCTGAATCATCAGAAACAAGTATACCAATGGTTGCAGGAAAGATCATAATTGTTACGTGCATGGCCGCCCCAAAGCAACACAAAACTCCTGCACATAAAAAAATACCACAAAGAAAAATACAGACTTTTAGTCTGCCTAAGGGTTAGCAGAAAGAGAAGCATGTCATCTGGTAGTCTTCTTATACCTCACATACATCCCAGCAGAGCTGAACAACACCTGTAGGCTGCAAGGGTAAGACTGTCAAAATTTACCTAGCCTTAAGGCTAATGGCACACAGGGCTAGTAATCTACTTTTCTCCCAATGCACTCCCATCCACTCCTTCTTCTTGGTGAATGGACAGGCACCATGTCACTGTATGCAAAGCAAATTTTGATGTGCATACTTTTACAGTTAGAGAAAAGCCAATCATCAGCAATGTGTGCCATGTAAAAAACAAGAATCATAGATGAACCATTTAATCCAACCTCTGATCAAGGATGAATAAAACTTACATATACAGTGTTCTCTCTCTCTCCATCTGATCCGTACTTATAACTTTATGAAATGTGGATTTTTTTTTCCATCTCAAAACAGAAAGTATAGAGAGGGAGAATAATATATTTCAGTAATAAACCTAAAATCCAAAACAAGATATATAAATATGTGCACTTGCATTTCTCATTTCCAAACACTACTGCTTGGCAATTCCTTCAGTGACATGAGGCCAATGATAAATATGCACATATCTGCTGTTGACTTTGTTGGTTCGCTTAATTAATTTACCACAATTTATCATTACTGGTCCAAGCACACCTGGAACTTATCAGCATTTGTTTTTGTCATATGCCTTTTTTAGTACAAGGCTCCCCTATGTGAAATAGCATGGGTGGTCCAGCTTTAAATGTACATTTCATAAATTAAGAATTATTTCTTGTCTTATGACTCGCATGATACAGAGGTAGTTCCTGCTATCACACATCACAAAAGTTGATAGTTAAAACGCTATTTATTTAGCAAATGTTTGTATCATTTGGAGAACTATAAACTATGGACTATATTATAGCCTCCAGCTGAAATCTAAAAAAATAGTCAATAAAAGGCAGCTAGAGCTCCACAAAGGATTTTGCTAAATTTATACACAGAACTAGTCTGAATGTATAGGAACTAAAATAAGAAAAGTCTAACACTGGGCAGATGAATTTAGAAACAGTCAAGGCAAAAGAAACCTCTCTTAAGCTGGCCATAGATGCAAAGATCCGAACGTACGAATCGAGGATTCTTACGATTTTCGGACCGTTTGTGGAGAGTCCCGACATTTTTCATCCGCCGGAGATCGGTCGTTAGGTCAATCGGACAGGTTAGAAAGTTTCTGTCGGCTGCCGATAATATCTCTGCATGTATTGCCAATTGTACGATTTTCAGTGGGAGACTGTCACTAGCTTTTGTTGGACATAACTTTCATACGATTGCTTTCAGGGGCAGAACATCAGCTGATCTGTTCTTTTCTACTTTATTTGATCTGAATGGTTAATGGCAGGTCGGAAGATAAGGAACTCCGATCGTTCGAGGATTCGAACGATTGGATCTTTGCATCTATGGCCAGTTTTAGGGTTCTTAGAGGAGCAGCCAGATTGACCTTACACTTGACAATCTCACATAGAAAGAAAGCGGGAATATTGAAAAGAACAAATAGTAGTACAACTGGCAGCTTGTTTGCAAGTATTGTGGGGGTGGGATTAAGGAAGGAAGCAGGCTAACTGATAACAAAGGTGCACTTTTAAGTCAGCAGATAAAAATGCACAGTAGCTTTAAAAAAAAAAAAAAAAAAAATCAAACACCTTTCTTTCCACAGTTTTATGTAAATGGAACTTTATACAATGTATAAGAACAGTTTTGGAATACTTTTTTAGTCTTTCCCAAAAGAAAAAATCCTCTCTTTCTCCAGAGTGCATCTGTAAATGATCACAATCATTATTTCCGGCCCATTTTTAAATTACTATTGTGAAAAAAACCTAAGATATGAAAAGTGGATTCTAATTACATTCTAAATATTATATTCCGATATCTATTTGCATAGAATACAATGCAGACAATAAGCAGAACCGTGCTAAGAACTAGTGGTAAAAGCGGCCAAGAGAGTATGATAAATATCCTCACACATGCTGTGCAGCTGCAAGACTATTTGTTCCCTTAAGAGAGTTTTTTTCATACATGTAGTTATTTATGTACCAAGAATAGACTGCACCAGCTAGCTATCAAACAAATCTGGCTGTCTGAGGAGAAAAGCAGAATAACTGTTCAAACTTTTTATAAAACCTTCATCTATGCTTATAAGCATGGCATGGGAGAGGTCAGCCAGCCAAAGGAAATCTTTACACTGATGTCATCAGCACCTTACCCTGGGAATATTTCTGCACATGTAATGAACATGGAGCCTGGGAATCTGGAAATGTGATAGGGACTCAAAGCCTGTCCTTTTGGCCATAATGCATTATTAAAAAACATAGAATGTAAAAAAAAAAAAATCCATAAAATATAATACAAATAAAACCAGACTCAAATGCTCAGTGCAGCAATATTTTATAAAACGAAATAGATTAAGGTAATAAAAAAAGAGCAAAACTATAGCAGAATATTGTTATAAATAGAATCATATTGAATCAAAGAGAAGAGTAAAATGTCTGCCAAATGTAAAGTTTGGTAACTATTATTTTCTTTTTCACCCCACAATTGAAATGGTGGGCCATCTTACCACTTCCTGGTATTTGTATTCTTATTTCCTTGGTTTTTTTTTTATTTGTTATTTTTTTTCCCAATGCAGTGCTACAGAATATGATATCCTTATTAAAAATATCTTTCTTAGAAAGTGATTTTTTTGAACCACCTTCTCCAATAATGGTTAGATACCAGTACATAACTAGATATGGACAGGAGAATCTCCTGCCTCCCTATCTTACTTAAAATGAAGTCTCTTAAAGGACCAGTAACATCAAAAAATTAAATTGTTTTACAGTAATAAAAATATAATGTAGTGTTGCCCTGCACTAGTAAAACTGCTGTGTTTGCTTCAGAAACACTACTATTGTTTATATAAATAAGCTGCTGTGTAGCCATGGGTGCAGCCATTCAAAGGAGAAAAGGCTCAAGTTACACAGCAGATAGCAGATAAGCTCTGTAGAACATAATGCTATCTGTTATGCATTATTTATCATATTCATTACTTTAAAACACTTTCAGTTTTTGGTATTACTGGTCCTTTAAATAGAGATGGACATAAGTACTTGTAAAATGTGTTTCATGCACTCTAGTTGCTTTGTGAAGTATTACACAGGACGTCTGCCAATCTGCAGAAGTAAAGTGTTGTACTATTGCCTTTCCCAGTTTATCGCATGACTTACGTTTGGATTTAAATCTAAGCAGGGGCGCGCCACCAATGAGGCAAGTTGAGAAACTCGCCTCAGGCGGCAACACCGGAGAGGTATCCAGGGGTGTCAAAAAGTCGCTCCTGGTACCTTTAAGAGACGAATTTCCGTTTTTTAAACAGGGAATTCGGCTTTACTATTGCGAGAGAGCGCAATCGCGCTCTTCGCAATAGTGTTCCTGCCGGCGAGGGGGGGCGGCATTGAAGGAACTGCCTCAGGCGGCGCAATAATTAGAATCGGCGCTGAATCTAAGGACACTTATTACCTTAACATAAGTAAGATTACACGTTCAGGGGGACTGTATGCTTGTATCAAGGTATCACAGGACATCATTTAATTTACCAGTGTCTTTTCATTTAAAGTAATATTATACCAATGATGTAATTGAGCATATTGATGTATCAATTTCAGGTTGTAGTATGGTATAAGATCTGTTATCCAGAATCCCGTTATCCAGAAAGCTCGAAATTACGGAAAGACCGTCTATCATAGACTCCATTTTATCCATATAACCCAAATTTTTAAAAATGATTTCCTTTTTATTTCTAATAATAAAACAGTACCTTCTTCTTGATCCAATCAATCCTATTGGGTTGTATTAACATTTAAATGATTTTATCAGTAGCGTAACTAGAGGGGGACAGGCCCTGGTGCGTAACACGAGGGTGCGTGACACGAGGGTGCGGGCCCTGGCCCGCTCGCACCCCCTGCTCCCCCGGTAGTTCCACCACTAGATTTTATAGTAGACTAAGGGGGTTATTTACTAAGCTCCGAATACCAGATATTCCCTGAAATCTGAAAAATTTCGGATTTTATTAAACCCAGAGGGCTAAAAAGCCCGAATATAAAAACACGGCATCTCAAACCTGTCGAGGTTGCATAAAAGTAAATGGGAACAGTCCCATTGATTTTTGGTTGGCTGGAGCTTGGTATGGAGCTTTCGGGACAAAAACGTGAAAATCTCGCTTTTCCCACAAAGGTAATTTTCCGGGAAAATGTAATAATAAATAAGCATTAAAAACCCGAGAGGGTTAGATCGGAGTTTGTAGCAGCTGATATTGAGATAAATTCAGACCTTGATAAATATCCCCCTAAATGTATGACGATCTAAAATACAGAAAGATCTGTTATCCAGAAACCCCCAGGTCCTGAGAATTCTGGATAACAGGTCCCATACCTGTATTGTCAAATTTTAAGAAAGTTAGCATGTTTCAGTTAATATTTCAAGTGCTCCCATACACTTAGGGGCAGATTTACTAAGGGTCGAATATCGAGGGTTAATTAACCCTCGATATTCGACTAGGAACTAAAATCGTTCGACTTCGAATATCGAAGTCGAACGATTTAGCGCTAATCCTACGATCGTACGATCGAAGGATTATTCGTTCGATCGAACGATTAAATCCTTCGAATCGAACGATTCGAAGGATTTTAATACAACGATCGAAGGAATATCCTTCGATCAAAAAAACGCAGGCAAGCCTATGGGGACCTTCCCCATAGGCTAACATTGACTTCGGTAGCTTTTAGCTGCCGAAGTAGGGGGTCGAAGTTTTTCTTAAAGAGACAGTACTTCGATTATCGAATGGTCGAACGATTTTTAGTTCGAATCGTTCGATTCGAAGTCGAAGTAGTAGTCGAAGGTCGAAGTAGCCCATTCAATGGTCGAAGTAGCCAAAAAACACTTCGAAATTCGAAGTTTTTTTAATTCGAATCCTTCACTCGAGCTTTGTAAATGTGCCCCTTAACTTTTGTACGCAGAAAACCCTGTTTGCTGAGCCAATAGGAGAGTAAAAGAAGAATTACTCCAGCAAGAAAACTTTAATATATCATCTTCCAAAATTATACTACATAAAATATAATAATTTTGGTCGCAAGAAAGCACCTGATTCTACAGAGCAATCTTCCAAGGGTGTGCCTTTACCACACAGACTTGTTGTGAAATAGAGGCTATTCTGCATTATATAAGAGATATAAGCAACCTGGGTGTTTATCACAGTTACAGGACAAGTGTTCATTGTCTCAGAACCAGTACAGGGGGAAATACTGGTTGCCGGGAACACTGAAGATATTGTTTACTAATAACCACTTGTTGCTGGCACGTGGGATTTCCTGATGCTAAGTATCTTCATGGATTCCACAACACAAGTAATTGGTTCTTCACATTCAGTTAAGCAATGAATTTTAATGCAACAATTCAGCTTTCATTCCGATTTTCTCATTACTCACCTTTATCTCCAAAACAATTTCACTACATACATGAACACAAAGGTAAAACAATATTTACATGTACATGCACTATATACAGTACATGCACAGGTCAGGCATTTGATCATATAAAACTTACATTGGGACTATTTTGCTTCTCTTTATAAAGGCTGTGAACAGGCAATATTGAATGACTCCTAATTAACCTCAGTGCATGTGTACTGCATTAAAGAGGTTGTTCACCTTTGACATTCAGTATATTATCATCATCATTATATATTACAAAATGCCTATCCCTAGCAACTTTGCAATTGGTTTGCATTTATTGTAGTTTTGAATTATTTGGCTCTTCTGACTCTTTATAGCTTTCCAATGGCTTCAGCAGCCAAAAAACTGTTGCTCTATGAGGCTACAACTTTATTGTTACTTTTTTGTTACTCATCTTTCTATGCAGGACCTCTCTTGTTCAAATAACTGCCTGGTTGCTAGGGTAAATAAGACTCTAGACACAGACAGCTGCTCAAATACCAAACTGGAGAGTTGCTCCAAAATAAAAAATGAAGACCAATTGAAAATTGCCTTAGAATAGTAAAGTCTATATCATACTTCAAGTTAATTTAATGTTTAAAGGGGTTGTTCACCTTCAAACAACTACTTTTCAGACAGATCACCAGAAATAAAGCATTTTTTCAATGTGTGACCGTTTTTCTAATATTGAAGAGTAAAGTGTCATTTTTCACCTTCAGCAGGGAGTCCCCGACCCTGTAAACTATTTAAAATTGATACATTTAGTTGATACATTTCTTATCTTTGTCCCTGCTGAGCAGAATCTCTGGGTTTCATTACAGGCAGCTGTAAGAATTAATACAATAGTTGCTAATACTCCAGCGATGCTGCTGAGAAATGTATCAACTAAATGTTGCAAAATTGTAACAGTTTAGAATCTGTATCTTAATTACTGAGCTGCCAGACTCAAACAACAGAGACAGGAACATTCAAGTTTAAATTTAGATTTTGGAAAAACAGTAAAAAATAAATAATGGAAAGTAATTGAAAAGTGTCTATTTCGGGGGAACAATTTTAAAACAACTGAACTGAAAAAAGTGTTTAGAAGGTGAACAACCCCTTTAATGTTATACGATTTCATGCTTCACTCAGAAAGGAACTTTTGTGAATGAAAAACCATATATGTAAAGTGATGTACAAGTGCAATACAAATAAAAGCTAAAAAGGTAAATATCTAGTAACTATGAGGGCTTTGATATACAGTCATCTTATTTACCACCTCAGAATATGGGAAAATATGTGTAAATGCTACTCTGTCTGACTAACATTTAAGCAGGAGTTTTAAGTTACTATATCTCTTTCTATATTCAAATTTTGAATAACAATATTTTTGAAGGGTTTTTATTCATGGGCCAATGCAGTAAAAAATCTTAGGTTTGTCTATATTTAGGCAACAAATCAGGCGTTTGTTTTCACACAGCAGTAAATGCAACCTCCTTATTGGTTGCTATGGGTTACTAGCCAAAGTACCAAATTTAAGACCATTTATTACATTCACCCCATTGTCTCTAAGAGAGAGAGCTCAAAGAGAATTTGCTCAAGTCACAAATATAATTGCTGATATAATCAAGACTGCTTTAGTTAGTCAGATTAGATACAGCATTGAAAAATATTTATGTTAATTTAAGAAAAACTATTTTTGTGTAAGGTTATCTAAAATAACCTTACACAAAAATAGTTTTTCTTAAATTAACATAAATATTTTTCAATGCTGTATCTAATCTGACTAACTAAAGCAGTCTCTATCTAAAATACCCATAAATGTAGAAGATTATGGTGCCTTATAGTAAAACAAATACCACATATACTGGAAAAACAGAGTAAGCTTGTAAAGTACAGTATACAATTTTCTTTCAAGCAACTTAGATGTTCTGCTCATGCCAACAGCAGTCTTGATGCCCTATGTTCTTACTTCAGAGCATTTAAATTCTCACTACAATACATTGGAATCTATTGCACTAGATCAAACTGGTGATCGGTTGGTGTTGGTTCCTGCATTGTATTTACACCATGTTACTCCACAGGCTTCTTACAGAGTCAAAATATCTCTTTATAACTACATATGACACAAATTTACACCCATGTACAAACTTACATGCATGCACATTACAATTAAGGTTTTAAAACATGTTTTCTAACCTCTCCTTGGGCTCTCATGGTTGAAAAGGATGCCATTAACAGCAAATAGATTGTAGGCTTCACGGAAGTTAACCACAATCCAGTAAGCATAGAGTTTGGCTGCCCCTGTAGAGAGAAATATTAACATTTTACAAACCTAAAAGTCAAATACATAATTGCTCTGCAAATACAGTTTTGTTTTACATATGAATCAGTGAAATCGCGTTTAAGTCTTTTCTTCCAATTGTTCCTCTCTGCTTGTATAAAAGTAGGATGTAATATGTGTTCATGTGTTTTTTCCTAGATATAAAATACATTTTACTGCATCATCAACATCCCTTGGATAAGACCTATATTCTCAGTCTTTATACCACAGCCTCATTAGGCTCGCCTAAGCTCTTTAAAGGAGAAGGAAAGGCTATAATTAAGTAAGCTTTATCAGAAAGGTCTATATAAATACACTAGTAAAACCTCAAAGTAATGCTGCTCTGAATCTTCTGTCAAAAGAAACACAGCATTTCTTTCCTTCTATTGTGTACACATGGGCTTCTGTATCAGACTTCCTGTTTTCAGCTTAAACATCCAGGGCAGGGCTTGAGCATGCTCAGTTTGCTCCTCTCCCCCTCCCTCCTCCCATCCCTGCTGTAATCTGAGCCCAGCTCTATGAGAGAGAGACTCAGGCAGGAAGTGATTTCACACCAAGCCAATATGGCAGTTGCTATCCTAAACAGAGAACACTTCAAGAGCTGTTTACTCAAGTATTGTAAAGCATTCTGCAGAATAAATATAGTGTTATAGTGTGCACTGTTGTGGCTAATCTATTGGCAATAAACTGCTTCAGTAGCTTTCCTTCTCCTTTAAGTAGTGTCACCATATTTTAACAATAGAATAGCATAAGGAAGGCGAATGGCCAGTGTAAGTGTGGTCAGCACAAATTATCCCAATATGAACGTTCCCTCAGTAATATCTAGGTTATTTAACCATCAATACACAAATGAGTTTAGATAACCCCACAAAATCAGTGCAGAAAACTATGTTTTTTGCCACTGTTTCACTAAATCCTTTGTAGGGTCCTTACTTACCATAAGGTGACCTGGGGTAGAAGGGAGTAGTTTCCTTTTGGGGAATTTCCTGAACTTTTCCATAAAGCTCACTAGTTGAGGCTTGATAAAACTTCACTGTATTAATAAGGCCACAGGTTTTCGTTGCATCAAGAAGACGTAAAGTGCCAAGCCCATCAACATCTGCAGTGTACTCTGCCAGGTCAAAGGAGATCTAAATAAAATAAGTATACATAAATTATACAGTTGTGCAAATCATTAGCATTTTTCCAATGTTCTTAATTTCTACAGTTATTTATATGTTAATGTCTGTGTACATACCCATGTATCAACTGCATGAAAAATCATTCATTTAAAAGTGAATGTGTCTGTCATTTAATTTCAGCGGTTAGCATGGGTTACCTTGCATTACCTGGGTTGATCCCAAAAACCTAAAAAAAGTAAGTAACCCCATGTTTGTGCGTTTCCAGCAAATGGTGTGTAAATTCCCTAGATGTCTGCGCTCTGTGTCTCAATCACAAACTATCACCTACTCTGTATGGTAGTGCCTTTCTGGGAAACCTCCACACAATTTTGGTCCTGTATCTACACCTTACTTCCCCCAAACAGCTCACCGATTTATCTTAAATTAAAGCTTGGGCTGAAAAACTGGGAAGTAGTATGGAGGAGAAACAATGGAATAAGCTTTGGCTAAACGTGAAACACTGTACTATTAACACAATACTGCTCGAAGCAGGATATAAAGTGAATTTTAGGTGGTACCTAGCCCTGGCTAGAAATTTGCTCCAACAGCTTCTGACAACTGCTTCAGGGGTTGTTCCGAGATGGGCATTATGGGATACATTTGGTGGAGCTATCCCCAGGCAATCAGGTTCTGGTCTTGAGTATATATAATAATATTGTCAGTATTGCATGTGAATTTGAGGAAAAACCCATATGAAGCATTATTTGGTATAGTACCGGAAATTCTAAGCAGGGTTCAATTGCGCTCAGTTAACTTCATTCTTTTATCTGCATGACAAACCTTGGCCAAAGCATGGAAGAAAGGGGCAATTAACTTTCCCAACTTGAAAGCTAAAATAGATTGGATATTCATTAACAAAAAACTTACTAGAATAACACTAGATAATTCTAAAAATGTGGCCTGGATTGTTTATAGATATGGGGATACATTTTCTTCTAATCTACTGTCATTATAGATTGTATGCAGAGATAGGCCATCTATTTGCATATTACATGGGCATTTTTCTTTTTTTTTTTCTTTTTTTTTTTCCGTTCCATGTTATTTTTCCTTTTTCCTTTTATGCATATTTGGTTAATTCTTGTTATTAAGATTTAGTTTTCAGATATGCTTTGCATATAAGTACAGCTTAACGATGTATAATACGATGTATAATGCAAAATGTATCTGCGTATACCCAACCAAACATACAGCATACCCGTATCAAATCAATAAAAAAAATTTATTGATAAAAAAATCCCCTAGATGTCTGATATGGCATCAAAATAAACAATGTGAAAAATGGTGTGGAGTGTGCGAAAACTATACAAAATTTTCTCTTGGTACTAAAGTTTCCTACCACACTGCAAAATCATATGGAAAGATTAACTGGCTCCTAACAAAAATTACCCTTGTGCTTGTGTGTTGTGTCTTTAGACAGTAAACTCCTTTAGGACAGGGCTTTGTATGAATGTACTTTAGAGTGATAATAATAACAATGACATGTGCCATATGATTTAATAAAGCTTCTCTGTATTGCACTATAGCTATAAAGAATTTTTAATGAAACAAAAGAGGCAATCATTTTCTGTTCTTTAGCAAGTATCAGGGAAACGTATGCCTTGACACAGTCAGGGTCACAGTAATAGGAAAGATGCCCCAGGCAAAAGAGGAAGGTTGGGGATTAACAAATCAGGCATATCCAACCTTCAGCTGTCTCTGAACTACAACTTTCAGTCTTTGGAGGAATGCTGGGAATTTGCAGTTTAATAGTATCTGGAAGGCTGGAAGTTAGACATCCTGATGTAAATACTGAAAATATCAAATATTAAACAATATCGATGCAGGTCACATGTGCAATGCGATGACTTTGTCTTGCATAATATTTTGGTGCCTGTTAAGAATACCTCTAATATTCTGCTATAAATCGTGAGGATTTTTAGTGCCATTGAAATAACATCACTGATTTAATTAAAATTAATAATTTTATATGACATAACGTAAATTTATCAGTGTAACAGTAATGCAGTTATGGCTAATTCATATCGGATTTTCATTCTATCACCATTCTATTTCATTCTATTACTTATTATACAATGTATTCATTAATAAGTATCATTGTTCACCATTTAGGCTCAGTTATGTTCACTGGTCATGCTAAAAACTTTGAATCACTTCTAGTCCACTTTACAATGTATTGGTGTTAGTTGACAAAACTTCATTCTCCAGGTGGCAAATGGTGTCATTTTTGGCATATTTAGGGTATACATTTTGGCGCTGGGCCTCAGTATTGAAACATTTTGAGTAGCATGAATGCTAATTTGCAATTATAAAAGTAATTTCTGTTTAGTAGATCGACTATAGCATTTTTTCTTGGGCAAATAATTATCGTTTTCTATGGCACTTGCAAAATTAAGTTCTTCCAAAACAATGAAAGCTATTAATTTCTTCCCTTTATAAGGAGATTCCCTGGGGTTAACCTTTTAGTGTCTTTAAGTTACTGACAATCATATAAAACAATATTATTATTATTATTAGTTATTATTACAGGTGTGGGATCCGTTACCCGGAAATCCGTTATCCAAAAAGCTCCGAATTATGGAAAGGCCATCTCAAATAAACTCCATTTTATCCAAATAATCCAAATTTTTAAAAATTATTTCCTTTTTTTCTTTGTATTTATAAAACAGTGCTTTGTACTTGATCCAAACTAAGATTTAATTAATCCTTATTGGAAGGAAAACAATCCTACTTGGTTTAATTCATGCTTCACAAAAAATGGATCAGCATTTAATTCATGTTTAGTAGACTTAAGGCATGAAGATCCAAATTATGGAAATATCCATTAACTGGAAAGCCCCAGGCCCCAACCATTCTGGATAACAGGTCCCATACTTGTATTATCTTTATTTATAAAGCACCAACATACTCACAATGATTTACAAAGATTATACTTAATTGACTTAAGTCCCTGCCCTAATGGAAATTACATATAAGGTTATTAGGATCACAAGTAAAATATTATAATACATTCAAAACAAATTATCATTTATTCCATAAACAGAGTAAAATAAAGACTAGGCATAAATGATACAGCACCGATTAAAATAACGGATAATGTTTTAGCATATTTGTTTTTTTAAATACAAATATGGCTTTAGTCTGATATCAAGGGTCCATAGCTGGAAAGAATGAATAAAGCACAAATACAAAAAACAAATCAACATGTGGGAAGTTGAGAAATATATGCCACTGTATTACCCCTTTATGCAAATCAATGGGAATTATCTATATGCATTTCAAGTACCCCAATTATCTGTTCCTACTGCAGACAATTTAACTTGACCTTATGGTCAACCTTCTTGGTAAAAGTCATTTGAATTCACATGGTAGACAGGTGTTGCAACACTAGCTCTGAGAAACATCAGCCTACTTCCTTTCTGTAATAACCAAGTATTTCCTCTTTGCCTTCTTCTTGCACAATATATGTATGAGATCTATAAAAAAAGTTGATCTTGTGGGATTTCTCTGTAGTTTCAAAATGCTTTATTTCTGATTACAAGCAAAGGTTTAGTCTTCTCACTTTTAAGTTAAGACTACTAGGACACTACTAGTCCATTGTGCTTTACAGAAATATGGAGGAGGATATGAACAGACAGGTAGACAGTCAAGAATAGTACATTAAGATGATAAAAAAGTATTGGTAAAGTCAGATTCTATAGTCCCAGAAGATTTTACAATCTGTAAAGTCAATGACAATGTACCAAACACAACTGAGTTTTGATCACAAACCTTGACTCTTTTTACAGCACAACAAATATCAGTGAGAGCTCAATTGAAGTAGAGAGCTAATTAAAATAACTTTATCAATCCAGATAATACATTTAAATGGATATTCTGCTCATACAACCGCAAGAACAGAGTAGCAGAAAAAGTAAAACAAGCTAAACTGTAGGAATGAGCTCGCTCAGTGGGAAATGAAGGGGATATAAGTTTATTAAGGCAGGCACAGTGCTACAGTCATAAGCTATACAAGACATCTGTTCTTAATAGTGACATTTAATGTTATTTTCATTATCAATATAAGCGCCAAAATCCTAGTGAAATCCCACGTGAGATCAGTCCTGTTATTTATGAATGTCTGAAGGGTTTGAAACACTAAATGACTATATCAACACTTAAATACTGTATCTGTTTGGAGTACAAATGAATATACAGTATATATAAGGAAAACAAGGCATTGACACAAAGGGGTTGTCCTATCTCCCCTCTTTCTGCTGCTCAGAGACTAGATGTGGTACTAATGTTCTTAATTCTTTTACACTTCAGCTGTTTAATAGAGGTCACATACTAATGCACCTGCGAGTGTGGGTGCTCTAAAGTAGATGAAATTGCAAGCTTCTATTAATGCAGCTCATGAAATACTTGTGTGTTTAAACACAGTCCACATGCTTCCAATGCTTCATCCTACCACATCTGATGAATGGTGCACATCTGTGTCTATTAAGGATGGGGAACCCTGGAATTACTACCATCCTGTACCTGGAGGGAGCACCAGGTTCCCACAGCAGATTGCATCAATATGCACGCCAGATGTTTAGCCAGTAAATTAGATACAAACGCCATACTGAAAAGCATGTTCTGGAAGTGACGTAACTCTCACTTTACAAATGCAATCTGAGTGTGGCCACAATTTCACGTGATTTATGGGGGGGGGGGACCATTGCATTGTAGGCAAAAAGAGTGGTGATCTTTGCCCAAAATTGAACTTTGAACACTGCAGTTGCATTTGGAAATGACCTCTAATACGTGCTAATCAATAGCAGTTAAAGATTTAAGTACTGTCGGGGGCTGTTCCGTCTTAGATGAGAGGAGTAGTATTGCAGCAGAATTTCATACAAACTGTATTGGGGAGGGGGGGGAGGCTAGTTAGAAGTAAGTTATGCAAGTCTTCCTAGACTTCTACGATAGCATGCATGAATGTTTTAGGTGCTTGCCTGTAAAAGAAAATGGTTGAATTCTGTCATTATTGCATAGGAAAAGTGACAGGTTATGACCTTGGTGATCATGGAAGGCGAGGGAGAGGGAGGATAAAAAGACCTCTCCTAGTGTGCAGACAAGATGCCATCAGAAGAAATTGTAAAAGGTGGTCTAGGATCAGGACTAGGAAGAAAGATGATCAGGTTTGGTTTAGTTGGGTTCAGTATGCAATGGTGTCGACTCATCCAGGTGGAGATTGCTACAAGTCTATTGGACATTTTAGTCTGAGTTTAAGCTGTTAATGAAGGAGTTGATAACGATATTTGGATATCATCAACATAAAGACAGAATGTACATTAAGTGGAACTGATAAAAAGGTTTTGTGGGCAAAAGCGACAGGAAAATAATAATTGGAAAAGGTAAGAAGAGAAAGCCAGAGTGCAAAGAGTGTAATTGATTTTAGATATGCAGAAAGTTAGTAAGATGGGAAAAAAACATACAATCCAGGACTGTTATAGTCAAGAAAGATTTTTCCTTTTTGTTTGGAGATTACTCTTTGGAATCATAAAGTCAGCTCAGACCAGGCGAAGTGCAATGGAGTACATAGATCTTCCTCAATCTTCACTTCATATTCTGTGAGTGGAAAATGCATCAAAAAACACTGGTGACTTTTCCTTATTTCAGAGTGATAGGCTGCAAAAGTCCTTCGAATTTTTTTTTTTTTTTGGTAACAGGTTTTCTCCATACATTTTCTAACATATGGAACATTAACTTTACAGTGGGCTCATGTGTAGGGCATTACATTGTCTTTATTAAGGTTCCCTGGACATGTGCAATAAACAATGTAAATTTGCTGAAACATATAACATAAAGAAGTCCATACAACTTCAAATTTTCCGTCATATGCAAGTTAACCTGAGCGCAAAATCTCTAGCGAATTTTCGCTAGGTAGAAACGAACGCAAGCGTATCTTCGCTTTGAAATGCTTGCATTACCATATTACCGCTAGAGAAAAGTCACCAGCGTTTTCCACCCAGTATAAAACTCTGCATGTTAGTGAATTGGCGTTGTCGGAGCAAATTTTCACCTGGCAAAGTGTTGTGCTGGGTGCGAAGTGGATGCTGGCGAATTTTCACCGGTTAGTAAATCTGCCCTTGGGAATCTGTAAGTTCATAATGGGGGCATCAAGGTGATACTCTGGTTCTCTAGAAGTACATGTATAAAAATCGAAAATTATGTGTATGGTTTTATGTTGCTGTTTTGTATATACACAAGTTGAGCAAATGAGATACAACAAGATCAAGAGTTTGGTGGATTCTTCAATTGCCAAACTAAAATACTTTATTGCTTTACATGTGACCAACTTCCCAGTATC
Organism: Xenopus laevis; assembly: GCF_017654675.1. Taxonomy (NCBI): domain Eukaryota; kingdom Metazoa; phylum Chordata; class Amphibia; order Anura; family Pipidae; genus Xenopus; species Xenopus laevis. Next base: position 91,043,338 of record NC_054381.1, on the reverse strand, counting down.
CATTATCATAATAAACAACAATTTCACTTCTGTAATTAAACAGCCAGAAAAAGATAATTAAATCTTAGGCATCAAGATTTCTTTGTAAATACCTGGAAATTTTTAACCTGACAAAAAATTCCAAAAAAAACCTCATTTAGGTTCCAAAGCAATTCTAAGGCATTTTTAAGCAAGCATGCAAACAAACACTCAGTTTTATTACAAATTAAGAAATTTGCAAATATACTTGTAGGGTATCTGATATTCAGATGTGTACAGTGGGGGAGCAGAAGATGTGATCAATTTGAATAAAGCTTTGGATACCTTGCCCCACAAACCACTGCTTTCTAAACTAAGGTATCTTGGGCTTAATGAAGTCCTTTGCACATGGAGAGAAAACTGGCTACAGGATCGGGTACAGAGGATGTTTTACTTGGAGTAAGGTTCTTAGTGGGGTCCCTCAAGGCTCTGTATTGGGTCCACTTTTATTTAACTTGTTCATTAATAACTTAGGGGAGGGTATTGTAAGTAATATATCAGTGTTTGTAGATGACACAAAACTATCCAGCACAACTAATAGCATCCAGGATGCAGCATCCTTGCAACAGGATCTTGATAAACTGGCAATCTGGGCAGCAAACTGGCAAATGAGATTCAATGTTGATTAATGTCATGCACCTGGGATGTAAAAATATCCAAGCCACTTATATCCATAAAGGATGGCACTAAGCAAATCTATAATGGAAAAGGACCTTGGAGTCTTTGTAGATCATGAACTTGGCTGTAGCAAGCAATGCCAGTCAGCAGCTTCAAGGGCAAAAAGGGTCTTCTGCTGTATTAAAAGGGGCATAGATTCACGACAGGAAGGGGTCATTCTTCCACCGTATAGAGCACTGGTAAGGCCCCACCTAGAAGATGCCGTATGGTTTTGGTCTCCAGTGCTCAAACAGGACATTATTGAATTAGAGATGGTCCAGAGAAGGGCAACTAAGCTGTTAAAAGGTTTGGAAAATCATAGCTATGAGGAAAGACCAAATTGGGGTAGTTCACACGGGAGAAGAGGCACTTAAGGGATGATATGATAACTATGTATAAATATATGAGGGGATCATATAATAATCTCTCTAATGGTTTATTTACCAGTAGGTCTTTCCAGCTGATGCAAGGTCCCCCATTCCAATTAGAAAAAAGGAGGTTCCGATTAAATATTCGGAAGGGGTTTCTTTTACAGTGAGAGCTATGAAGATGTGAAATTTTCTCCCTGAATTAGTTGTACAGGCTGATATATTAGATAGCTTTAAGAAGGGATTGGATGGCTTTTTAGCAAGTGAGGGAATACAGTGTTATGGATGATAGCTCATAGTACATGTTGATCCAGGGACTCGTTGGGGACTAGTTCGGAAGGAATTTTTTTTCCCCTCTGAGGCAAATTGGAGATGCTTTAAATTGGGTGTTTTGCCTTTCTCTTGATCAACTAGCAGTTAGGCAGGTTAAAATACAGTCAAAAGGTTGAACTTGATGGACGTGTGTCTTTTTCCAACCTAACTTATGATGTTACTATGTTACAGTCATTTATGGTGAATGGGTGAAACTAAGAATTGGTGAAACTAAGAATTGTGAGAGAGAAAAAAAGTTTTTCCCCCCTACGTCTACCACCCAAAAAATAACTATTGCTATAGTGACAGCTATATCAAGGAACACAACAAACAAGTGGAAACACTTCTAGCCCTTAAGTGAAAAACAATGTAAGCCACAAAGCTGACCGCTAGGTTTATAAAACAACTGTTTTTAGAAGAGTGATTACATGTGGTTGTTAGAAGCAATATTCTTTGGTAACTTGATACTGGTTTTCCACAGGAGGTCTCAGAGATCTGTGAATGCAATCCAAATGGTGAGCTCTTGTACTATCGTCCCAGATACAGCAAACCCTTGATCCTTGATCTTTTGGCAATGAATGGTTTTACACCTAAATTATATGCTTAGAAAGGTCACCGTAAACGCCCATAAACCTCAGTCTACTGATGCCAGATTGTAACAGTATGTGGTCAGTCAAAGGTTTTTATTTTGCTTTTAAATAATGGAATTCACAGACACATTTGTCCTGTACTGCAGCCTTTCATTATAACATTAATTGATTAAGTTGTTCTGCTTATGTTGTAAAGCTGTATTAACAAAAAAGTTAAATACAGTAAGTACTGAAAAAATAAGCGGCTTACTTTTAAAACTTGGCTTCAATCAAAGGACTTTAAAAAGAGACATCTAATAATATGCCAAAAACACAAATTGGCATGCATCCTTAATCTCACATACAAATTGATTGATGCATATATTCAAACTATGGACAAATAAGGAGAGACATTAATTTCATGAGGAGGGCCACATAAACTGTGATGTTTTACCATAAAGTTGGTTAACAAAGATTTGAGAACCTTTGCCAATAAAACAGAAAAATGTCCAATAAATTATTAATACATAGATTTGTTCAGTACATACATTATTGGTGGCTATACAGGAAGACTACATCTCATAGACAACACAAAATATTAATATGATTTTAAAAGGATGCTTCAATTGGCCTTCGTTTTTTCTTTTGTATAATTTTTGAATTATTGGCCTTCTTATTCTGACTCTTTCCAACTTTCAAACGGGGTCACTGACCCCATCTAAAAAACAAATGCTCTGTAACGCTATAAACGTATTGTTAATGATACTTCTTATTACTCGTCTTTCTATTCAGGCCCTCTCCTATTCATATTCAAGTCTCTTTGTCAAATCAGTGCATAGTTGCTAAGGTAATTTGGACGCCAACAACCAGATTGCTGAAATAAACTGGAGAGCTGCTGAATATAAAGCTTAATAACTAAAAAAAACACAAATAATATAAAATGGAAATCAATTGCAAATTGTCAGTCTCTCCATCATACTACAAGTTAATTTCAAGGTGAACAACCCCTTTAAGAGGAATGTCTATTAGAGCACAGAATAGCAATTGCCACAGTGATGGTGAAGTAGGTTGCAAGGCAACCAGTGAACAAGATCTTATAAACTATAAACATTTAAATGAGAAACTTCTCCTACATTCAATTATTCTTTAGACAATGTAGACATTTAAATTGACCAGTGCACAAAGCAAGATATGTAGGGGCAAATTCACTAAGCGCCGAAGCGCCGAACGCTAGCGTTAATTCGCTAGCATTTGGCATTTTCGTTACTGCGCAAATTCACTAATGAACGCTGGCGTAGTTTCGCTAGTGTTACTTCGCACCCTTACGCCAGGCGAATTTTCGCTAGCGACGTAACTACGCAAATTCACTAACTTGCGCAGTGTACTGAACGCTACCTTTTACACTAGACTTCCTTCGCCACCTCAGACCTGGCGAAGCGCAATAGAGTAGATAGGGATTGTTTCAAAAACAGTCAAATTTTTTTCTAAGTCCCAAAAAACGCTGGCGTGTTTTCTACATGATGGGTGATAGGCTGAAAAAGATCGAAAAATTTTTTGGGGCTCCCCTCCTTCCCCCCTACATTTCCTGACTCATGGCAACTTACCTAGACAGTGGGCACATGTGTAGGGCAAAATAAAAATTTTATTTGATGATTTGAAGGTTTTCTTGGCATTTGTAGTGCTGATACGTATTCCTCCATTGAAATTTGAATTTGGCGCCGTATGCAAATTAGCCTTCGCTAGCGTAACTTCGCTTTACATATCGCTAGCGCAACTTCGCAACCTTACGCTACCCCTGAGCGCAACTTCGGATTTTAGTGAATTTGCGGAGCGCTGGCGAAACTACACCTGGCGAAGTGCGGCGAAGTTGCGCCAGGCGCAACTTCGCCGCATCTTAGTGAATTTGCCCCGTAGTATTTTATTTGCTTGCGTATCAGCAATAAATTAAATATGGATTCCCTGAGACTTCCTGACAAATTGCTCATATTTTAGCATTTTACGGGTTAGTATGAAAATAAAACTTGCAGATTGTACTTTAATTTAAACCTATAATCCCATCATTTGACTAATACACTGGGAATATTTATTAGTAGAATATCTTAATATGCAATAATAATACTTTAAATTCACAAGGATCAAGCTGAAGAATTTATTTGAACATATTCTAAACATGCTTTATATATTTCAGTGTGCAACGAGCCAAGTAATTTAGTTTATGACTGCAGACATTTTTACTATGAAATTACTCTCACTGCCTTGTGAGAAGCCTTCAGAGACTATTTATCAAAGGGTTTTTGGCAGTAACTTGGATAGAAGATATTACAGCAAAGACAATAAAGCAAAACAATACATACATTAACCATTGTTTCCTCTAAACTGTGTTCTAGTATGACGCAACTACACACGCAAGTACACAGATTTTGACCCTGTCCACATTACACTGAGATAAAGTGACTAAACATGTATTTTATTTCAGCCTTAAAAAAAATAATACATATATATTATATAATTAGGTTACCTATTTTATAATGTTTTCATGTATTTATGTATAAAAAAAAAGTTGTAGGCACTATTATCAACCATAAAAAAAAACAAAAAGGCTAAACCCCACCTAAAATTTTCCAGTGGGCTTTAGTTTCAATCCCCAGAAAAAATATTTTAAAATGTCTTTATGTATCTATGTATAAAAAAAAGTTGTAGTCACTTTTCATCAACCAGATAAAAAAAAACTGAAACCCACCTAAAGTTTTCCGGTGGGCTTAAGTTTCAATCCCCAGAAAAAACTTATACAGTAATAACACTATGAATTTCCAAGCAAAAACAACAATATAGCAATGAATAGTAATACTAACTTTCAAGATCTCTTGAAAAATATTATTGCCACTAATTATGTGTAAAACCAAAGCCTCACATTTTGTTCAAAATTGCTCTTATGACACAACATCTAGGGCAACCTTAAGATAGAAGATGCCGTTCTTTACATTCCAAAAGGTGATACATAGGTAAGTTCTGAAACCTATTTGTTAGCACCCAAAACCAGGTACCCATGTTGCTCAGGGTAGGTTCCAATGATTGAAGCAATATTAATAAATTGCATGACTGGTTCTCAAACTATTTTTTGGTCACAAAGCTCATTCATTGACTTAATTTAGGTCCACTGAGAAAGGGTTAATAAACACTGATCTGGAAATGTATCATGACCAAAAAAGAAAAAAAAAGGCGTATGGGGCTTTGGCACAGAGAAAATAATGTATTCTCTTCTCGATTGGGTGGAAAGATTCTGACTCCAGATGTTAAACGATTTGGCTTAGTACCTCTTATTTAATTTTACTTAGAATATTAGTCAGTATTCCTTTCTTACATTTTAAGATAACATGCCATCGGCCTTCTTTACATTTTTGAATTAGTTAACTTGGTATTTTACCTTTCTCCACAATGTATCTCTTGATTATACAGTTTTGTTTCCAGTCTGTCTTTCAAACCACTGGCCTGGCTGCTGGATTAAATGCAATCAAAGCCACCAGATAACAGCATACTGTTATAGTACAAAATGTTACAAACTCCAAAGTTTAAACAAAATAAAGATCAAATGTGGTCTAATTTATGAAATGTGAGGCAAGGTGCAAGATGTGGGCACAAAGCCCAATGTATTCCATACTTTGAACCTTGCCCTGTGTTTTGCAGCCAGGGCACTTTCCACAGATACAGGTTTAGCGTTACATTCTGAAAAAGGGGAGGGGAATCAGGAGCATTCAAACTGTTTTAAAGAAACTATGCACTAGAACTGGCCATATATTCGATTTTTCTAGTACAGGTAATGGGGCTGCTGATTGCATACCAAGGATATCCTCCTAATTGTATTCATATTTTGTACAGAAACATTTCTACGCCAGCATGGGTATTTCTGACTGTGTCTCCTTTTCTAAGGAAAATGTAATAATACAGCAGCAATTTAAGACAATACTTATTTAACAAAATAAATCAATCCAACATACAACAGTCAGACAAAACACAACTAGTGACATACTAGCTTTTAGTCTTTAGAAATAAAAGCCTAACAACACTAGGTCAACTTCTGGCAGATTCTGCACTCTGCAAAGCATAAATTGGGAGCCAAGCCAAAATTGGAAATATACTGAACACTGCCAAGAAATGCAGAGACCATGTAGCTCAATACAGGGAATCTAGACAGAGACAAAATAATTCTTTAAAAAAATCCACTACTTAAGAGTTCATTGTTAAATACATTTACGGACAATAGAAATTTGTAGTGGGCTTAATATTATTACAGTGAAAGTGAATAGTGGCCCAAGAGATTAAGTTAAAAATTACTCGTTATACTAGTGTAGACAAAAGGCAATCTGCAATTTTAGCTGTGATTCTGCTGGCTTTTAATATTGTGCATCATGTTTCATGACATATATTTAAGATACACTAATGCTAAAGGACAAGTGGCTCTAATGTAAGATCAAGAAATATTTCAATGATGGTCTACCGTCCTAGAAGAGTTAAAGGGGAATTACATATAATTATAAACACAACATTGCATCAAAGAAAGTGTGCAGTATGTTAATATCTTACTTTTCCATCTACTGCTTGTCCTGACTTCTCATACCACTGAAACACTGTTCCTTGAGCTAAGACTCCAATTGCAACAATGACTTGTGTGTTATTCTGTTATTGACCTTAGATGAAGGAAGATCACAGAATCACTCTAATTTCTGCTACAGTGGCTCAGCCCTGAAGCTAACTATCTTATCAACAAGTCCTTTTTGGAAGTTATAAAACAGAGAATTATGAGCCCCAAAATCACCATGGCACCCAGGGCCGATTATAGATCCTGCCCCTCGCAATCCGATGCTTATCTCTGTTCCATTCAACAATGGGTCAGGGGCACATTCTGCAATAAATATGTGCAATTCCCAGAAGGAATGGCAACAACCAGGAGTTAAGCAAATGATGCTTTAAATAGCAACTTATTTTATAAATAACTTTAAAAGCATGGAAAATGTCTAATCAATGTATATCTGAAAGTTGCTGGAATTATGTTTTCTTTAATTAGGCAAATTTTTATTTTGGGTTGACTTGACCTTTTGTGGGGAGGGGGTTTGCACATTTTAGTGTACACACAACAAATTTTTTTTTTAAAAATGTCACTCAATTTCTTATTCCACGTTGTGTTGATTGCATGATTGTACCTGTAAAAGGTTCATTGAGGGTCTATACACGCCACATAGTTTGGTGATGCATATTAAAACTCATCAAAGACTCCAGTCTTTCCATTTAGCATTTTCATCTTTGCACATAAGTCGAAAGTTTTAAGTCAATTATCACATATTATTTTTGGATCGGTGCTTTGAAAATTTGGTACGGTACTGCTTGATGTATACAAGAATGGAATCTACTATGGACACATGCTGCTTTCCATATCAGCTGCATTTTTGTGCAAAATACAAATTTTTTTTTTAAACTATGAAAGAGGTTCAAAATGCTATGTAAAAATAATTCCAACAATAATTATTTTAGAAATGTAATTTACAAAAATGTGTTTAAATTTTATTTGTACGTTAAAGGAAAACTATACCCCTGAACAATGTAGGTCTCTATAAAAATATATTGCATAAAAACAGCTCATATGTAAAATCCTTCTTCATTTAAATAAACAATTTTCATAATAATATAGTTTTTAGTAGTACATGTCATTGGGTAATCCTAAATAAAACAAAATTTCCATTTTAAAAACTAAGGGCCGCCCCCTTTAATACTAAAAATTCAAGGTGCACACAAACAAACCATACATTTCACATGAGCCAATAAACAGACCAAGTTCTGTCTTTTACTCTCACACTTCTTCCTCTTATAGTTGGAGCTGTAGTATTTCTGGTCAGGTGATCTCTGAGGGAGCACACAGTTCATCATTAAATGGTGGTTCAAGGTAAGAGATGTTAGAGCAATATTTACTTCAATATATTTATTCCAGTTTGGTAAGATTCTTTAATAAGCCACTTAGTATGATATAAACTGTTGCTTGAATATTAATTTTGGGGGTATAGTTTTCCTTTAAAAGCAAAGTATAAATGAAGAATGAAATTCAAGTCAATTTCTGTACCTGAGCATACAACACAAATTTTTAAGTTGGAAAGGTGTAAACCTGTTTTCCCAAATGGTTTAAGGCTACTTCAACAGTGTATTTTGCTACAGGTTTTTCCTCAGTTCACCACCTGTCTTCCAAAAATAAGGTCTGTGCTTCCAAAAATACATTATAGCTTAAGGCTCCATAATACATTTAGATAAGTTCCATGAAGTCACACAAAAAGAAGCACATATTTTATTCTTTTGGGGCCTATTATTAGCAATACAAAACATTAAAACTCATTAAGATTTAAGTTAAAGCACAATTGGCACCCTGTCCTCAGTTACTCGAATATTATTGTCTTGTTGTATAGAACGCATAACATTTCTAAAGCACACAATAGACTAAGCCATGCATATTATAAATTAATACTTTTAGACTATTTATGAAGGGAAAATATCTAATTTAAGCTTTAACAAACCGCTTAAGGCCTTTGTTAATTTTAAGTTGTGAAACCAGTGTGGATAAGATCAAATATTTAATTCAAAAGCTTTCCACTATTGAGCAACCAGATAAGCTTATTTAGTATTTTCCCAAAATTAATATTGCATAGAAAAAACGAAACATAAAATTAACAAAAAATTTAAAAGAGTGTGTGATATATAATCACCCCTCTTATTTTATTTTTTTCTTATTTTCTCATTTTAAGCATCATGGGAACAAAGTTGTTTTGATCACTGTAGTTCTCCATGATAAATCAAAATTGCCTGACTACAGATATCTTCTTCTAATTCATGTCTATGATAAAGGCACAGTTCATGGCAAACAAATCTAAAACATTATCTCGATGTGGAGTTCCTTTTTAGCTGCCACTTGATTCTTGTCTTAACCTGTAGATCCAATGAATTTTATAAAGTGTCACCTTTAATGCATATTATATTGAAGGTCAAAGTAACAGCTCATAAAATTTGTTCAATGTTATTAGTGGGAACAGGGAGCAGCGATATAAAAAGAACTAGATATCTTGCTGGTAACTATGTGGTAGTTTAGTACATGGCAGCAAAGTTTCTAACCTTATATTGTATTTCATTTTTGGAATTTATTATCTATATTACGGGAGTGAGTTGAATTTCAAAAAATCAGGCAGGGCAAACTTCATCTAGATATTTAGCTCAGATGACTCAACGTGTGCCACAGCACCATTTCATTTAAAATACACAACACCTTTTCCTATTAAAATGAAAGTCATAACTCATGGCACATAATATGTTTGTGGAAAATGTTGCCCCATGTATAATTCACCATAGATCAACTTTCTCTGTCTTATTTATCAATCATTAAAGTGAAAAGATTTTTCGTCTATAGCAAGCTGTTCTGCTCTGTTTAACAAGCATGCTATGAGCCCACATTACACAGCACTCATCTTAGAGAAACCTTTTAATGCACCATGTTTATATAATTTAAATTCTAAAACCAGAAAAATGTGTATCCATGATCACGCTTGCCAATGCCACCTGTGCTTTATTTGTGGTATAAACATTATATAATGCTGAGCAATGAGACACAGATTGATCCTTTAGAGCATACTCATATTGCAACTATCCCTTAAGGCTTTGTGGGTATGGGCTTAATAACCCATTCACTGCTGATAATGTTTTGCAATGATCTGGAATGCCTGCTCACATTTGTTGTAAGGACCCCAAAACACATATAAAAATTAATTTTAAGAAATATTTGTAATAATTTATGTGATTTAGTTCAGTTATAAAAATCATTTAAAATGTATGCATTCATCACAACACGGAGTAGTGAAAGACCAGGTTAATTACAGATAGTCAATGCCATACCATTTTGGGCAACATATTCATAAGAAAAGAGACTGCTTTAGTTTCTAACATTTAATTTTTTTGGTTCAATTAACCATTAAGAATATATACCAGAAATATTGTTTCACGGCTGTTCGCATACTTGTATTAAAGTTAAATTAGTATGACAATCCTATAAATAATTAGATTTTTTTTAAAGTGATACAGATTGCTAATTCGTATAGGTATGGAATCTAAATCTGGAAACACAATATCCAGAAAAACCCTAATTAGGGTAAGTCATCTTCCATAGACTAAATTTTTACACAAATAATTACAAAAAATATTTCTCTAATTTAAAATGTCTTCTTTTTCTCTGTAATAATATAAGAGTACATTGCTCTTAATCCTATCACAGCTGCATAATTCCATATCGGTGGCAAAACAATCCAATTGGGTTTATTTACGGTTTTACTTTTTTTTTGTAGGAGACCGAAGATATGGTGATCCCTCCTCTTCTGGGATTTGAAACTTCTGCATCCCCCCCCCAAGGGGATGCTATATAAATAAAGAACTTTTTTTTATTGTAATACTGGAGCTTTCTTTTGCTACTCTACACATCTGCATGCAAATAAAATGGAGAGGTAAAACAACAAAAGTTAAAAGAGCATATAGAAGAGAAAAGATTGCTGGGAGAGAAGTAGAGAAGAGTAGGAGACGTTTTATACACAAGAAGGAGGTGGAAGCATCAGATTAAAGAGGAGATAAGAAGAAAATAGGGGAAACAAAAATAAAATGAAGGTAGAGAACAGTAGCAGATTGAGAAATGGTAGGAGAATGATATATATATATGAAATAATGTGGGCTAATGCTGTGTTATGTGCTATGTGTTATATGCTGGGGTTGTGCTGTGTTATGACACACAATACATAGACAGGGTGCTGTGTTTTCAGAATCTAAATTGACAGCCAAGAAAAGTCATATGCACAATTTTCTTTTTTGGGTCCCTACAGACCACATACTTAGGTAAATGTATGCATACTGGCCATCAAATCGCCTATTCGAAGGAAATACCAAAATTTAAATAGCAAAATGTCATTGTTTTAAAGTGTCAGTGGGTGAGGCTTAAAATAACAGTTGGTGTGGCTTATAATTGTGGAAGGGGCTTATGAGTGTCTCACATAGCATCCCCCAGCTTTTTTACCTAAATTCAACCACTGAATTTTGAACTGAACTTTTCCTGACAATATTTCTAATATAGCCTTTTACATGGGTGACAAGATTCAGCAAAGCCAGTGCTTATGATGATTTTCCTGTATATGCTCTTCTTTATGGGATGGTGTAAGAAGCTAACAAAGAATATATTTTGTTTTAAAATGTGAAAAAGATGTGTTTGCACTAGGAACATATCTGGCCCCTGCTGTTAAACTCTACCAAATGTTTAAAGGCACTGACACACGAATTGCTAGATCACCCAGCAGATGATAAAAGTGCCAGACAATACCTGCCCCTTTACAAACATATTACAAAAAAAATTACATTAAGGGGCATATTTATCAAGGGTCGGATTCCAATTAGAAAAACGTCAAAATTCTAATTCAAAAAGACCAACCGAAATGAAGTCAAAGTTTTTTTTTGGCCGAATAGGTCAGTTTTCGATGAAATAGGTCTGTATTTGGCCGAATTCAAATCATACGAATCGAAGTAATAGCGCATTCCATTGAATTCGAATCAAAATTTTTCCCAAAAAAACTTTTTTTAAGTCTACCAATTGACTCCAAATAGGTTGTAGGAGGTCCCGCATAGGCTAAAACAAGAAATTCGGCAGATTTTAGATGGCAAATGGTCAAAGTCAAATTTTAAAAGAGACAGTACATGATAAATTTCGATATTCAAATTTTCTCATTTTTTTCAAATTTTAATCAAATTTGGACTATTCCCTAGTCTAAGTACACAATAAAAAAAATTCACCTCAACCTTAAATTTGCCCCTAAGTGATCCTGGGTAACCCAGGATTGTCACATTTAAGGGGTTATTTATCAAAGGTCAAATTTCAGAACTATGTGAGCTTTTTTAAACCTTGAATAAACTCTGAAATTGTTTCTAAGTTAAGAAAAATGCTTAACAACCCGAAAACTCGAAAACTTGAATCGCTCGAACTGATTGAGCGAAACCCATGGAAAAAAAAAACTTGAACATCATAAAGGCTATTAAATCTTCATTTGGCTCAAGGGACCTCTGCCAATGACTTCTACATGCCCTTGGCAAGTTTTATATGGTGTATTTTCAGATTCAAGCTATTTCCAGGTGAAAACTTAACAGTGCAGGAATGCATAAAATTATTGTTAGTAAAATAAATAATAGTAGAATAAAATAAATGTATATCTTGCTATTTTTCGGGGGGGGGGGGCAGTAGTAAGCAAACCAGGACATTTAATGCCCTTTAAATTTGAGAAAATTTAATGAAACATGATGATCAGTGATTTGTTTTAACAAATGCACAAGCAGACAATCGTTTCTCAAGCCATTGCCACCTACACTTGCTTAATGGTCATTGACATTGTGGTGTATCAGGAAATGTTTGTTTTTTTTCAACCCTCAGAGACAAACTTTGGCCTTGTAATGAACACAAATGGGCAGCATATTAGTCAGATTCATACTTAATCGTTAAAATGAAAACAGGCCGGGGGGCGTGGCCAGCATGAGCTTGTGAGAGGACGTGCGTCCTGTTGCTCCTGCATTGATCCTGAACTTATCCTGTTTTAAAGTGCACCTTGCAGTTCGGAATTTGCACCGAAACGTGTGCCAGATAGAGGTGATCCTATTCTGTCATCATGAGGAGGAACTCCGCGATTAAAGCCTCGGCACCTGCTGTGAAAAGGTCTGAGCGTCTCGGCCCCATATCGGAGACCTCTCCCTCCAAAACTAAGGTCAGTGCTAAGAAGGCGGATGTAAGCGCCTCTGCGGCCAAGCGCTTGGAAGTTTTTGCACGTGACCCGACTACTTCTGCCCTCAGCTCCCCTGCCGCGGACAAGACTGACCTCCCTGCCGACAGTCCACCGTCTTCCCCTCACTCTCCGGCCATACCTGCTGGTCCGGATGACGGAGCGGAACCTTCCCTGTTGGAAATTGCGCATATTATGAAACAACATCATGAGATGCTGGTTGATAAAATAGACGGTCTTAAAACGGAGTTTGCTACGGTGAAACAGGACATTTCTAAACTGAGAGACCGTACCAGCGAGGCAGAGCGCAGGATTGGGGAGTTGGAGGATGTATGTGGCCCACTGGGAAAAGGAGCCAAGGAGGCTGATAAGCGCATACAGGCATTAGAATTTAAGACGGACGACCTTGAAAATCGTCTGCGCTGTAACAATATACGGCTGGTGGGAGTGCCAGAGGGAGCTGAGGGTACTGCGATGGAAGCTTTTGTGGAACAGTTTCTGCTAACACAGCTCGGAGAGAAGGCCTTCTCTTCCATGTTCCTAATTGAACGTGCGCATCGGGTTCCAGCGCGGCCATTACCACCAGGCGCAGGGCCCAGACCGGTGATTGCGCGCTTGTTAAACTACCGTGATTGAGATACAGCACTTAGAGAGGCACGCACTAAAGAGCTTCGTTTCCAAAATACTACTGTCTCCCTGTATCCGGATTTTTCGATGGAGGTGAGGAAACAACGGCTGCAATTTATGGAAGTAGAGAGGAGGCTGCGACAGCTCAATATGCAATATGCTATGCTTTTTCCCGCTAAACTTCGTGTGGTCCATGCTGGAAAATCCTTTTTTTTCTCCTCCCCACGCCAAGCAGTGGATTGGTTGGAGTCCACCCCATCTACTCATCCACGGAATGGCGCAGATCCTATTCAGCTGGGGCAGGCCTGACCCTGGACGGTATTTGGACGGTATACGCAGGCTACCCCCTTTTCTTCTGTTGGTGGCTCTGGTTTTCTTATACCTGCCTTGGTCCTGTGGTCTAGTTGAATATACCTACCTTTGCATCGTATGGGCACTTGTATTCAGGAGTGACTTCGTTTTGGGACGTGAACAAGGTATTGGTGACTAGTAAGGTTAGCTGCCCACATTTGAGCCCTTTTTGGCTCCCCCGCAGCGTTCTACTTTCAGGACTTTTTCTCTCTTTTTTTTTTTTTTTTTGGGTTTTTTGATGGTTCGGGATCCATGTAAGCTGAACCCAGGTTGGGGATGTGGGTTGAAAGCAGGGTGGGGGGTAATGTTTTTTAGGTTGGTGAGAGATTACTTATTATGCATGCAAACACTGGTGCTAATGCTGTGGATGGCCGGCGTACTCTGTTTGGGGGCCCTAATTGATATTCTGTATAGTCTGTGTTATTCTCTGAAATGGCTTGTGTGGGCTTGAGATTGATAAACTGGAACGTGAGGGGACTACGGGACAAACCTAAAAGGTCCTTAGTTTTCAATTTTCTAAAAAAACATCCCCATGATATTATTATATTGCAAGAGACTCATATGACGCCTGATAAGACCCCTTCTCTTAGACGTCCGTGGATAGGTGCTACTTATCATGCATGTTACTCGAATTATGCTAAAGGGGTCTCCATATTGGTTAGAAGGGGGCTCGCGTTCCAGCCTATTAACATCAAAACGGACCCAAGGGGCAAATTTATATATGTACATGCTAGAATTGATGAGAGGGAATTTTTGATTGTGGGGGTATACGTTCCCCCTCCATTTACAATGGCCATGCTGACTGAGTGTCTTTCCCCAATATCTCTGTTTCCGCGTTTGCCAATAATTTGCATGGGGGATTTTAATTCCATTCAGGATGCACTGGATAAATTTACCCCTAATGCTCAGGTAGTTACTAGACCGTCTCAAAGGTTTCAACAATGTTTGACGGCTTTGGGGCTGGTAGATGCATGGAGGGCTAGGAATCCTACTTTAAAACAATACACATGTTACTCCACAACTCATGGGTCTATGTCCAGAATAGACTTGGCCTCATTATCTACAGATTTGTTACCAATGATACAACATATACACATTATGCCCCGTGGGATCTCAGACCACTCCCCAATTTCTCTTACGGTCTCCACTTCTGCCCGTGGCAGTAGACCATGGCGGATGCAGCCCTACTGGTTAAAGCTCCCAGATGTATCTGAGGGTCTCCCTCAAGTACTTAATGAATATTGGGTACTTAATGAACGCACAGCCACTGATTCCAGTGAATGGGATGCGATGAAGGCATATGTGAGAGGGATAGTTAAGTCCAGAGTTAGTACCTGGAAAAAGAGAAGGGAGGAGAAGGGAATACGCCTCGAAAGGGATGTCTCTAAGGCGGAGGCCCAATATATTGCACAGCCCAATCCAGAAAATAAAACTAATTGGCTTCTTAAGTCGCAGGACCAACAAAACTACTTGGTGCAGCAGGCCCACAAAAGTATTTTATATTCCAAACACAGAATTACCCAATTTGGGGACAGAACTGGTCATCTCCTTGCGTTGATGTGCAGGGAAATAGCCCCATCTACCACTATAATGAATATCCACTCTGCTGCAGGTGTGGTGATTTCAGACATGGCAGGGATAAATAAGACATTTCAGGAATACTTTTCTGAGGCCTACAGGACAAGAGTCACTTACACTCAGGGGGAATTGCAGGAGTATTTGGGACAGGTGCCTTTTCCCACACTTTGTGTAGCAGACAGATCCTATTTGGAGGGAGACATTACTGTGCAGGAAATTGAGGACGCAATCGGTTCATTCCCTAGTGGTAAGGCCCCAGGGACAGATGGCATCCCTATGGAATTCTATAAACAATATAAGGACGTGTTAGTGCCCCGCTTAAAACACTGCTTTGACCAGGCACTATCTGCTGGGACTCTTCCTCCCTCCATGACTGAGGCACTCATAGTATTGATTCCCAAGAAAGGGAAGGACCCCAAACATTGTGAGTCCTATAGACCTATCTCGCTTCTCAACGGTGATATAAAAATTTTAGCAAAAATTTTGGCGGCCCGATTAAATACAGTAATTCTTAAGTTGGTACATAGAGACCAAACGGGGTTCATGCCGGGGAGGGCTACTGTTACGAATATTAGAAGACTTTTTGCAAATCTTCAGTTACCTCACATAAATCAGGGCCGGAGGGTTATCCTTTCTCTTGATGCCGCTAAAGCGTTCGATACTGTTGAATGGGGTTATTTGTGGGAAACACTAGCGGGGTTTGGCTTTGGGGAAAAGTTTATCGGTTGGGTGCAGTTGTTATATTCTTGCCCTGTCGCAAAAGTCTGTACGAACAATTCGATCTCTGCCTCTATTGCACTGGAAAGGGGTACCAGACAGGGATGTCCTTTATCCCCAGTCCTGTTCGCACTGGCCATTGAAGTGCTAGCTATTATGGTAAGGGTGGATGCTAATATTGTGGGCTGTAAATATGGGGATGTAGAGGAAAAGATAGCGTTATATGCGGACGATATGTTGCTGTTTCTGGCAGATCCGGCGGAATCACTGGATAGACTCCTCCATGTGGTCAAAAAGTTCGGGAAATTTTCGGGTTTGCTTATAAACTGGGGTAAATCTTATATATTTCCCTTGGATCACGAAGCCCCTCGTTATCAATCACCTGGTCAGCCCTTGCAATGGGTCAACCGACTTCATTACTTAGGGATATCCTTTACCAAACACCACCGTGATTACCTGCCGGATAACTTGACCCCCTATACTTACTAAAATCTCTAGTCAAATGAAGGCTTGGAGTTCCCTCCCCTTAACGCCACCGGGTAAAGTGGCTATTTGTAAAATGATTTTTTTGCCGCAGCTTCTGTATGTATTTGCGAACTCCCCAGTATACATACCAAAACAGATATTTACACGGCTAGATTCTGATACTAAAACATTTGTGTGGGCCGGCAAGCGAAGCAGACTGGCGTATTCGGTTTTACAACTCCCGACCCTGCAGGGTGGGATGGCCCTTCCAGATTGGAGATCTTATTACTTAGCGTCACAATTGCAGCATCTCCTGCCGTGGTCTAAATTAGATGTTACTGATTCTTCCTATGTGGTTCTTAGGGAGTGTTGGGGTAGTAACAAGGTACCCCCGCTAATTTTTTTGGAACATATCCAGAACTTTCACTGCCCCCTTCCATTGCTGAGAACGCTTTATAAGGTATGGGAGGTGGCACTGAAACTTATTCAGTATCAGGCATTTTCCCCAAATACTCCACTTTTGGAAAATGAGGGGACCCCCCATTTCCGGCATGCAGACCTGCAGTTATTTTGGCAACCACAGGGGGTTCAGGTCATTGAGGATCTATACGTGGATGGTGTTTTCAAAACCCCCGAGCAGTTTGAGACCGATTATGCAGTGGAGGTTACAGCCTGGTTACAATATTACCAACTTAAACAGGCCGCTAAGGCTCAATGGTCCTTATCCCCAGTTGTTATATCTAAATCACCACTGGAAAATATGTTGGAATACCTCACTAGCTTCTGCAGAAATCATCCCCTGTCATGGCTCTACTCTGTGTTAATGAAAAATAAGAAGTGTATAGCGGGTAATTTCAGAGGAAGATGGGAATCTGCTATGGGTGACTTGGAGGATGAGGAATGGGAGGAAGCTTTGGAGGCTTCCAGTCTGGTGTCCTTTAATGTGAGAAGTAGGTTCTTCCAAACTCTTATTCTACATCATGCATACATTACACCTGTACGTATGCACAGGGCTCATATCAGACCAGATGACTGTTGTCCCAAATGTCATTTGCCAGGGGCCGACTTTCTTCACCTGATGTGGAGCTGCACAGAGGTGGCTTCGTTTTGGGCGAAAGTCTGTGAGAAACTTTCCCACATAACTGCACTACATATACCTGTGAACCCAAAAGTGTGCCTGCTAGGTGTTATTACATATCTCTCTAAGTCCCCCTATGTGTTAGTATCCCTGAGAGAATTGCTCTTCCTTGCACTCAAATGTATAGCTCTTAAGTGGTTATCGGGTGTCTCCCCCACTGTACAGATGTGGAAAAACCTTTTGCAGGAACATATTACGCTGGCACGGTTAGTCTATATCCAAAGAGGCACGCCAAATAAGTTTGACTCGGTCTGGACGGGATGGGTGGAAGCTTTGCGGCTTGGGGCTGCTTCTTCCTGAGAAACTGTATCTGTAAGATTTGTCTCCATATCATTGTTATGATGTATGTGCTGTACTGTGAAATTGTGTACCTGGTCATGTGTACGGATATGCATATGTACAGCGCTGAATGCCAAGTATTGTGACTTGTTTCTCCACCAACCTTTCTTTTTTTTCTTTTTATTTGTATTTTGTTTTGAAAACAATAAAAACGATTATAAAAAAAAAAAATTAAAACAGGCCCTATTTTGTGCAGATGATTTATGAGCTCAAATCTTCTTTTATTAACGGAGATTTTCAATGTCATGAATACTTTTTCCATTATTCTGCCTCATGACACTACATTATATTAGCACTGATCTACTAAAGATGCAGCAAAATGCTTCTTTATTTTACAATGAATCAAAGAAAAAAAGACTGTGTGCATTGAGCCCGCTATATCAAACTTATTTGTTGCTAGGTGTAGTGCTAGATTCAAAAGCACTAAAACTGCCCAAAACCATGCACAGGAGAATGCCATACAGAAAGTCCCCTGAGCATACCTTTATATGCACCATGTGTGTATGACATGCAAGGCACTACATGGTACATGGCTGGTTGAAGAGTGGCCTAACACCTGATTTCAGAAGGTGTTAAAGCGCTCTCCTTTTGTGTTATGCAAAACAGGTATTCACTGTTGCATCAATTGATATTCATGAATGCAACTGAAGGATGTTCAAGCACACAGCTGAAGTAAAGTAAATGTGTATTCATGCCCCTCCTACATGCTGAGATTTTTGTAATGTGGGTAAAACGTGGTGTAGTATATAGACTTTGTTTTTCAAACTTTAGGGCAATGACACATGAGGAGATTGTCTTCTGTTTATAGCTTTACATTAAATCTGTCTGACACTTTTTAAGGTGAATGTATATCGATTTCCTGTTGTATTGTTTCAACTAGATTCTAAGTAGGTTTTATTATTACAGTCTGAAGATTCTATCTTGTTCAAAACCCATCTTTACCTTTTTGACACAACGTTCCTTTACTACTTATGAGTATGGATAGATAAAGCAGACTACGGGCAGGTTTAGCAAAATGTGAATTTAGAGTTTAATAAATAAAAACTCACCCACGTTATATTCATCCCTATGGGTGTTTTAGAACCATATTTATAAAATTGTGAGTTCTAAGTTTCACCCATTGATAAATACAATTCTAAAAATCCCAAAGTAATTAATACAACGTGAGTGAGTTTTTATTTATTAAGCTCTAAATTCACATTTTGATAAATCTGCCCATTAAAGAATGTTGATCCAAATTACGGAAAGAAGCCCAGTTAAAACGAGCATTCCAAGCATTCTGCATAACAGGTCCCATACCTGTTCTGTGGAATTAAAATTCTCACATTATACAAATAGCGTTCAGAAAATGGTAAAATGAATGCACTTAAAGGCGAACTAAACCCCCATTAAGCAAAAAAACCCCATCCCCTTCCCTCCATTGGCTCCTCCCCCCCGCTTTCTCTCTTCATAGTACCTTACTTCAAAAAAAGTGTCCCTCGAATTAACATTGTGTAGCACAGTGGTGTACAGTATCTTTGGATCCTCTTGTTTTCCTTCAGTAATCTTCGGAGCTTCCGGTGCATGCACAGTAGTCAGTGTCGGACTAGGATGCCAGGGGCCCACCAGAAAAACCTTAGACCGTGGACCCACTTTCCAAACTATTATTCCTCCTCTACTCACTTAACCTCTTTATTCTCCAAGTCTTTTATCTCTACTTACTATACTTTATTTTTCCATTATAAAGCTTCTTTTTAGCTAAAAAGAAATAGGGAATGACCATGATATATGCCAAATGGTTAGAAGCATGAGGGCCCACCGGGAGTTTTCCTGGTATCGCAGTGGGCCAGTCCGACACTGACAGTAGCCAGGAATAACAAACTGGCCCCAACTGCACATGCGTGAAAAAGCTCAGTGTCCGAATCCGAAGATAGTGAAGATGGCGCCCATGAGCTCAGTTGTACTACTCTGCATGAATGTCCATGTTAATGCTAGGGACACTTTTTTCAAGTAAGGTACTATGGAGGGAAAAATCAGGAAGGGGGGCCAATAGAGAGAAGAGGATGGTAGTTTTCGCTTCACAGAGGTTTAGTTCTCCTTTAAGTGCATTAAATTTCGGAATGCTATTTGTATAATGTGGGAATGTTTATTCCATAGAACAGGTATGGGCAGGACCGCCATCAGAAATCGCAGGGCCCCATACAACAAAATTTCCTGGGCCCCCTGGGCTGCGCCCACCGCAATCCCCACCTACAGGTCCGCCTTCCCCACCACACAGTAAAAAAACAAAAAAAATATTGGTGGCTAGGGTTCCCACATGTTAATAAAAAATAAAAAGATATTGGTAGTCAGGGCCCCCCATAAAAAAACATTTGTGGCCAGGGCCACCCAGCTCAGCTACTACAAACTGGTGTTGCCACAGAGCTTAATATAGGTCTATGGCTCACTCCAAAACATATACCCAATATTCAGTAAATGGCACTACGAATTGCAAACTCCTTATTCATGTAGTAGTTGGTAGATAATATACAGTGGGGCATATGTTTTATTATGTGAATTTTCTCTTTCCTAACTCCACCAAAGTTTGCTTCAATTCTCCATTCCTATTTGCATATCACATCGCATTCACTAAAAAGTGTTAAGTATGCTTTTGTTATAGAAATGTATAAAATTTTCTCCATAGTGTTTCACACATTGGTAGAAATGAGGGAGATTCAGTCTCCCTCTGTTCCATACGTGTGTGCAGTAATAGGACTGCAATCTACCTGTCTAGGTGTACACGCTCATGTGGCAAAAATTCAATCTGTTTGCAAATTGACAGAAAGATTACAGTCCTGCCTGTACACTACATAGGGAGCAGGGGGGGGGGCAAATCAGCATCAGGACATGTGCAATATTTAATGGACAACAAAACCCTTTCCTTTTTTTGGTGTTACTGGTCATAGAAATTTCCTTTACTAGACTCTTACATAGAGACTACACTTAGTCAACTACACTTATAGTTCTTTTTCTCACCGAGGTAGATTAAAATAGATCTATGCACAGAAATAAAATGAAAGACTTGTTCAAAGTGCTTTCCTATTATTTTTATCCCTACTAAATGGAGTTTATGGCTCAGCAGCTCTTTTGGAGCTGCTGTACAGAAAGCCTCTTAGGGTTTTGACACGTGAAGATTTATCGTCCGATACATTTGATTTACTGTGGGTGCTGCTTAATTTTTTTTTTTGAAGTAGCCCAAACTTGTTTAGCATGGAAACGTCAAGCTATTTCATAAAAATAAAGCAGATTGTAGGTTTTCCTACATTACTGCCATTGGGAAAGCATTTTC
This sequence comes from Xenopus laevis, assembly GCF_017654675.1. Taxonomy (NCBI): domain Eukaryota; kingdom Metazoa; phylum Chordata; class Amphibia; order Anura; family Pipidae; genus Xenopus; species Xenopus laevis. The sequence goes on along the minus strand of NC_054381.1, from coordinate 91,022,069 downwards.
AGGAGATTAGTTTCGCGCAGTAGAGCAGATTAATCATGGACCACTAATCTCCACATGTGCCATCACCCACTGAATATTCAGGCACTCTCTCATTGGCTTTGCACAGTACTCACTTTGTGGCTATTTTAGAGTTGTACTGACAGCCAGAAAGAAGGAACTGCGTCCCTCTAGACCTGTACATTTATCTAAATTCAACACTCACTAATTATCTGGTTCTGTTACCTATTCAACATGGACTTGATGCTCTCACTTACTTCTGAAAAAGCGAGAGAAAATCCAAGTAATTTAGTTGTAAGAAACTAAAGCAACATATAGGCAAAATATAATAAATGGCATTCTTTCATAGTAACAAGGGTGATTTGATAAGTGTCACAAATTCCTGGGATGTGAAAGTGAGTAATCTAGCACTAGTAAAAGATTAAAATGTATCACCAGAAGGTGGCACGATGTATATAGCTATGTGTTTGCAAAGCATGTTGGTTTGTTCCATGTCCAGCACTTCAGAGATTCAAGAAAACTATCGAGCAAGAATCTGAAACTTTATTTTGCTGCCCTTCCTCCAGGGGAGAGATGCTTGGCGCTTCCACGCCTTCCCAGCTGTTCTATGTGCATTTGGCTTTAATCAGGTGCAGGGAAGGAATTTCACATCCTGTTGCCCTGCACTGATTAGGAGAAGTCACATTTTACAAATTGGCAGCTCTCTTTCCACAGGGTTCTGGAGGTGATGAATCATTCTGCATTGACACATTGATAGGTAGATTACACAGAGCAGACAAGGGATACCAGAATCCACACACATACATAGAATAACTGACTATAAACCAGCATGTAACAATCACTCACAGCAGCATACTCAATATGAGTTAAATAAGGGAAAAAAATAGATTAAAGTAAACTAACTTTTGTAGAGAGACTGATGCTGACACTGTGCTATTGATTTTCATTATTAGGTTTTTGAGTTATTTAGTTTTTAATTCAGCAGTGCTCCAGTTTGCAATTTCAGCAATCTGATTGCTAGGAGGGAGTGGCTTACATAAGGTATGGCTACAGGGGTGAGATGCTGCCATGTGGTATGATATGAATTTATTTATCACTATTTTGTAATTTATTTGCTTTGGTGAATTTGCACAAATAAATGCGTGGAGTTACCGTGCATTTCAATTCATGATTATTTGCTTAGTGCTTATGGACCCAGGCTTGATGTTATAGATAGCATATATCCATTCTATTACATTATTCTGAACTGATTGATAGGGCTTAGTTTACCCTAGCAACCATGTATTGATTTGAATAAGAGAATGGAATCCGAATAAGAGAGGGCCTGAAAACAAAGATAAGTAATAAAAAGTAGCAATAACAATACATTTGTAGCCTTACATTTTTTTAGATGGGTTCAGTGACCCCCATTTGAAAGCTGAAAAGAGTTAAAAGAAGAAGGCAATGGTCAGACCACATTTATGGGAGCCTTATGTGATATCTGGCAGTATAAGGATGGCAAGAGACCATTCAGCATTAAAAACACCCTTTGTGCTACTGATCAACAGGCCCCATGCATAGTCACTGCCAGTGTGACTAGAGATACCCAAGATGTGTGGTGCACAATTTGGGCCTGAGACCATGCCCTCAACTAGACAAGGTAAATGGAATTCATTTATTTGAACACCTGTATGTCTGGCACATGTACTCCATGGCAACTCAAGTAACTTCTAGAACATCCATTGTGTTAACAGAAGGAGGATGCAAAATACAGCAAGCCTTTACTGTAGTGCACCATGCCAGGAATGTTTAATTTTTAATTTAATTGAAATTTAATTAAAATGATAAATACATGCTTAAACTAGACTTTATAGGATATGGCTTTCTTGTAATTCAAATTTTCTGGATAACTGATTTTGGGACAAGGAATCCCAGAAATGTATAACTAACCTAAATATGACATCCTATCCTATGGGTCCCCTAAGGGTAGGACTACATGGACGTTTTCGTCGCGATCCGACGCACTGCGACAGAAATAAGCTAAGAGATAGAAATGTCGGATGAAGTCGTCTGGTCGATTGCACCAAACATGTCCATGTAGTCCTACCCTAACACTGAAGGTCAGGCAAAACAGCAAATGCCATTAAGTTTTGTATACAGCATATTATTCTACTTCAAAATATACTGTGCTAACACCTAAAAGGACTCCTATATGAAAATGATTCGGCTGTACCACCAATATTTTACTTTTCCCGAAAACTCCTTGAAGTTGACCTATTCTAATACATATTGAAATTGCTTCTTAATTAGCTCCCCTGCTGGACCCTCTTGCAGTCACAGGGTCTGATTTCTCAATAAATAAGCACCCACCCCCCAATTCATTGTAGAGCAATCCATAGCCTTATTGCAGTCTGTATAAAGCCTTTTTTTGCAGTTTACTAGTGACACTCAATATGACATAAATCTGATCTAACTAAATGGCATCTGTAGTGTTAAGGGGAGCATAATATGCATAGTCTCGACAAAGTATGCAACCAAGGTACCTTTGTTTGTCATCACACAAAGTGATCAGTGTAAAAAGCAATAGAATATTATATTTACCATTCAGGGGGAGTTAAAAACTTCAAGTTAGTTTAAAAAGAACAGATTGTTCTATTTGGCATAACTAGCTGAAAGCTGAATACAGTAAATGCCTGCCACCTGGTTTCTTTTAAGGACCTCCTGGTGTGTGAATATATCAATTCCCTGTAGGTCAGGTGAAGGTCTTTTCACACCCTTTCAAAACTCAAGTCTGAAAGACATTTCCTCCATTAATCAAAGTGCTACCAGGATGGAATGGACTCTTCCCCCAATGATCCTATCACACTTCCAGCACATGTCAAGCTATCCTCGCCAAAAAACATATGGAAATTTCATCTGTAAAGAAGTATGCATGATGTGCTCACAGCTAAATGACATGAAATCAAGGTAGATAGCATAGAAAATCATTTAATTGGTAGAGTGTAACTCTTTACAGTTTTAATCGTTTAATACCTCTCTCACAAGCACCATATGCACAACTGGATAAACTTTAAAGGAATTAGGGTTAAAACCTCCAAAGCAGCACTGTATATGCTTAAAAATAAGATTTCTGTAACCCCAATTTGAATGAAAATCAATATTGTGCCTTTTTATGAGCAAATATTGATTCCGATGGCATTTGCTGCCACATTTATATTGTTCGGTTACTGAATTATCCTACAAGTGTTTAACACTGGACAGGGAGAAGCTGAATTATGTGATAATGGTTGATAAAGTGGTTTACAGGTCTTTTGGCTTAAGGCCCTATTTATAGTCCAAAATTTGATCAGTTTCCTAAATTGCCTTCTGGAACATTTATGACAGCGATTAAAAGATACGGGGGCTCATTTATAAACTTTGCACAGAGCAGAACAATTCACACAGTGAAGATATTTGCTCTGCGCGTGGTTATATTTATTAACCTGGATAAGAGTGGTGTATTTAATGCACAAACAGAACTGCAAATTTTTATTCACACTGCGAATGTCCATAAGGGCTTTTTAAATATGGTATATTCCATTCGAAGTGAGCTGGCCATAAACCAGCGTGAAAGATTTTCAATAAAATTACTGAAATGTCATTCATTCGAGCATACAGGCTAAATATAATATATACAGTAATTGGTAGAATGGCAACTGCAAACAAGTGTTATCAACATGAGCAGCTACTTTTTCTTTTTCAAATAAATACAAAAAAAAACCCAATAGAATGTAAAAATCCTTATACTAGCTGATGTTTTCCGTGCATCATACACAGCTGCTAATACTGGCATTAAACGTCATAGCGAAAACACTCAGAAATATTCCAGCAGAATTATACCTTGTACAGGTGAATACTTTTGTTAGCAGACTTAAAATGCAACAATAAGAAAAATTAAAATTTATTAGGTTAGGTTTCAGCATATAATAATCAATTGAAAATTCTGCACTGTTTCTGAAATAAATAAGTTTATTTTCACTATAACTTTCTCAGCATCTGTTTCTCTTCATTCTCTCTTCATGCAGGAGTTGGGTGTCAGATATTCATTGACAGTTAGATCCAATATATCTTATAGGGGGGTTCCTTTTGCCTAGAAGATGTATTACGGCTCACTCCATTAAAGGGGAACTCTGGCTTCCAAACCAAAATTTGATAAAGAGGCCCACAAAACACAGAACGCCTTAATATACCCATTACAGTTACCTTTTTCTTCAAAAAGTATGAATAAATGCCATTTTCTATGCTGCAATTCAGCTTATTAACAGTTCTTCTCTTTCTGCATCATTTGAAATCCCGGCAGGAAAGGAGGGACTAAAACACTGATGTTAAAAATGATAACTTCTCCACAGCTTACAGACAGCATGCAGGAACTACATAACCCACAATGCATTGCACTACAATGTTCCGTTCCTTATTGAAATCACATGTGCAGGGAATTGTGGGGTTTTAAGGATTCAGTCTAAGGATACAAAGTAACAGTAGTCAGCCAGCTCAGCAAAGTAGTCAGACAGATCAGCAGGAGAGCAGGGGGCTAGGCTTAGGGAACTGTCAGAAACCATTAAATATCAAGAGATATCTGCATATTTAATTTATTGATGCATATTGCAAAGTTGTGTGAAATTATGTTTACTTTTCAAAAAGCATAAGTTATATTTTTATGGAGTTCCCCTTTAAAATTATCAGCCATCATGTCTCTCTACATGTAGGATTTGTGCAAAAGCCAGTTATTTTGTTAGATTTTGTTTGTACTGGAATCAGTTATTTGAGCGAGCTCTAATTCATCTGATAGGAAAGATATATAAGATATATTGGATCTAACTGTCAATGAATATCTTACACCCAACTCCTGCAGAAAGACAGAATGAAGAGAAACAGATGCTGAGAAATGGATAGTGAAGATAAACTTGTTTATTTCAGAAACAATGCAGAATATTTAATTGATTGTATTTAGAAATTTCTTATTTCGGTATGATGAAGCTTATATTAAATTTTCGCAATAGTTCCCTTTTAAAGACAGTACCACTCTGTTCAAGCTCCAAGAAAATCTAAGGGGTTGTCCTTGGTATTGATAGGGCCATTCAAGGTTCTTTTAAGCTGACAACATCTCCAGTTACTTCTACTACAATGCTTCTTGGACTGCTAGGCCATGTCTACTTCCTGTTAAGTTGTCAGTGATCCTTTCAGTTTTTATTTTGTTTGTTTTTTAGAAAAAAATGCAATTAGGTAAGACATACATATTCAGGCATACCTATAGTGAAAAAGTAAATAACCCTTTGCTGGTAACTGGATAAATAATGTGTGCTATACAGCTAAACATGCCATCATAACTTTACACTGCAAAACAATTTCTCATGTACATCTTTATTTCAATACAATGCTTCAGAAAATAATTACAGCTACATTTACAAAATATTGGATGAGCTCAAGACCATTAAACTTCTGTTAATGCTATACATTTAAAGCCATAGTATTTTGTCCCTTCCCAACGACTGTAAGTGATGGGAAAAAAAAGATAAACCACCAAAAATGCCACGTCAAATAGTCAATGAGGCTGGTTAGCGTTGAAATCTATATTTCTAGTTGTATGTGCATCATAAACAATAAATAACACAGCATTCTTGGTACAACTAAGCTTTTCTATATATTGTGAGGCAACACAAGAAACATATTTGGTCATTCTGGAAACTTGCTTAATGCAAGGATGAAGGGTATGTGAGTAAGGTTCTCTGCAACACATTATAAAGTCCTTGTAAAATCTCTAAACAATGCATCTTAGTAACTCAGGACAAAAGGTCAATTGGCAGGGATGTGCCTTTAAGAGCTTACAAAGGCTTGCTCCTTACTTCTCTATAGAGGGAGGAAGCCTATCTCACTAGAGGAAGGATGCCCACTTTAAATAAGGAAATGAGTTTGCAGGATGCACACATGCTGCTTTCTATTAATGACAAAATTGTCTTGAAGAAAGATGGTAGATAACATCAAAAACAAAATCAATGTGCATTACCTGCAGAGAGCTAACTATAAAGGATATACCAAGAGAAAAATAATCTTAGCCTACATTTAGAAACCACAATTTCAGCATTTCTCAGGAAAGATTTATGGAAACAAACGATAGGCTTTGAACTTGCAGATGTTCCATACATATACCTTATCCTTTAATAGTTCAGTAAATAATATAGCAAATTTAACATAGTGATAAGTATATGCTTTTTTCTCTCCTGGTGCCTTGGGTTCTAGCACCCAATAGCACCCAATATCCATGCACAATCTACCCCCCCCCGCTTGCGCATGCGCCTTAACTCTGTGCTCCCCATGCACTTTAGGATGTGGCTGGATGTCATGCCACCCCTAAAATTTTGCTGCCCTCGGGCTTTTGTGGCCTCGCCACAACTCTGGGCCTGCCACTCAGCCAGCATAATGATTTACTCCACTTTCAACAAAAAAGATAACAGCAGTATGTCTTTGTTTCCCAGGAACATTGTAGTACTGGAGAGTTTTCTGAACAAAGATTTTTTTAGCTGTGCAAAAATTTGGTTACCCTTGTAATTTTGGTAATTTGACTGCATGTAACGGCTGAATACTGATTAATGGCAACACCAAATTGATTGGATTAGCTCCTTAAGCCTTGAACTTCATAGGCAGGTGTGTCTAATCATGAGAAAATGTATTTAAGGAGGACAATTGCAGGTTGTGCTTCTGTTTGACTCTCCTCTGAAGAGCGACAAAGCAACTCTTAAAAGATCTGAGAACAAAGATTGTTCAGTATTATGGTTTAGGAAAAGGCTACAAAAAGGTATATCAGAGGTTTAAACTCTCAGTTTCAACCATAAGGAATGTAATCAGGAAATGGAAGGCCACAGGTAAAGTTGCTGTAAAACTCAGGTCTGGCAAGCCAAGAAAAATACAGGAGCAGCATATGTGAAGGATTGTGAGAATGGGTATAGACAATTAAAGATCACCTCCAAAGATCTGCAAGAACATCTTGCTGCAGATGGTGTATTTGTACATTGTTATACAATTCAGAGCAAATTGCACTAAGAACATCTGTATGGCAGGGTGATGAGAAAGAAGCCCTTTATGCACTCACGTCACAGAGTCACTTGTATGCAGAAGTTCATTTAGACAAGCCACAGTCATTTTGGAACAAAGTGCTTTGGACTGATGAGACAAGAATTGAGTTATTTGGTCAGAACAAAAAGCAATTTGCATGGCGGAAGAAGACCGCATTCCAAGAAAAACACCTGCTACCTACTGTCAAATTTGGTGGAGGTTCCATCATGCTTTGGGGCTGTGTGGCTAGTTCAGGGATTGGGCCCTTGTTGAAGTTGAGGGTCCGATGAATTCAACCAAATATCAACAAGTTTTTCAGCATAATGTTCAAGCATCAGTCACAAAGTTGAAGTTACGCAGGGGTTGGATATTCCAACAAGGCATTAACCTTGAACACACTTCAAAATCTACAAAGGCATTTATGCAGTGGGAGAAGTACAATATTCTGGAATGGCTGTCACAGTCCCCTGACTTGAATATCTTTGAAAATCTATGGGATGATTTGAAGCAGGCTGTCCATGCTCAGCAGCTTCAAATTTAACTGAACTGGAGAGATTTTGTATGGCCGAATGGTCAAAAATACCACCACCCAGAATCCAGACACTCATCAAAAGCTATAGGAGGTGTCTAGAGGCTGTTACATTTGCATAAGGAGGCTCAACTAAGTATTGATGTAATATCTCTGTTGGGGTGCCCAAATTTATACACCTGTCTAATTTTGTTATGATGCACATTGCATATTTTCTGTTAATCCAAAAAAAAAATTTCTCACTGTTGAAATACTACTGATTTCATAAGGCATGTTATATATTAAAAGAAAGTTGCTACTTTGAAAGCTCAGCCAATGATAAACAAAACTCCAAAGAATAAAGAGGGGGTTCCAAAACGTTTTCATATGACTGTATATATATGCTATGCATATAATGTACCCCTTGTTGTAAAATAAGGATGTCACTGATGAGTTCCATGACCATATTTAGGCACAAGGCCACAGGCAAAGTGCTTTTCTACATGTCATGTAGCTCTGAGGATACTTACAACAGGAGGTACCTTATATTTATAATATATACATTTCAGTGAATCATGTGACACCAATTACATCACTAAGAACAAATTCTAACCAGTAAAATAACCGTTTATAAGGATATAATTTCCAGGATATTCATTACAGTGTGTGTGTGAGATATGATGGTATATATTTTTGAACCCAAAGTAACTATTGCTTAAGTGTATAAAAAAAATAATGGCACAAAATACAAATGGTCATATTCCAGTGTACAAGCCTTCAAAGTAAGCAGGGCCTTGGTTCAGTATTGGGAACAAGTGAGAAAACCCTGTGGAAAGTTATTATATTGCAGTTGGAATGAATTCCCCTCTTGTTATTTTTGTCATGGGGCCCAGGCAATACTTTCATGTCTTTTTGGAAAAAGAACTTGTGTTGAAAGTGGACTAAATACTTGAACAAGTCCCCCATTTAGTGACTGAAGCAAAATACTCTTCTGTTTCCTTTTTGGCTATGAGAAGGCAATTTTAAAAAGGAGAGTGGTGACATTTACCTTTTTTTCTTGTATTTTGACCCATTGAGGATGGAATTCATTCCCTTCTACAAAAATGATAAACCAGTAACACTTGACAAATTTGACATACTCTCATATACAAGCTAAACACTAACACAAATGTGTAACATTTCCTTACTGATCTAAGCAAATCTGAAATATACAGTTGCTACAAACCGTTTTTATGTGATGTGGGTCAAAAAAGAATGCCAAAAGCTCTTGCAATGGCCCATCCAATTTCCCTTTCACCCTCTACCTCACTTTTGGCCCAACAATTTAGCTTTTTCCATTCACTAGGGTATTGTCAAAAGATACATTTTTATTAGACTCTGTTCCTCACATTGCTGGATTACAGCTCACAAGATGCTTTATCCTTTGATTACAGATAAAACATACAGGGAGTTGGAATCTAGTGATAGCTGGAGAACTGAGATTCAAACTAAGTTGTAAACTGAAGTTTAGTTTAACTTTGCGGTTAGGTTACGTTTCTATGTGATTGTTTTTTTTTTTTTAAAGGTAATGCTTTATTTGTTTCAAGAACATTAAACATTTACTTTAATTTTGAACTTTTCTACTCCTTTAATCTGGCTACACAAGACAATTTCATTCAATTTGGCAATTTCTAATAAACTATATGATCATTGTATGTGTGTGACCCCAAATATTAAGGTCTGACTGCACTTGATATACACTTGATAGAGATATATATATATATATACAGGTATGGGAGCGGTTATCCAGAATGCTCGGGACCTGAGGTTTTCCGGATAACGGATCTTTCCGTAATTTGGGTTTTCATTCCTTAAGTCTACTAGAAATTCATTTAAACATTAAATATTCATTAATATATGAGTTTAATAAGTAAGGTTGAAACAGCGAGGTGCTACAAAGTAACGTATTGATCTATTAAAGGGAAAAATTGATTCTGTACATCCATAGCACAACCAAATAGCTAAAAGATTCTGCATCTGACACATCCTAAAATATTATGTCATTATGTTATATGGATTTCATCAGGAGTCCAATTTTTTTTTTACCCGTGAGCAACTTTCAATGAATGTTGGGAAGTAACACAAGCATGAAAAATGTTCCTAGGTGGTGCAATATAAGGGCTGTGATTGGCCATTTGGTAGCCCCTATGTGGACTGGCAGCCTAAAGGAAGCTCTGTTTGGTAGTGCACCTGGTTTTATGCAACCATTTGCTTCCAATTATTCAAAAATAAACACCTGCTTTGAGGCCACTGGGAGCAGCATCCAAGGGGTTGGTGAGTAACACATTGGTCACAAGCCAATGGCTCGGGATCACATTAAAGCAGACAAACCATTAAACTGGATATATTGGCACAAGCTTGATAATAAATTAATGTATTGAAGCATATCTTCAGTAATGCCCATCTTAGCATGGAATAGCTGACAGTTACCCTTGCACTTCCTGCAATGTGGTACATTATTTATAGCAGTGAATCATACTAAAAATGCAAAAGTGTTTACATGCGCCTCTGTTTAATTCTTAAAAGCCCAACACAAAATGGGTTGTTTAGGATTTTCTGCTATATTATAACTACTATGCTGCTTATAGTTACAAGGTCAGAGCTAAAGTTCCTTAAACAAGCTATGCTATGTACTGTAGTTGGAACAAGAACACCTTTTCAAAGAACTAAACAGAACACAGTGTCACTTGGATGACCTTATAACTTTAAAAGGTCAAAAAAAAATCCCTTACTTAACCTGCAATATAATATATTTTTGTAAATGTCTCAAAACTGGTTTTGTGCATAGTGTTCACATTCAAGAAAACAGCTGTTTGCGGACAGATTGTTAGCTGGGAAGTTAAATCTGAGTGAAGTGGTTTGCCCACATCCCTCAGCTTCTGATAAAGTGCTTTGATTAGCAGACGGCAATAGTGAAAACCATCTCTAAAGCCAGAGCAGTTCCTTATATGAATTAAAGGGTTTGGGTGAGGCCGTATGAAACATTTACTGTATTTTATTAAAAGAAAACAAAGACATTTTTTATATCTATATCTATCTATCTATCTCTCTCTCTCTCTCTCTCTCTCTCTCTCTCTCTCTCTCTCTCTCTCTCTCTCTCTCTCTCTCTCTCTCTCTATATATATCTCTATATCTATGAACAAGTTTGGGAACCCTTCTCAGCCTGCAGAATAATTTACTCCACTTTCAACAAAAAAAGATAACAGTGGTATGTCTTTCATTTCCCAGGAACATTAGAGTACTGGGGTGTTTTCTAAACAAAGATTTTAAGTGAAGCAGCATTAAATTGTATGAAATTAAATCAAATGTGAAAAACTGGCTATGCAAAAATCTGGGTACCTTTGTAATTTTGCTAATTTAATTGCATGTAACTGCTCAATACTAATTACTGGCAACACCAAATTGGTTGGATTATCTCATTAAGCCTTGAACTTCATAAGCAGGTTTGCCCAATCACGGGAAAAGGTATTTAAGGTGGCCAATTGCACATTGTGCTTCTTTTTGACTCCTCTGAAGAGTGACAGCATGAGATCCTCAAAGCAACTCTCAAAAGATCTGAGAATAAAGACTGTTCAGTATCATGGTTTAGGGGAAGGCTACAAAAAGCAATCTCAGAGGTTTAAACTGTCAGTTTCAACTGTAAGGAATGTAATCGGGAAATGGAAGGCCACAGGCACAGTTGCTGTAAAACCCAGGGCTGGCAGGCCAAGAAAAATACAGGAGCGGCATATGTGGAGGATTGTGAGTGGTAACAGGGTGATGAGAAAGAAGCCCTTTCTGCACTCACGCCACAAGCAGAGTTGCTTGTTGTATGCAAGAGCTTATTTAGACAAGCCACGGTCTTTTTTTTTGGAACAAAGTACTTTGGACTGATGAGACAAAAATGTAGTTATTTAGTCATAACAAAAAACAGTTTGCATGGAGGAAGAGGAACACCGCATTCCAAGAAAAACACCTGCTACCTACTGTCAAATTTGGTGGAGGTTCCATCATGCTGTGGGGCTGTGTGGCTAGTTCAGGGACTGGAGCCCTTGTTAAAAAATTTAAATTGAATTCAATGTAAATTCTTCAGGATAATGTTTAAGCATCAGTCACAAAGTTGAAGTTACGCAGGGGTTGGATATATCAACAAGAAAATGACCCTAAACACACCTTGAAATCTACAAAGGCATTTAAGCAGAGGGAGAAGTATAATATTCTGGAATGGCAGTCACAGTCCCCTGACTTGAATATCATGGAAAATCTATGGGATTATTTGAAGCAGGCCGTCCATGCTCGCAGCCATCATATTTTACTGATGCATATTTTCTGTTAATCCAATAAACTTTACGTCACTGCTAAAATACTACTGTTTCCATAAGTCATGTTATATATTAAAAGAAAGTTGCTATTTTGAACACTCAGCCAATGATAAACAAAACTCCAAAGAATTAAAAGGGGTTCCTCTTCCATTTTAACTATCCCTATGAAGTAAACATTAAAATAAAGAATGGAAATGTCAAAATATGACTTTTGGTAGAGAATGACGCCACTATAGAAAATGTGTGCAGGAGCTAAAATAAAGTTTACTTTCTTAGTTCAGCCTACAGTCAGCCGCAAGCTGACTATAAAAATGTTCAACGTCAAAGTAAATTTGAGTGACGTGGTGGAAATGTAAGCAATTTCTATGCACACACTGAAAACAGATCAAGTAAAAAAATATATAAATAGGGTTAAATATAATGTGTACAAACTAAAAACTATTCGAGTTGAAACTAATTTTAGAAAGTTTTCAGTGATTTTCTTTTGAGACTGTAGAAAGCTACTTATAGGCAATGGAAAGGCATTTTTACTTGGGGGTGCCAAAAGTTAGGCACCCCCAAGTGATTTTATCTACTTACCCGACACCCTGGGCCTATCAGCAGAAATCTGCACGGCCCGAAGTTATTCCAGTGAGCACCATGGAGTAAACATCTTCCCACTTCTTCTTTCTTCAAATTACACAGGACAGACGCATGCGCAGTAGAATGAAATAGTCAGCTTTTCCATTAAAGTTCGGCGCACCCACGTGAAGAAGGAAGAATCATGAAGAGGATAGATAGCTGGAAGAACCCCGGTCGGTGCAGTTTTCTGCAGACAGGAGCACCAGCGTGGGGTTTCATGTGAGTACATACAATCAAATTAGGAGTGCCTAACTTTTGTCACCCCCTAGTATAAAATAACTTTCCTTCTCCTTTAAACTGTATGTGAGAACCAATATTGCCGTCAAATGTTTAAGAAGAGAACCAGGATAATCAAAACGCACTGTAAACACCCATGTGCCATTATCCCCATTATACAGGTAAATGTTTCTCTAAATAGTGCATGTTTCTTTAAAAAGTGGGCAAGGTGATTTTTCATTACCCAGCCCAGCATGGTTAGTAAGAAAGATTCATGAAAAGACCTTTCTAGCAAATTCAGTGGAAAATAATCTAGTGTCTAGGCAAATATGGGCAAAATATATATATTACTGATCAATTTGTTGCTTCCTGCCATCAGATTTAATTGTTGAGCTAAGTGTCCTAAGTGCCCTTGTTTAACATAAAAGAGGAATAGAGCTTATATTGGTATTAAAGCCCTGATTTGGATTAAAGTTTTTTGTTAAGGAAGGTTATATATCTATTTGATTTTTCTTTGGACTATAGACAACAGACATTTGTGAGTCCAGCAAATTCCTCCCCTATTGCTCCACCCAACTGAGATATTTTGCATGGTGGACAAAAGTATCAGCACCGTCTTTAAAGGGGCATTGGGCTTTTTGTAACAGCACAATAACATAGTAGCCTTAAAGGGGTTGTTCAGCTTTCAGATAACTTTTAGTATTGTGTACATAGAGGGTGACATTCTGCAATTGGTTACATTTTTTGTGGTTTGAGTTATTTGGCTTTTTATTTAGCAGCTCTCCAGTTTGCAATTTCAGCAATGTGGTTGCTAGGGTGCAAATTACCCAAGCGACCATCACTGATTTGAATTTGAGACTGGAATATGAATAGGAGAGGGCCTGAATAGAAAGATGAGTAATAAAAAGTAGCAATAACAATAAATTCATAGCCTTACAGGGCATTTGTTTTTTAGAAGGGGTCAGTAACCCCCTGTAAAGTTGCTCCATATTATGCTGTCTCTGTGTGGAAAATAAATGAAAAGCAAACATTTTCTGTTTAATGTGCTATAGCTATGACAAATGCATATGCCAGTTAATACTCGAGCAGCATTACTTTTTCTCTACAATAAAGAAGCTGTTTACTGAAACCTTTACCCTCTCAAAATTCCAGTATGTAGGCATTACTACAATAGGAGTCATAATGCTACTGCTATTAGGGACCACTCATACCCTACATCCTGGTGATGGTTTCTTAATCAGCAGTAATTGTATCATTTTAAAGGAATGTTTTTTCAAAATGTATGGCTGAAAACAGAAATTTCCTTCTAGATAGCCATACAATAGACAGTCCCAAATGTTTAGCCTCTGGCTAATGCAGTGGTGAAACGATACAACAAAATGACATTTTAATCTAGACTTGCTTATTCAATTGCGTAATTACACAATTCCAAAACACAATTTTATCTAATTCTTATGGCATATTTTATTAATATTTGTATTTAAACAAACCAGACACAATACACTGAGTCCAGGTAAAGAGTAACATTGTATCTTCTTGTGATACTGGGTAGGTTAGTGGTGATGTTGGTACAGATCTGAACGGTACACAAAATTCACCTTTTTGCCCAATGAATAGCATGGGGATGAACAAGATTAAAGAAGAGGGTCCCAAGTTGTGCATTTCTTTGGACAATACTAGAAAACAGTGTCTCCAACAAATTAAATTAAGGATACTTATTAGATTTAAATTTCCTTGAATCTGTGTGTTGGTCATAAAAGTACTCAGAAATACAGCAAATAGCTTTGTAACTGCTAAATGTTGTCTAAAGGTGTCCAGCTACCACATTTTATCTTTGAATATTACATATAAAATGTTGATGTGCCCATGTCATGCTGAGGTGGATTCACTAATATTTGATCTCTTTCAAGGTTTGAACTGTGTCTGCCCTTCTTGACTTTCTGGGTACCACAAAAGGAATGAATGGGCCTAACATTAGTGCTGATGTTGCGGCTAACCAGCCCACATCCATATAGCCATCGGCCAGGTAGGCAAGTTCTTGGCTGTCTCTCAATCATGTCCAACAGTGCCTGCTGTAATCTTGGCATTTTCTTTGAAAGTTCAGTGCCAGTGTCTTACTGTACCTGCAAGGCCAGTGCATGCCTTTGCTAGTATGGAAGTTGCATCTACATAAGCCTTTCTTTAGGTAGAATAAACTTTTTCATGGGATCTTTGAAGTTTACATTTTTAGCCAGTAACATGGTATTTTTTTTCCATAGACATGCAAATGCAGACTCTACTTTTGGTGCTTCATCCCAGCTCTTTTTCTGCTCGTCTGGAATTGGCTACTTTCTGCAGAATCTCTGTGTTTAGGTTTTGACTATTCTGTGTCAGTTAACTTAGATTTTAATGAAGTGGTGTGTTAGCTCCTGTTCAGTGTGTAATCAAGGGGGCTCTTGTTTCGTTTATCAGACCCTCACCCTAAATATTTGTGTGTGATAAACTTGGCTCATGTAAAGGGAAGGCTTGTAAATCATCTTGCAACTCCTTGCAATCTTTGCATTTTTGCATGCTGGAATACTTAGATCATTTTGAGCTCAGTAGCTTCTTAGAAGTACTTTTCTTATCCTTTTTTTGGCATGGGAAGCACCAGACCAGACATGTCATACCCGATATGCAATAAAGTGAAGTCACCAGATGGCCGCCATTTGTTTGGGCATCCGCCGTGCTTACTGTATATTATTGCATAGATAGGTCCAAAAACAACTTGCTCAAGCCCAGGAAGCAGCTCACCTGAGCAAGCCTCCAATAAATAAAAATGAAAAACTATTTATTCTGAAACTGTAATGGCCTCCTAAACAGGGCAGAAGAAAAAAACTGGACTCAATAGGTTACATAGTTAAATTGGGTTGAAAAAAGACAAAGACCATCAAGTTCAGCCCCACCAAATTAAAACCCAGCATCCATACAATGCTGTAATAAAACCTTATATAGAAGGGAGGAGTCATGTTAGAGTTAAAAAATTCAAAAAATTATCAACTGTGATCAGTCTGTAGTACCTATAATTCTGGTTAGCCATAATATCTTAAGAAACATTATGTTGAAATTCCTAACTATTTTATCAGTGCCTCAAACAAAAATTGTAGCAATCATGAAAAAACAAAATGTTTTATTTGCATTATCTGATCAATGAATAATAAGCCACACTTACAAGTAGCAACCAGGAGCATGATGCAGAAATATAAAAAAAAATGTATTGAATTTAAATATTAAATTCTGGCATGTTGGCAAACAATTTTACAGCACTTATGGCATAATAAACTATGATCTGGAACATATGGTGACCTTTATATGGATGCCTTTCAAAAGTTATATTGTACTGTAGGCATTAAGCTTAAGCAACTCATTTTTCAGTTTAACAGCTTAAAACAATTACCTTATTGTCACTAGCTCCAAAGTGCAACGCATGTCTGATTTCATGTAACAATCCTGTAGCATGCTGTCATGTCTGGGTAAAGCGGCTCTGGTATTTGCACTGTTCAAAATCCTACCTCTTGTGTGACAGGTTTCCTTTTCCCCCCTCTTTTTTTCATTGCAGAACTGAACAGTTTAATGCTTTGGAACGTCAGAAGTGTGCGCTGACGTAATGTCCATCAGTAATGCTGACTGCCAGTGATTCAGTCTTGTGAATAGTGTAAAAGGTGATGAAAGGTATTTCAGGTTCACCTTAGTACAGGTGTCTCAGCTTCAAATTTCAAAGCTAACACACTAGACTTACTCTTTAATGTCAAGAAGTAACATATAAAACATGTTCTCAGTCATCATTTCAACAATGTTTTCAGCTATTTTAGTGTGAGCAATTTGCAATGAACTTTTTTTGAAAGTTTTGAAATTTTTTTTTTGATAAACAGGTTTAAAAATTATAAAGCCTTAAGCAAGTCAGGTTAGGATTTCAGGCTGGCAAATACATCTTCTGTTTTATTTGTTATGACTAGCAACCAACAAAATATTCTCCATCTTAAATGTGGGTATATTTGGAAGAGCTGCTTTAAAGGTCTGTTTGCACTCAGCATACCTGTACAAATTTAGAGTTAGAAAAACAAGACATTTTCCCACGCCCCAATATAAACTAATAATTACTATATTCCATTCATTCAAGCCTGCTCACAATCTGCCCCAAAAGCCACTCCTTTCCATTTTGCAATGTCCCCTTCATGTTGAGAATTCAGGACAATTTAGGACTTTTCCATAAACAAAAAAAGACATCAGGAAGGTATAAAACAGATTGCTGAACATACATACAATCTATTACCCTGAAAGTTTGGCATATATAGCCTACAGCACAAATACACATTCGATGCTAGAAATAAGCATACACATTCACTACTAAGAACACTAACTCCAAAGAATGCACTAACTCCAAAGAATGCACACAGAAGCTTGGAGTTTAAAAAAACAAATATAACCTACTTTTTGATCTGAATCCACAGAATGAAAGGAAGCCATGTTACTTGTAAGAAACTTTTACCAATAAACCTTAGGCTCACTTTCCATAGTGGGTGTTGAACAGATTCCTTGAAAAGCAGAGGGACTTCAAGTCCCAGAATCCATCACTTCACATTAAACAAAGTAAGGGACTGGTTGCATTACACTGTGAGTGGTTAATGGTAAGGGGATATAGTGCTTGCCTGCCTATCATCGTTTCCCATTGTTACCTTTCAACCCCTGAAATCAGTTATGCCTGTATAAAAAAAAACTTTAATAACCTAAAGTTCAGATATTGTTTATGAATCTTTTTTTACATAACCCCAACTGAATAAGCCAATGTAAACAAAGGAGGGTATACAGTCCCATAATAAAGTGCCCTCATGTCAAAAGAATATGAAATAGAATATTAGATTGCGCTTACAAACTTTGGTTGGCAGTTTAGCATTTTTCTTAATTTTATCCTTAATGAAATGCATAACTCATACAGTATTTAGGTGTGTCATAAACAACTTGCATTTGATATGCATCTCTCTGGCACCATTTTCCCAGTTTGTAATCATTTTGATACAGCTGTTAACACTATGAATGTTGCCAACAGTTTACTTGTTAAGCTGGCCTGTATGACCAGTAAGAAATATATGGCTTTCTGGGGTGTGAGAGAGCTTGTAAAGTATGGTCTGGTAGAAAAGGGGTTAAGGTTGACTCCTAAACATATAATTATGTGGCAGGGGTATAAAGGGCTGCCATCATTTAAAAAATGTAACCTGTAAATTATAGCAGATGGTGTGGATGGTACTGTGTGGAGAGCTTAAAGACTCTTGACTCTAAGTGAGTGAAGGGGAGAAGACTGAATGTGAATAAAGGCTCATCGTGGTGTGTGAAAAGAAGAGACATGTTGTTTCTTTGGATATAAGAAGCTGCCCCTGGGGGCATATTCTGTGTAAAAAGCTGTGTAAAATATTGCATGATGTGTTTCATTTTAAGCCATACAAACAGCAGATTTGCCCCTTAAAATTTTACACAGTTTTTTTACAAGGCGAAGCCTGGCAATGTGTGGTATATTATCCAGTCGTTTATTTTACACAGCATAATAAATATGCCCCCTAGAGTGTCTGGAATTGTGTGGGTGGCCAGTGTTACCCCAAGAGTGGAGCTGTGGATTAGCTCCACTGGATTCAGGACAGGAGTTTCTAAGCATTATGAATTGGTAAGGTGAAGAGTGTAAACCAGTGGTCCCCAACCTTTTTTGCACCACAGACAAGCTTCAAGCAAGACAATTTTTACGAGGACCGGGGGGGGGCAGGGGGAGATATAGATGCGTGGGTGCATTTCAGGCTTACCAAAAAACTGTCCAAACAGTATTTTGGTCTATATTGTGATTAGTAGAAAGCTTCCTGGGCTTCATACAGCTTTTGTCATGGCAACGTGTTTCAGGGAGCTGTGATTGCAGGTAAATAGGGCCGTTTTCATAGTTTTTTAGCTTTTATAGACTGCAGCTGGGACCAGAGGAGGCCCAGTTCGGCACAGCCCTCGGCATACCACTGGTCCACAGAACGGGGGTCCGCAGGCCAGTGTGAAGATACTGTTAAGAGACAGATTTGGAATGGTTTCTGTAAAGGAATTGATCAGTGTAAAAATAAAAACTGGGTCAATTAAAAATGTTTTTAATATAGTTAGTTTGCCTAAAATGTAATCTATAGGCTGGAGTGAATGGATGCCAGTCAGTAACTAATCAGTGACTTGAAGTGGGTCATAAATGATGCTTCTGAATATGAGCTGCATGCTGAGGATCAATTGCAAACTGATCAATTGCAAACTCTCTGAACAGTTATGTCCCATGTGGCCTCCCTTCAAGTAGCTGACTAACTCAGCGTTAGAGAGCTGAAAATCAGAAAGTAGTGTTCTGTTATGTTAGACATCCAGTCACTACATCCTTTATACATTACATTTTTGGCTAACTATATTTTTATATATTATATTTTATTTTGCACTGCAACTATTTACTTAGTTTTTATTTTTAAACTGAACTGTTCCTTTATGGTGCATCAAATGACAAGAAAAAAATGCACAGCTCACAGTCACTGACAAGTGCAGCATGACAAGTGCATCAAATGCTTTATCCTGAAGCTGGATACACATACAGGAGTAATTGTATAGTGAAGGAAGGTTACCTACAAGTTTAGTAGAAGGTATAGGTCAGACAAGCAGGGCTTTTTGATATTGTGGTTAGTAAAAAGAACTGTGTGCAGATGAGCTGTAAATAAAAACAAGGTAAAGTTCTGTTTTATGGCAAATTTGGTGACACTGTCAAATCTCTGCTCAAAAATCACAAAACGTAAAAGGGGGCGCTCTACTTTATTATAGCAGTGCTAGATTCGGCATGTGATCAAACTGCTTAATATTTAAAATGGATACCATATATTTGTTGATGGAGCAATGCTTATAAGAGTCTGCCATCTGCCATGCCAATATTGCTTGAAGAAACATGAGTAATTTGCAACCGAACTATCTCAATCTTTCAGACAGCTTAGGTCCAGGTTAAATAAAGAAAGTTAATTCTACAACTGTAGTCATAAACATACATGTCAAAACACAATCTAGGTAAAACAAAGCCACCATAGAGCACCAAATTTCAGAAACGCTGAATAATATTCCAGCTGTCATTTCGTCAAATACCTTGGCACAATTCCACAGCCAGACAAAAGTCACTGTTGTTTGTACAAAATATGAGCTTTAGGCAAAATGCACAGTTTAAAAGGGGACTAAATATATCTTTATGTGCAACAATTGCTGATTGCCAACGGCTGGAAACATTTATAATTTTAGATGCTGGGACAAATATAGGCACCTGCTACTAAATGGTGTATAAATATAGATAACTGTTTCATAATAGAGTCATAAAATATGGAAATATCCCCTTAGGGTAAAGCTTATAATTGGAAATTTTTTTTCCATTTCTTTCTGAATAGAAAGTAAGGACTAGTAAAGCTGGCTCAAATAGTGTGTTTTAGAATTATTAGTTAAATAAAAAAGAAACAGGAATACATGTGATAAATAAAAAGACACGTTAATAACTGTGATATTACAGTGGAATTATGCAGGACACTTAAGGACAATCATACCTGTATGGATACAATTGTCCTGAAATGTTTAATCCTGCTTTGTCTTCTAGGCACCACAATAAAATAATCCCCAATCCATATTACAGGAATCATTCTCCCAATTATAACGTGATTTATAACGTAATAAGAACAGTAAAGATGGTCATCCATACAGAAATCTGCTCATATGCCCACCAACAATATCGGGCTGATCTGATCGTGTGCCCAAGGGTCGGGGAAGCCCATTGGAGGGCCCCATACCCTGCCCATACACTGTCTGCAGCTTATATCCGCCCATGTATTGGGGACCTTAACTGGAGTTGATATGGCAGCAGATCCCTCAGTCACTTTGCTCTTTATGCTCCCAGGTGCTACACATAAGTATAAAAATTCCTTACTAGCGAGAACAACCAGCATAATGGAATGGACTTCAGATATGGGACATATGGAAGAACTCTTAATAGCATTATATGATACACAAAACTCTTTTGCCAAGACCTGGGATACTTGGGTTGCATTTCTAGAGTCTGGGCATTTGAAATCATTGTAACTGGACTAGAAGTGCTGATTTATGTTATTTCTTATTTTGGCTAAAGAGAAACTTTGCTTGTACATTACAATATGAAAGAGAACGGAGACCAGCTGAGTGAGTCTGTTTCTTTTCTTTTTCAGATACTTGTCTACTCTTTCTTTTTGGTAATAGTTATTTTTTCCAATCTCATATTTATCTATACACAGGTATGGGACCAGTCATCCAGAATGCTTGAGACCTGGGGTTTTCCTGATAAGGGGCCTTTCCGTAATTTGTATCTGCATACTTTGTATGCTAAAAAAAATCATTTACGCATGAAATAAACCGAATAGGATTGTTCAAAGTACTTTTTTTATTACCTCAGAGAAAAAGAATCATTGTGCAAAATTTGAATTTTTTCATTAAAATTATGTTTATGGGAGATGGGCTTTCCATAGTTCAGAGTTTACGGAAAACAGTATTTTGGATAACGAATCCTACACCTATACACTCACGGAGCAAAGGATCCTGTATTACTTTCAGAGTCAAACATGGTCTCTCAGGGAATTATGTAACATACAGTCATATGAAAAGTACAGTGGTGTGAAAAACTATTTGCCCCCTTCCTGATTTCTTATTCTTTTGCATGTTTGTCACACAAAATGTTTCTGATCATCAAACACATTTAACTATTAGTCAAAGATAACACAAGTAAACACAAAATGCAGTTTTTAAATGAGGGTTTTTATTATTTAGGGAGAAAAGAAATCCAAACCTGTGTGAAAAAGTAATTGCCCCCTGAACCTAATAACTGGTTGGGCCACCCTTAGCAGCAATAACTGCAATCAAGCGTTAGCGATAACTTGCAACGAGTCTTTTACAGCGCTCTGGAGGAATTTTGGCTCACTCATCTTTGCAGAATTGTTGTAATTCAGCTTTATTTGAGGGTTTTCTAGCATGAACCGCCTTTTTAAGGTCATGCCACAACATCTCAATAGGATTCAGGTCAGGACTTTGACTAGGCCACTCCAAAGTCTTCATTTTGTTTTTCTTCAGCCATTCAGAGGTGGATTTGCTGGTGTGTTTTGGGTCATTGTCCTGCTGCAGCACCCAAGATCGCTTCAGCTTGAGTTGACGAACAGATGGCCGGACATTCTCCTTCAGGATTTTTTGGTAGACAGTAGAATTCATGGTTCCATCTATCACAGCAAGTCTTCCAGGTCCTGAAGCAGCAAAACAACCCCAGACCATCACACTACCACCACCATATTTTACTGTTGGTATGATGTTCTTTTTCTGAAATGCTGTGTTACTTTTACGCCAGATGTAACGGGACGCGCACCTTCCAAAAAGTTCAACTTTTGTCTCGTCGGTCCACAAGGTATTTTCCCAAAAGTCTTGGCAATCATTCAGATGTTTTTTAGCAAAATTGAGACGAGCCTTAATGTTCTTTTTGCTTAAAAGTGGTTTGCGCCTTGGAAATCTGCCATGCAGGCCGTTTTTGCCCAGTCTCTTTCTTATGGTGGAGTCGTGAACACTGACCTTAATTGAGGCAAGTAAGGCCTGCAGTTCTTTAGATGTTGTCCTGGGGTCTTTTGTGGCCTCTCGGATGAGTTGTCTCTGCGCTCTTGGGGTAATTTTGGTCGGCCGGCCACTCCTGGGAAGGTCCACCACTGTTCCATGTTTTTGCCATTTGTGGATAATGGCTCTCATTGTGGTTCGATGGAGTCCCAAAGCTTTAGAAATGGCTTTATAACCTTTGAAATTGAACTCAGGTGTGATAAACCACAGTTAAGTTATTTTTTAACAAGGGGGGCAATCACTTTTTTCACACAGGCCCATGTAGATTTGGAGTTTTTTTTCTCCCTTAATAACGTAAACCTTCATTTAAAAACTTCATTTTGTGTTCAATTATGTTATTTTTGACTAATAGTTAACGGTTTTTGATGAGCAGAAACATTTAAGTGTGACAAACATGCAAAAGAATAAGAAATCAGGAAGGGGGCAAATAGTTTTTCACACCACTGTATATATAAAGTCATATGTTTATTATTGGCTGAGCTTTCAAAATAGCAACTTCCTTTAATATATAACATGCCTTATGGAAACAGCAGTATTTCAGCAGTGACAAAGTTTATTGGATTAACAGAAAATATGCAATATGCATCATAACAAAATTAGACAGGTGCATACATTTGGGCACCCCAACAGAGATATTACATCAATACTTAGTTCAGCCTCCTTTTGCAAATGTAACAGCCTCTAGACGCCTTTTATAGCCTTTGATGAGTGTCTGGATTCTGGGTGGCGGTATTTTTGGCCATACAAAATCTCTCCAGTTCAGTTAAATTTGATGGCTGCCGAGCATGGACAGCCTGCCTTGCATAAATGCCTTTGTAGATTTCAAAGTGTGTTTAGGGTCATTATCTTGTTGGAATATCCAACCCATGCGTAACTTCAACTTTGTGACTGATGCTTGAACATTATCCTGAAGAATTTGTTGATATTGGGTTGAATTCATCCAACCCTCGACTTTAACAAGGGCCCCAATCCCTACACTAGCCACACATCCCTATAGCATGATGGAACCTCCACCAAATTTGACAGTAGGTAGCAGGTGTTTTTCTAGGAATGCGGTGTTCTTCTTCCGCCATGCAAATCGCTTTTTGTTATGACAAAATAACTAAATTTTTGTCTCATCAGTCCAAAGCACTTTGTTCCAAAATGACTGTGGCTTGTCTAACTGAGCTTTTGCATACAAGCGACTTTGTTTGTGGCGTGAGTGCAGAAAGGGCTTCTTTCTCATCGCTCTGCCATACAGATGTTCTTTGTGCAAATTGCGCTGAATTATAGAACTATGTACAGATACACTATCTGCAGCAAGTTCTTGTAGGTCTTTGGAGGTGATCTTTGGGTTGTCTGTAACCACTCACAATACTCCGCAATATGCTGCTCCTGTATTTTTCTTGGCCTGACAGACTTGGATTTGACAGCAACTGTGCCTGTGGCCTTCCATATCCTGATTACATTCCTTACCATTTAAACCTCTGAGATAGCTTTTTGTAGCCTTCCCCTAAACCATGATACTGCACAATATTTGTTTTCAGATCTTTTGAGAGTTGCTTTGAGGATCTCATGCTGTCACTTTTCAGAGGAGAGTCAAACAGAAGCACAACTTGCAATTGGCCACCCTTTATATACCTTTTGTAATGATTGGACACACCTGCCTATGAAGTTCAACGCTTAACAAGCTAATCTAACCAATTTGGTGTTAACAGTAATCAGTATTGAGCAGTTACATGCATTCATATTAGCAAAATTACAAGAGTATCCAATTTTTTGCACAGCCAGTTTTTCCCATTTGATTTAGTTTCATACAACTGTATAATGCTACACTAAAAATCTTTGTTCAGAAAACATTCCAGTACTCTGATGTTCCTGGGAAATGAAAGAGATACCACTGCTATCTTTTTTGTTGAAAGTGTAGTAAATTATTATGCATGCTGAGAGGGGTTCCCAAACTTTTCTCTTCAAACAAGCGAAAGGGACTTGCTAGAGAACTGTATTGAAAAACAATTTTTAAAAAATCTGAACACAAGGTGACTACCATTTGAAAGCTGGAAAGAGTCAGATTGGGGAAGTAAAAAATAATAAGAAAAACTGAAGGTCAATTGAAAATTTAATAATAGGCATTGGCAAAGGAGGAATTTCTGCATTGCCCTTCCTCAACTACCCTGCAGACTATAAAATCACCAAATATTCTAGCATGGAATTTGGCAGAACTCACATAAGACAATGCAGGGAAAATATATAGAAGGAACATATAAATATTATTAAAGGTCAGGCGCAGGAATAAACTAGGAAATATTACAACACTACACATGGTCAGCCACCCATGGCAGCCTCAGGATTCTGGTCAAGGCAAAGCTAGAACAGTATAGAAATGCAGCAAAATTTGCAATATTGTTTTTACATACGCATATAAAATCCTAAGCGGGTTCCTTTTTGTTATGAGGTCTGATTGCTGGTTTGTCGTACTGAGTTTAATTTTTAGCATATTTTGTAGACAGTGGGACAAACAGAATCTCTGTCCCACGGAACTTTGTGCAGGCCTCATCCAAGAAAAACAGTTCAAGCTCTCCCAAGATCATTCCAATTTAGTTTAGAAAAGGGAAAAAAAGTTATAAATCTCTGCTGATGGAGTAAACTTAAATATTACCCCTTTTACAGGCACAGTCAAAAGATAATCACCTACAGAAATACACTTTAATTTTTTACAGTCTTTGTGGCTATGTGGAAATCACAAAAAACTCGAGGTTTCAAGGTCATTTTTGAGTCAAAAATAGATTTTTCAGGTTAAAAAAAACACAAATTTTCGAGTTTTTCGACAATGAAAAAAGATTGAATCTGAAAATACACCATCTAAAACCTGTCAAGGTCATGTCAAAGGTCCCTTGAACCATTTGAAGATGTAAATAGCCTTCACGATATTCAAGGTTTGTTTGGTGGGTCGTTCGAAACCTCATTCAATTCGAGCCATTCAAGAATTTTTTGCCAAAAACTTGATCAATTCAAGTTTTCTGGTTGTTAACCCCGAACTCGCTGATTCAAGCTTTTTCCAATAAAGTTTTTTCTTAAATTAGAAACCACTGGAGTTGTGAGTTCATTCGAGGTTTAAAAAAGCTCACATAGCTCTAAAATTCAACCTTTGATAAATAACCTCCTGAGTGTCAGATAATGTCACATGGTAGAAATTACTGCAATTATTACATTTTTTAGACAGTTAAACTCTGAACTGTTTCCTAAGTGAGGTGCAATTTTGGACACAAAATGCATTTGTTTTTACCAGAATTAATGAGTACGCTGGACACAAGTACCTTTTATGAATGTGGTTTTAGATTCAACTCATTGTCGAAGCATACAAAAAAAATTAAATATAAAAAAAATATATATATATATAAGTGAAAAAGGTGAATTTGTTAAAAAATGAATATCTTATTTAAATGAAAAGGGTATTCATACTAGTTACAAAATATGGATAGGTCCTATCCCGAAAACAACTTGATTCTTCTTCAACTTCAAATCACCACCTAAACTTCATTGCGTTACTAGTATATTATGGCTGCCATGTTTACCACCCATGACTTCACTTCCCCTGAAAACTAGATCATTGTGCTGTGCATGCACCATTGTTCTTCACACTGATCAAGTTCTTCTTAGAAAAATTAATTTCAAGGAGCATGCAGAGAGTTGTAAATGATTTGAATGGAGGGTATGGGGATGACATAAAGCTACACCGAGTTTAAACAAACTGTGACCTTGTTGCTGAGGTGTTTAGTTACACCTTTCTTTTACAAAGGGCACTATGGAAAACTGCAATGCTGTATTCAAGAGCATTCTAAATAAAGCATTTCCGTACAATAACATATGATGCCACAATGATGCCATACCTGTAGATGTGTCCTGCAGACAACCGAAACAATAAACACTTTACTATTTTAAATTTGGATCATAATCTCTACTCAATCGATACTTACATTAAACTGTCTTATGCTAGCACTCAAGTCACGTGACTCTCTCTGGACAACCAAATGCAACAATTTTTAAAACCAAATTAGTTAATTAAAATTAATGTGAAATGCAACTGTTTGTGACATTGAGTTGGGTGAATTTAAAAATTTTTTGTAACATGTTTTGTTCAAAAACAATACAATATTTTACAACCAATTCAATCAACTGTTTTAAATAAGGTGAGGTTAGAAGACAATTCGAGTGATATGTTTAAATTTGCCTCATTTACCAAATATGTAGCTACAGTAGAATTTAACCCTACAGAATTATTTTGGAACTTTAAGTCAAAATAAATGGCTGACTGTCAACACCCGATAACTAGCTGTCACTCATATTTCTATATGTACAATTATATTTACAGAACACTGTAAGCTTCAATAAACTCTGTAAAAAAAAATGAATGATCTGTGTCATTAGTGAGATGATAAAGCACGAGAGATAAAAACAATCTGTCATACTGTTACCTGTAGAAAAATGTATAGAGTGTATTCAGGAACTTAGTCCAAAAGCTACATATTTTAAACACAACTATATTTATACAATAAAAATATACTGTACCATTGCAGCAATTATTTTCAGTTACTAGGTCTAAGAAAATGCATTAAAGGTGAACTTCACCTAAAAAATATTTTTCGCAAAATTAAAGTCTATATGGCTTGCTTCATTTACATCCACAGATGCAGCGGACACAGAGTTGTGTCTTAAACCACTTTCATTAAAGGTACAGTACTTTTGTACTAATGTGCTCATGAGCGATCAGTCCTTCCTGCCTGCTGTTCTGAATTAACACTGCAACGTTATTTGAAGCACAGCGCTTTGTAAACCCTGGAGCTACAACCAGAGATGGACCAAGCCAACCAGACACTCCAGGACCCTGTACACCCCAGGCAACCCAGCCACAATTAAAACCCAATAGGCTGGTTTTGCTTCCAATACGGATTAATTATATTTTAGTTGGGATCAAGTGCACGCTACCGTTATATTATTACAGAGAAAAAGAAAATGATTTTTAAAAATTTGGATTATTTGGATAAAATGGAGTCTATGGGAGACAGCCATTCTGTAATTCGTAGCTTTCTGGATATCAGGTTTCCCGATAAGGGATCCTATACCTGTATTTCATTTTAATTTCATATAGTACATATGTTTAGATATATTTTATTTTATTCCTTTTCTTTTTTTTTTTCATTTTGGAAAAAAAAAAATCCTCAGGGCTGCAGCCCCTGTACTTTTTATATTTAGAACATAGCACTACAGGCCAAGGAGAATGAACACTTTATTCGTCCTAAAAAATGCACACACACAGTTACAATAAAAACAATTTCCTTTATCTTACCAGTACTGCCAGTATTTTGGGGGTTACTTCTGGGGCCCAGCACTGGGATATTTGCCCTAGGGCCCAGTAATTCTTTAAGGTGGCCCTGATTCTAACATAAAAGTGTATTATTTGTACAGCATTTAGTATCCTTTAGTACCCAGGGCCTATACACCTTTACTCATACATGCAAAACTACCATAGACATCTCATCTCTCGCCAAAAGCCTCTCACATTGCAAAATTGAAAGCCAGGTTTTCCCCACACAAAATACAGTCATTTAAATAGTACATTGCATTATGCCTAATCCTACACAAGCTACGACTCAAATACCAGGGGGCAAATTTACTAAGCTCGAGTGAAGGATTCAAAGTAAAAAAACTTTGAATTTCGAAGTATTTTTCTGGGTACTTCGACCATCGAATAGGCTACTACGACCTTCGACTATGACTTTGATTCGAACAATTCAAACTAAAAATCCTTCGACTATTCGAAGTACTGTCTCTTTAAAAAATACTGCCACTACATACTTCGGTAGTTTAAACCTACCGAGGTACAATGTTAGCCTATGGGGACCTTCCCCATTAATTTTCCATAAGTTTTTTTTTGATTGAAGGAAAATCCTTTGATCGATGGATTAAAATCCTTTGAATCGTTCGAACGATTTTTCCTTCAATCGTTTGATCGTAGGCTTTGTGGAAAATCCTATGAATTCGATATTCGAATTTGTAGGATTTTACCTCGAGGGTCGAATTCGAGGGTTTATTAACCCTCAATATTCGACCCTTAGTAAATGTGCCCCCAAGAGTAATATAGGCTTTAATGATCTAGCTGTGTAGGACAGAAGATCACAACATGCACAAATAATTATTATTATTTTTTATTTTGGCTTTAAAAAATTTCAATATCGTGCTCCAAGTTATAAAGACCAGTAGAACAAACAAATGTACCAATAAGAAACAGATGCAGTAAAGACTGCGTATAAGTGTGTAACTTCAACCATGCGTAATATTAAATCATTGACCTCAGTAATGGTATATGTCACCGCTGAAAGGACATGCAAGGAGAAGGAGAATGGACCCACATTCAAATTGCTCCTGAAAGTTTTGGTTAAAAAAAAAAAGACCAGACGGTTCCCTAGACCAGATTTTATGGCAAGTTACCAGTGAAGTAGCAACCCTATGGGGGTTATTTATCAAAGTTGGACTCTATCTCAATATTTTCTGCTACAAAATCCGATCAAATGCCCAGAGGTTGTTTACGATTATTTATTATAAAAATTTTCTGAAAATTTGCTTTACGGGAAAAAAAAATCTGATTTCCATGATTTTTTCATCCGATTTTCATGTTTTTTGGAATTCTCACCTAAAAACTCACGAAACCCAGAGCACATCAAAAAATCAGTGGGACTTGTCCCATTGACTTATACGCAACCTCGAAAGGTCTGAGATGCCAGATTTTCAGATTCTGACTTTTCCATCCTCAGGGTTTAATAAATACTGAAAAATTCATGATTTTTTTAAAAGTCAGAAAAAAAAAATCACAAATTTTTCGTGATTTTTGCATTCAGTTTAGTAAATAACCCCCCCCCCAAGTCAGCAGACAAAGCTGTGTTGAAAGAATAACTAGTCGCCATTTCAAAAGCTATGTAGCTTGATAGGAAGCTTTTTTAAAATGGATAAGGTATATATACGATCCATGCCATAACAGAACATGTTGCCAGTGCAAGCATTTTCCCATTCCTCTCAAATTTGAGGAACACTCGCAGTTAGGTTGAGAGTGAGGAACTTCACAATGAAGTCAAAGTTTAAGTCTTCTTTAAACAGAAGAACGTCACATGCCTCACATGACACACAAAGCACTGCCTCAAAACCAAAAATGTTATGCTTTACACCTCCCCCAGGATTTATGGTTAAAGCCATTCAAATGACTCCTTAATATCCATGTGACCAGCTATGCACTGAAAACCGCTAGTTTACAGCACAGATACAGCCTAATAATTCATAGCCATGTATCCAAATCAGTTTCCATCTCTTTTGATCTCAACAGTGCAAGATATTGGAACATGACTTCTAAATACCTTTTTATTTTTAAGAGCAAGCGTTACACTTCATGCCTTGCATTGTGATAGGCTCTCTGTCTCGGTCTAACCATAATGGTTCCTTCAATTTGCTGCTCTCCAAGTCCTACCCACTCAGAAGCCATGTTCCAATACTTTGCACTGATGAGACCAAAAGAAATAGCAAGCTTCATCTGTGCTATTTAACCAGTAGTTATGTATGCATAACTGTCCACAGGGACATTCATTTATTTGAGTCATGTATATCTGCACACATAATTTCTTAAGTATGGGGCAAAGCCTATTATTTTTGTTTTTAAGGCAATGATATGTATGCAGAATGCAGCATGTAAATACCTTTTGTTTTAAGACGGCATTACAGCTCACACTTTTCACAATCCTGTTTTCAATTATACTGCACAGAATGGCCAAAATATGGTCAGTTATTGAAGCTTCTCTTCTGACAAGTTTTTATGGATATCATCTTGATTTTGTCATGCTGAGAAACATGTAGGGGCATATAATGCACTATTTAAAAGCCTGTCAGTTCCAGTAAAAAAAAAAAGGGGGGGGGGTAAGATTCTTGTATGAATAGACCCTGTAGGGAGAGTTAAGCTGTTACAGATCACTGAGCTTTTGGTATCTTACAAATCTGGCATCTCTTCTTTTTAAACACATTTCTTATTCTTCAATGCGTGGATAGTTTTTTTGTGTTTTCTTCCCACTTTGTATTTGAGAGATCTCTCCCACTTATGTATTGGATGTTGATTTCAGTAACAGACTCAGATAATTTTTATTAGTCCTGTTGGTAGACAATAAATCCTATGTCATAAACCTACCTTTACATGGGTCTCATCCAAAACAGTTAAGAAATAATTATCTATTATAGATATAGAAGAAATCAGCTGTTGTTTGTATGTAAAGATATAAATATTTCAGAATAAGAAAAACCTCTGGTTGGTACTTCCCCTGTACTCAAAACTCCCATAAATTCTAAATTAGACCAATCGAAATTAATTAATAAAATCAAGTTTTTTTCAAATCTGACTAATTGAAATGACCTGAAAACTCACCAGATTGATCCTGGACCTCTCCCATTGACTTATACAGTAATTTGGCGGGTTTTAGGTGGCAAATAGTCGAATTTGAATTCTTAAAGGGCCAGAGTATGATAAATCTCATAATTCTAAATTTCACTTCGACCCTTAATAAATCTCCCCCTACTTATCAGAGGGACCATAATATTAAATCATTCTACTTTTAAGGCAATTGTACCCGTACTCAATAAATAATATATGCTTGCTGTGTGTAGCACTATGTATAATAAGTATTGCTTCAGAATAATTTACTGTTTACACCTATAATATTAAAATAGTGAAACTATACTGCTGACTATTGCATGTCTCTATAAAAAATATATCACATTATTAACCGCCCACATGTAAATTACTTATAAAGACTTTTTTTCAAAAATATGCTTTTCTGTAGCACGTGTAATTGGCTTAATTTGAGGCCCTGTGTTCACATACATACAAAGGGCATACATATATACTAGGTTACATCAGCAACTGAATGGCCACTGCTGCTTCTTGTACTCCCATACTTCTGCCTATTACAGTTAGAACCTTTATAAATCCTGCCAGGTGTAACATATGTAACATAACAAAAGTGGCTAAAGGTAAAATATGTAAAAGTGAAACATTCTGATATCTGTATGTAAAACATTTAATAGACAGACCACTAAATAGTATATAAATTATCCGTTGGTAACAATTTAGCTCAGAATGTATAGTTCTCATTTATGGCAGCTTTGTGCAGTTGGGCCCTGTCTATTCTGACTCTCCTATTTGAAAACACGCAGAAGCAGGCTTGGTGTTCTTCACATCTAGAGCTCCCCTGCCTGTAACAAAGCATACCAAAGTACTTTAGGAAGTCTTCAAAAAATGATACTGGAAAATGTTCACAGATTCTTTACTACCAAGTAATCCTACATATTAAGCATTCTGCCCACAAACAAATTTTAGTGTTAGCAGATTTACAGTCATATAATTCAAAGTTGTTAATTCTAAACAGAAGAGTTGTTTGTGAAGCCTGCATAAAAAGGAATTATCTAGCATAAACATGAGTTGAGAAAGCAATTAAACCACACTCTAGGCCCTCAAGAGCTTTCACACCAGTTGCTGCTACAATATTACAATATGGCATTATCGAGCAATGAAAGTTTTTCATTTTAAATTAGAGGCTGCTCCTTTAAAATGGTCTACGTCTTATGAAATTTTAATCTAAAAATCTGCTTACACTTTTATAATTGTAGTTTACTGTTACTTGGGAGCTGTAAGAGAATACATTGAAGTTGTCATGATTTGCACAACTTCTGAATTCTGTGAAATTAAATTGGCTGCTGGCCATCAACGTTTCAGAAAGCCAAATATATGAAGTGGTTGTCTGTGAAAATGATGAGGCAAGGTTTCCTCAAGTATTTAAGCAGCACTTAGGGAAAGGGCTTTGTATGTAGAATTTCAGCTACACTATGGCAGCTTACACTATAGGCCAGTTTTCCAGATAGTTACATGTACCTGTCCCCTATAATGACTTCTGCAGGTAAAGGTATAAGTGACATGCGCCTTGTAATACTAAAGCAAATTTACAAAATTATGTACATTTTATCGGAGGTTTGCATATAATATTAGGATAAAGATGCAGGCCCATTTAATATTTCTGTAAAATAAGAAAACCTTTAGTAGTGTTAACATTTTCAATCCTGATGTTTTGACAATTAATTTGCTGTACTAAAGGATGTGTTAACATATTGCTTGCACTTTGTTCAGCACTATACCTATTTCTCATACAGTATTCTAATACTTTGTCCCTCAATATTACATTAAATACTATATCCTCATACACAGAGACACATCTGATTAATGTCCTAAATCAATCTACTCGCACTACAGCTCATTGCTATACGAATACCTGTTGTTAAATCAATTAACGCATGTACCACACTGCTATTATTT
The DNA here is from genome assembly GCF_017654675.1 of Xenopus laevis. Classification (NCBI taxonomy): domain Eukaryota; kingdom Metazoa; phylum Chordata; class Amphibia; order Anura; family Pipidae; genus Xenopus; species Xenopus laevis. The sequence continues at coordinate 90,989,281 of NC_054381.1, read as the reverse complement.
TTTCCATACCTCAAATATTTGGCAGCTGTGTAAAGGGCTCTGTGAATATGCATTTTTCTTTGTCAATAGGCCATTTTCTCAATTCAGGAATTTTTTAATCTGGCAGAAACAATATTATGTTAGCAGTTTTTTCTGGTATCTCTAAACAGGACATTTGTGGACAACACAGAAAGTCCACTAAGCAAACTAATGCGACTCTATGTATAACTACTAGTCTTTAGGTCTGTTTTCGCTAAATTGTTTTGATTTCCCATGGGCAGAAGTAGTTGCTCAACTACTTTATTATGGTGGTGCTGCCTTAGTTTGTTTTCTTGGCCTGGTGCATTTTTTTCCTAAAAGGAGGACTGGCCCAGGAAAAAAAATTTGCCAAATGGATTAGGTGACTTACATATAAGCATATGAAGAATTAAAGCCTTTCTTAATCCCTGGAATATCTATTTATACAGTTTTTTCACACATGTAACAAAAACATCTTGCATTTCAGGATTTCATTCTCTCTCTTCTAGTTGGTGTGAATGAGCTGCACGGGATAATAATATCAACAACAGTCTCTCCTTGTTCACTATGGGGTGTGTGTTATCAAGTGCTCAAATTTCAGGACAGGTTATGCTAACAAAAAAAGACTCATGTCAGCCTGAATTATTGCCCTTCTCAAGTACATATTTATTTAGCTCTATTGTCGGTGACACTCTACTGCCATCTATTTGTGATGCAGCAATTCATCAACTATTAAACAGAACTAATGTTTAGATCTCAAAAAAAAAAAAAGATATTAGACATATTGCTTCTGGGTGTACAAACTACTGGACAGGCCCCAGACTGGTCACTGCTAAAAATAAAATTGTTATATACCTATAATTATAAAATGTATTCACATATTTGCCCACTTGGAAATGTTCATGTTTTATGGTCATTAAATATGAAATCTGACATGGATCAACAGATATAGACTCTTTCATGTCAAAGTGAACACAGACCTCTGCAAAGTGATTTCATTTAATTTTGATGAAAAAAAAATTAATAATTGACTGCAAAAGTATACAGTATTTAGTAGATGCACAGGTTTCTTGCAGAGTACATCAGTTTTGCTTTCAGATTTCATTGTGTTTTGCTGCATTCATTCTACACTCACTCTTCCAGAGCCCACATCCCTGCAATACAATATTGCTGCTACTACCACCATGATGATTTGCAGCGTTTGGCTTGTGCCAAACATCGTATTTCACCTGATGGATAAACTTTGACCTCATCAGGTTAAAGAACCTTCTGCCAGCTGACTTTAGAGTCTCCCACATGAAATCAGGAATAATAACAAATAAAAAAAAAACAAATACAAAAAGTATTGTAGAAGTGATACCTATATTGGCTAACAATAAAAATACATTGCAAGCTTTCGGAGCACCAAGCCCCCTTCGTCAGGCAAAATACAAATGAAAGATAGAAAGGCACAGCATATATTCTGTTAGATCAGTGAAAGGTATTCATGGGCAATAAATTAGGAAGTTCAGATAGATAGAGATCAAATGTAGAGATAATACAATGAATTAGGGTGGGTTGTAAATAGTTCAGGAGTCTGGATTCAGTTAGGTCACATAGTGGGACATGAAACCTGACCCTAAATTAAGGCCGTCTTAATGTGTTAAACAATTCCATAAATTTGAATTTTGAATTTGAGTTTTAAAGTTCCCTTTTAGAATTAAGACCTTCATGGCCTGAAGACTGTGATTTAGACTGCAGAAATGTTGCCCCACTGGTGTATCACATGATTTGGTGTTGATTTTATGTAGGGATGCACCGAATCCACTATTTTGGATTCAGCCGAACCCCCGAATCCTTCACGAAAGATTTGTCTGAATACCGAACTGAATCCGAATCCTAATTTGCATATGCAAACTAGGGGTGTGAAGGGGAAAACATTTTTTACTTCCTTGTTTTGTGACAAAAAGTCACATGATTTCCCTCCCTGCCCCTAATTTGCATATGCAAATTAGGATTTGATTTTGGTTCGGCCAGGAAGAAGGATTCGGCCGAATCTGAATCCTGCTGAAAAAGCTGAATCCTGGCCTAATCCCAAACCGAATCCTGGATTCGGTGCATCCCTTATTTTATGTCTGTGATGGTTCATCCTTGTGCGCAATTTTTGCTCCTGTTTCACCAATATATATACCTCCTGTAGAGCACCTAGTACATGTAATCATGTATACCAAATTGGATGAAGCACACGAATAGTGGTCCAGAATGGTGTAGACTTTTTGTGTATTCGGAATTGCAACTTGATCTTTGCACAGGATGTATTTGCAGGTTTCACATCTGTTGCAGGGAAATGTACCTGCTTTAGTTGTTTTAGGAAGAGCACTTCTGACAATCATTTTCCTCAGATTAGGTGGTTGTCTATAAGACAAGAGATGAAATCAGGCAAACTTTATATGTGAAGCGAGTGATGGTGGCCACCATCACTAATCTCCTCCTTTCGCACACACACACACACTTTCAGAGGAAGGCCTGTTTTTGGCAGATTTACGGCTGCACCATACGCTTTCCATTCCTTGATTGACAACTGTATTCCAAGGAATATTCAATGGCCATCCCCTGTCGTACTTTTCAATCACCTTTTAGAATTGATTACACCAGTTATGAATAAGGTGTCATGTTAAATGTGGTATATACCTGTACATTTTTTACATTTGCAAAGATTAGTTTTCATTTTGACATGAAAAGTGTAACAGTTGAACACTTGAAAACTATAAAGAAACACTTTCTGTGACAATGAAACATGAAAACTTCCAAGGGGATGAATATATTTTATAAGCGCTGTACCCTACACAAAAATGTGGTTCCTTTGTTTGTGTATCATCATGCAGAAAAACAAGTGCCATTTTTTTTTCCTTGTCTGCCTTATACTTGTACATAGAGAAGCGGACATAAAAATTAATTTAAAAAAGTATAGTGGTCTGTATTTATGCCAGTTTCTGATGTTACAGACACTTAAAGGAACAGTAACATCAAAAAATAAGTGTTTTAAAGTAATGAAAATATAATGCAGTGTTGCCCTGCACTGGTAAAACTGCTGTATTGTTTATATAAATAAGCTGCTGTATAGCAAAGGGGGCAGCCGTTCAAAGGAGAAAAGGCTCAGGTTACACAGCAGATAGCAAATAAGCTCTGTCTGTCTAATGGTGTTATCTGTTATCCATTCGTTAAACTGTGCCATATAGCCATTTTTCAATTTCCGCCATTGCTCCACAGCAGCTTGTTTATATGAACTATAGTAGTGTTTCTGAAGCAAAAAGATCAGATTTACCAGTGCAGGACAACACTAAATTATATTTTCATTACTTTAAAACACTTACATTTTTTTGGTGTTACTGTTCCTTTAAGATGGGGATTTTGGGTATACCAAATAAAGGGAGCACCTCATAACATGGAGCACTATGCTTTAAGGATGCAACAATCATTTAGTAATATATAGGGATGATTTGCCACTGATTTATTATACTGTCAGCACAAGGTAATGATTAATTGTTATAACAATAACAAACTTCTTGCTATTTCTGGTAAGTCCCTTTTCCCTTATTGGTATAGAAAGTATGACTTTCCCTAGGCAGTATGAAGAATAAGAAATGATTCTATAATCTATTGGTTAAGTAAAAAATAAATATAGCCATTTCATACAAGTATCTTCCTGTTAAAAGAATATTAGCAATTTGGGAACATATGCAATTCTGGTGGCAAAGCAGAATTACTTTTATAATTAACTTAATAAATGAAAAGTTTTAGAAGCCATTTAGCAACATTATACAGTATTTTCCCATTTGTTTTGCTGGTGTTTGTCCTAAGGTATCTTCTTGCTTCAAGCTTGTTTGCACATTTTTTCAGCCACTGTTCTATGTTACAATTACACATTGCAATCATTTGAACTGCAGCTTTTAATTAAACAAAGCATTAATATACTACATGTTTCTCATTTTCCAGTGATGCATTTCAAAGACTGTATATTTACATAATGGTCATGTGGAGTCTAGTCATTTTGGAATAAGTTACGTTTAATTATTAAAACAATATTTGCTTTATTGCTAAGTATAGTAAAGATAAAGCACAGCACTAATTATAAGATGGATTGTTTAGTTCACAATAAGAATGTCTTTGTGAGGTCTGCTATTAGCTCGCAAACCACAATCTCCACCCAAACCTTAGAAGACACAAATTTCACATACACTTTACTCCTGTTGTATGCTTATATAATATAATCAAGAGGCATAGGCAACAGAGACATTTTAAGATAATTTTCTTAAAAAGAACATATTTGTCATGCATAAAAAGGTAAAAAAATTATATTTAACATATAGTATATATTTATATTTAACAGGAAAAAAATGCATAAAAGCAACAATTTTCATATTGGACATACTAGCGTTTATTAAAAGTGCATTTGATCAAACCGCAAAGAATATAAGAACTAATCTAGCTGAGCAGAGTATGAAATACAACACATTCCTGGAAAAGTTTTAATTTGGAAGCAAACTCCATGCCAACTTTAAGCCGGTCCTTAAAATTAATGTGCACAATAAAATATAAATATATTTTCTGTACATTTGTATTCCACCAATAACTTTTGTTACATTTTCAAGAGATATTTAGTTGTAGTTACACATGATGGACAGATTTTTTTTTTTTTCGTATATTGGTGGTAATATTAAAATAGCCTGTGGTTTATTTTCTATATACTGTATTATTGTACATAAACCATACATTTTGCATTTATTGTGTATCATCTTTAAAAAGAGGATATTAGTCAGAAAGGACATTTCTCAACATCAACTTGGTGACTGTCAAGCATCGATTTAAAAAATCGTGTGTGTGTGTGTATCCAGAGAACTACAAAAAAATTTATGACTGCACTCAGAAACTGAAAAACAGCATCAACTAGAAAGATAAAAGGTATAAAAAAAAGAAAGAATAAAAAAGGACCAATGGCCACTAAATAGTAAAGTAGTATACCATTTCCAGAGATTCAGCTCTGCATGAGCTTCACAAAGCCAAATTCAACGTAAGAATTGTTCTTACCGATCCCCTGATTATAAAGAAAAAACATGGTGTAACGGCCTCAATACTTTTTGCCAAAAAATCAATTTTTTTTTAAAAAAAAACCCCTCTAATTTTACGAGATTTATTATACTCTGATGCTGCAGGAAATAAGGTAAGAGATGGAAATGTCGGATCAGGTCGCATCATTCATCCAACGTGACACGAATGTGGGATGCAGAAGTAGCGTGCATCGTCTGCATCAGAGAGTTGCGTCAGACGAACGCTGCAACACCATCCAACGTTGCTGTTGCATACCTTATTTCCGTCGCATCTGACTTGACACCTGCGTTTTTGCGCAGCGAGTCAGATAGGGCCGAAATCGCTTGTGGAGTTCCTCACTTAATCTCTGAGAATTTGTAAACAGATGAGTTTCTGTGCAGTCTGTGTTAGGTAATGAAGTGTTGTGTACCCATACCAGCTTGTTTGTATAAAAAGAGCATTATAAGGAACCATATTGCATACAGCAATGTGTGCCTACTTAAAGGAGAACGAAAGGAGAACTACACTTGTTAGGCACCCCGAGTGATTATATTTACTTACCTGACCCCCGCCCGGTGCTTCAACAGCAAACTGCACCGGGCCAGGGTTCTTCCAGTGAGCACCATGGAGTGAGCCTCTTCATGCTTCCTCTGTCTTCTAGCGGCTGCGCATGCGCAATAGAGCGCAAAACAGAATGTCAGAGATAAAAGCCGGTTATTTCGCTCTACTGCATGTGTCTGCTTCGGGAAATTTGAAAACCGAAGAAGGAAGGGGATCGATCCGTGGTGCTCGCTGGAAGAACCCCGTCAGGTAAGTAAATATAATCACTTGGGGTGCCTAACTTTTGGCACCCCCAATGTAAATTGTCTTTCTTCTCCTTAAAAGATGCAACAATCTGATGGTATTTGAGTACTGATTTACCATTCTATTTCATATTGTTTGCTAAAAGAATGAGAAATGTGTTTTATATTATAACACCATGGGCACTTGCATTTTTTCTGCTTGTAAAGATTGATGTTCTGCAATCAATTAAGAAGCCAACTGGTTATTCTGCCCTTGCAGTATGATAAACAATGAATGGTATATGCATACTTAAGCAGAGCCTGGCTGGAACTAAAGGGTTAAGTGGTTACTAACCTTAAGTGGTTTAAAGATGCATAATGTATTATTTCTAAATTGCACCTAATTAGCTACAACTCTGAATTCCACATTGGATTTCGATCTCCAGTGAATGATTACACCTGTCAGATTCAGCTTCCAGATAATCTCACATGGATACATAGTTTGTTTGATTTTCAACTTGTATTACAGCAAAACGGCATTTTTAAAATAAATTTGATATTCTACTCTTCACAAAATGTAATGGTCTACTGTTTCCAATTTTCCTAAGCAGACATGAACAAATAACAATCATTTCATTTGTTTCCTCTTGAAACAAATACTAATGTTTGTTGCATATGTATGCCTTTCAGTTTGGTAAATGTACGTGAAAGTTAGTGAATGAACATGGGAATTATAGAAACACCCCCCTCCTGTTTGTTGCATATGTATGCCTTTCAGTTTGGTAAACGTACGTGAAAGTTAGAGAATGAATGTGGGAATTATAGACCCCCCACCGGCTGTCACATTGCATCAATCCAATTGCATCAAATCTGTCTGCGTAGCTACTTGCTATTTATGATTCAGTAAAAAAAAAATTATCTTTCCCAATCCTGACTGGAAGTAGATGACGGAATATTATTTTGCATAAAAGGAGGCCAAGACAAATACTGACAATTACAGAAAAAAATGCATGTCATTGATAACAGCATACAAAGCTGAATCCAAGCTTCCTCTGACATTTTTCACAACAGTATGTTCTGAATTCAAACAGTATGTCCTTCTCTTAATTAAAACAGGAAAGCAATAAAACAGTACGTCCTTTTCTATAATATTAGCAGCTTTATTTATAAAGCTTTGTTAACAGAAAACAAGTTAAGTTTTTGTATGCCGTTTGTATTAACCTTTAAAGGGGATGTTCGCCTTCCAAACAGTTTTTTTCACTTGAGTTGTTTCTGTTCACCAGAAATACAAACTTTTTTTTAAAATTGCTTTCCATCTTTTATTTTTTATTGTTTTTCCAAAATTGGAGTTTAAAGTCTCTGGTGTTTTTGTCCGGCAGCTCAGTAATCCAGATGCAGATTTGGAATAGTTACAATTTGATACATTTAGTTGCTACATTAGTCAATACATTTCTTAACAGTTTCATTGGACTATTAGCAACTATTGTATCACGTTCAACAGCTGCCTGGATTTGTGGAGGGGCCACAAAGGCCCAGGGCTGGGGCACTCATAATGTGAGCGGCGGCATGCCGCCCAACCACCTTCTGAGGAGCATTGGACACACTTAGCTCCCCAGTGCTCCTGCGCATGCTTTTGTGCACTCGCGAGGAGGTGGGCAGTGCAGGCACTAGGACCACGCGTGGGCCCAGGGGCGCTAGGACCACACAGAATAGGGGCAGCTGAGAAGGAAATCCAGGCCTGGCTCTGCTGCTGACAGGCTAACTACAGTTACTTTGTATCAACAGCCAGTTGTCTTTAGCCTGCATCCTCCAAACCCAACAATTCCATGCACACATGATTTCAATAAGGAAAGGAACATCACAGTGCAAAGCATTGTGGGTTATGTAGTTAATGTATGCTGTCTGTAAGCTGTGGAGAAGTTGTTACAATTTGTAACATCAGTGTTTTAGTCCCTCCTTCCCTGTCAGGATTTCAAATTATGCAGAAAGAGAAGAACTGCTAAACAGCTGGATTTCAGAATAGAAAATGGCATTTATTCATACTTTTTGAAGAAACAAGTAACTGATGGATATATTAGGGGTTTTTGTGTTATGTGGGCCTCAAATTTTGGTTTGGAAGCCGGAGTTCCCCATTCAGCTAAGCAACGACAAAGACAGAAAAAATTATCAACTAGATGTATCAATTTAGAACAGTTATAGAGTGCCCCCCAAGAGCTGCTTTATAAAGACATAAGAAGGTGAAAATTTTTAAACTTCAATATTAGAAAATAACTCACAAATAGAAAATAGAAAGTAATTGCAAAAAGTCTAGTTCTGGTGAACAATCTGAAAACAAATGAACTGAAAAAAGTGTTTGAAGGTGAACAACCCCTTTAATAGCAAATAATAATTAACATGGATATAGAAATACATAAATATATAGCCTTTGATAAAGCTCCGGCTTACTAAGTGAAACTCATGTCAGGTGAACGTTGCTAAAAAAATGACGGCGATCGTCAGATGGAAGACTCGGAGAACCCAGGTTGCTCTTAAAACTGCTGGAATTTGCGATCCTGCAGGGCTTGAACTAGCGGAGCGTATGTAGAAGAGGTACGTGCCCAGCACCCCCACACTGTTGATCCCTAGGCTAGTGCCTCTTCTGCCTACCCCTGGTTCCAGCCCTGAATTGACCACAGGGGATGGGGGAGATAAATCAGTTTGTTCTATGCGCAGGCAAACTTGTCTAAAAGACAACTTTGTATGATAATATGTGTTCTTATGTGAAAACATTGGGAACAAAGTGATTTCTTAAATGCACCATATTCTTTCTTCTTTAGAGCTTAATCCTAAGGGTATGTCTGTGGTTGAAGGCGAATGCAACAAACATATTCCCACTATTTGAATGGCTCCCCATATGCAATATTTATTATATGCTTCACACTAGCAAATTCAGACTTACACTTCTCCTGACCTGGTTTTTCATTTAATTTTCTTTTGTGACATACAGCTTTTTAATCATAGGAATAAAAGGTCAGTTCTATTTATTAACTGGTTCTTAATTTGTAGAGGCATTCTGAGTGGTGCAATGTAAGGATCGCTTTGTGTTCTTTATTTGTTTTCTTCGAATAATTAACATGAATATAGATACTATACATACATGGTAGTATGTTTATGTGTAAAAATATTTTAGTGGTAGATATTGCACATCACTTAACATAAGAGCTTCAAACTAATTAGAGAAATGAGAAAGAAATGATGAGTATGCTAACATATATATATAATAACCTCTAATTCACGTATATAACCCCTAATTCACGTTTTTCAGTGAACAAGAAAAAAATGGGGACCTGAGAAAATATAAAATCGGGTTAATATGCACTGTGCAATATATATTGCAAAAAAATGGTGTACAACGTAAGATACATAAAATTAGGGATTGTAAAATTGAGGTTTCACTGTATAGCAATCTGTTCTGCTGAAACAGAAACTAAAATATTCACACAAGCACATCTAGAAATCTTGGGTCTATACTGCAAACCTTTGTTGAAAAGTTGAAAGCTGTCCATACACAATAAAAATATATACATGTTTGGTCACCCAAGTGGTAAGACAAAATGGATTCACCTATCATTGGGCCCCCAGGCCAGTGATTGTCCATATTTGCAGGACACATTAAGATAAGCACTTCTATGGCAACATGCAGTTTTTGGCAGTTAGAGACTTTTCCATCATTCAAAATTCTTATTATGTATAGGCAAAGCCATAGTTTTGACTGCATTGACAGGCCAATAAGATGCTTTCTCGGTCAGGAGTGGTCAATTTGGCAGTCAATGTATGGCTAGATGAATAACCTTGCCTTTGATTAATATATTCAAAGTGAAATGTATTGTGCAATGAATATTTTATGACCTTACTTTGACATGACTCTGTGCTCCTAAATTGTATATTTCTGTAGGCTTCACTTCGTTGATTATTTTTACCAGGCAGGTACTATCAGTAAGATCTCCATAATGCAGCTTCATATCTGCAGATATTAAGAGCATGGATTAGATAAACAGAAAACAATAGCATCAAGCCCATTGCTACATCATGCTGGTGTAAAATTATCTTCTTACTGTTTCATCAACATTATTATTTATTTCTATAGCACCAGCAAGTTAAGCAACACTTTACATCCATTTATAACAATCAGGGGTCTTACAGTAATTTAACAAACATGGATTGAACAATTCACACGGATAGGAACTTAAGGCTTTAAAGACTGTACAGAACATTTACATCTTTATGGCAGCTTTTGTCCTACAGAGCCCACAAAGGATGCAAAATGGATATTTAATATGAACTGAAGCCCTTTAGGGGCTGGAGGTAAAACTTACAACAACTGTTATTAAATTAAAGAACATGCTTTTCAAAGTTGGGCTTCTACTATATATAAATGCCCTTGCTGAACATACATTAAGTAATATTAACATTTAATGAAACAGTCCTCTTAATCCAGCACTCATAAATTAATTTAATTGATAATCCATTTACAGAAGCCCTGCGGGTATGCAATGATATTGTCTGTCATCTCACAAATCCAGTTAAATTATAAATTTGCAACAGGGTCCTCTTCTCATAAATAGTTAAAGAAATTATTTTTCATTCTCTATGCATCTCAGTATTTTAATACTCAACCTTATATGCTATCAAATGTTAAACATGATATGCAGTGTTGTTTAAAAATAAAATAAACTTGTAAAAAAAATGTTCTTCAAAAAATACAAAGAAATGGACTTACTTCCTTCTGTATGAGCATGTGGATTCTTGTAGAGATGCTCGATCCTCCCAGTGTTGAAAGAACTTGATCGCCGTACAATGCCATGGACCTGTGAATGACAAATGTAAAACACAATTCATCCCAAATGAATGACATTTGTGAATGTTCAGAAAATTTCATGAAATTCATGGCTGAATAAGTTTTTATGTGTAAAAGAACAAAACAAGATGCAGGGAAATGAAACATATTAAGGGTTCAAGCTGTACTGGTCAACATAAATATATACATAAAAATAAATAATGTCAAAGCAGCCCCTTCAATCGCACACCAATCACATATCAATAACGTTCTTTTACTAATTGGGAACACTGTAATTAAAAATGTCACTGTACATAAAAAATTTGAGAAATGTACATATATTAAGGTGCACAATCAAGAAAGCGCCAAAATTCCATTCCCATTGAGTCCATTTTAAGATAGCAACAACCAATCATGTTAATTTTTTTAAAAATTACATCATATAAAAAAAGCATCACAGAGATGTTCTTTACGTTCCTCAATGTAAATTGGAAAGATTTTGGGGATTTAATCATCTACGGCACAGCCACATACCAATAAAAGTCAAAAGCCAATAATGGATACCCTTGATCTTTGAGCCCTCAGACCTTTGGTCACTGCATTAAAACACGCAATTCTGAAGTAGAAATCACTGCATGAGCTCAGCCATACTTTCAAAAACCACATGAATGTAAACACAGTTTGTCTATGAATGTACAAATGTATAATACCATGCAAAAAAGAAACCATGTAAAAACATGATCCAGAAACACTATTGCCTTGTCAGGGTGCAAGTTCATTGAAAGTCAGACTGAAGTGAAGTGGAAAACTGTCCTGGGGTCTGGGGTCTTGCTAAATCAAACATGGATACCATGCTCTCTGTGTTAAAAAGCAAAAAAAAAAAGCATATGGTCTATCAGCATACAATTCAAAAGTATGGGTGACAGTATGGGGGTGCATTAGTGTGCACAGTATGGGTAGCTTGCACATCTTGATGCAACTTTAAAGCAAAATATCCTGTCATGCAGACATTGTCTTATATTATGTACTATGCATGGCTCCATAGTAAGATAGTCTAGGAATCCACAAATTTTTGCGCAGCTAAAATCAGATATCAGGAATGAATAGGACAACATCTCAAAACTACAGCAATTGGTTTCCTCCGTTCCGAAATAGAAACATATTTTTTTGTAAAAAAAGAATTGAAAAAGTGAAGCTTGGCCATTGCAACATTTTTTTTGAAACGTGTTGCTAGCATCAAATTCAAAATGAACATATATTTTTCAGTAAACAGTAACATTTCCAAGTACTATTTTCAATTAAATGCATGGTTTAAACCATTTGTAAATCACTGCATTGTTTGTATATGTTACCCAATGTCCCAAATTTTTGAAAGTGGGGTAGTAGTAACATTAGTGCAATACTATATGAACAGTATGTAGGGTTATTGTGTGTGCCACGAATGTTAGAGAAGATCAAGGAAAATTAATCTTTAGAAATCCATGGACATAGCTCCCACACAATAGAACACTGTGCCTTAAATTGCTAGTTAAAACATAACTTTTATTAACTTAAGAATTAAAAAGAAAAGCCAGACAAATATAAAGCCTTTTGCCATAATGCTATGAGAGGCAGGCATCTGGATCTCTCGCAAATGATGGGGCTGATCATTTTTGTGTAAATTGGGTCACTGACTTAGAGTGAGGCAGCAGCCATCCTTGAACTATCAGAATTCAAATGAACAGGATAATCCAAGAATAGTGTTCGTTTTGGAATGTACCATTGATATAATTATTACTCTTCTTTGATCTATTCCTACACAATACTAAATGAGTTCAAGGGGGAATTCTACATAGATATACTGAATATAGCAAATGATTAAATGTTGCCTGCATTCAACTGTTACAGCCTTTTGTAATCAGTTTGTGACAATTCTACCCAAGGTCCTAAGCATTATAATAGATTCCATCCCTGCATTTATATACTGTATATTTGCTCTCATATAACTCTCCAGTTTAATCCTCAATGGTAAATTACACTTGGTATTAACTGCCTACAAAATGAAAACAGTATCTGCAAACATTAACTACAAGTATACTTTCCTCTTTTTCTATTTTTTAAAACCTGTTGTAAGTCACTACCATCCCGCCAAATATTGTTCTTATCTGTTCATGTCCTAAACAGCACACAAGCTCATCATCTGTATACAAAGTGATGAAACTTCAGTTTCAGCAAGGATAAATCTCTGCCAATAAATGAAGGACTGTCAGTAGAACAGATCAAGATCACACAGAAGATATTCAAAGCAGCAGACATATTTTCCATTCTGTTTTGTTCGCTCCCTTTGAAGGAATGTACTAAGCAAAAGGAAAGCTTGTCAACTGGTTAATCTGTGACAACATGAATTTATATAAATCATGATGAAAGATTGGATTGTCTGATGCTAATACAGGTGTAATGTAAACATTGTGACAAGCCAAAATGTGTGCAAACTGAATAATCAGGTTAAGAATGCAGTTTGAGGGGATCTAAAGAGATTTTAAAAAAAGTATACTTTTGAAAATACATGCAGTTATGGTCTTATATGCATATGTGATACTGGATGGCAATGGAACTGCTAAAGAATTACAAGAATTTGGCATTTTAAAATAACTCTTTGGGGATTATGTAATAGCATGCACTAAGTTTGCCCAGGGGCAGAAACCCTTAGTAACCAATCAACAGGTAGCACTTACTGGTCATCTGCTTAAAAACAAACATCTTATTGGTTGCTATGGGTTACTGCTCCTGGGCAAACTTAGTGCCTTTTATTACATTTGGGGGTAAATGTGAAATCCATCCATCTAAAGCACATGTGAAGATATGGCAAAAAAGCCAAAGTGCACTGACTGGATTGCACCAGAAAAAGTAACAGATGGATCCATATTTCTTTAAACTTCAAAATGATAAGTAAAATAGTGCAAACAATAAATTATGTTTAATGTTAATTGTTTATGTTTAAATCACAATTTTTTGTGTTGCTTGGCCTTAAATAACTTGTTTCTTTTGTTGTACAACCCAAGAGGCATATGTAAATACAAATTATCTTTGTTAAGCTATGCCTTCATATGAAACCGACAGTATCAAAGAAAATATTTTTAGGATTTGTGGAAATATGAGAAATTGCGTTTTATACATTGCCAACCCAGCTTTAAAGCCACAAACCTATATTTTCTTTCATCTACAATGAACAGTCATCTTTCCCAAAATAAGATGTTTTATACTTTATGGGGCATGGGGCACTGAGACTCCTAATATCTGATACAAAACAGAAGCTATGTAATCTTGCATTTAGTGCATAACTGCCCAAATTAATAAAATGATATGTCTGAGGTATCAGAAATCAAGTCCATTATGTAAAATATCCCAAATTTGGTTAAAATGATCACCTTTCAACTGATAAACTAAAAAAGGCAGTCAATAGTATTAACCAGAGAGACCAATATATATAAGTAGTACAAGGGGATAAACGTTTTGTCCAAAGGGTGCACATCCAGTGTCAGACTGGCCCACCTGGATGCCGGTGGGCCCAGGTGGCTGTGGGCCTCTTGCTTCTAACCATTTGGCCTATTTCATGGTCATTCCCCATGGGAACAAAGAGGTTTAATAATGGAAGAATAGAGTATAGTATGTAGAGAAAAAAGACTAGAAGAATGTTGAGGAGAAGTATAATAAAGCAGTTTGGAAAGTGGGCCCTCAGCCTAAGGTTTTCTGGTGGGACCCTGGTATCCCAGTCCAACACTGTGCACATCTATGAGAGTACCAAGGTCACTTAACTATTGCTTTAAAGCTCACAATGGGAATCATTAGAATCAGGTGTCACAATATAATAGTTTTCAGAAGAATGTCGATCCATGTTCAGTATGTATATTTATATACTTTATCAGAAGAAATGAATGCAGATAATTAATACCTTTACTTATGATTACATAGGATCTGAATTTTCCAGTTTTATCAAAATCCTGTTTTGTATACAAGTTTATTTTTTATTTTACCAATTTTGAATGATTTCAGAAAAATCGAATGCAGATATTAAATACATACTTCTGCTTATGATTACATAGGATCTGCATTTACCAGTTTTATCAAAATCCTTTTTTGACAAACTTTTCTTTTGTCTATTTTTTTTTACCCTATAAAAAAATCAGCAGTCTATTTGAAGAATCATTTGTATGATAAGCTATTTATCTTAGAATGGGTTAATGAGCTTCAGCTGGGGGTAGGGAGGGGTTTATTTTAGCAGAGGCTTCTAAGTGGGCTGCTGATTTCTTTTGATGATGATTGATCAGAAAGTGTGACTTTAGTTTTAAATGCAATTTTGGTCTCTTTCTGAAAAAAATAAAACCCATATGAAAAAGTTTCATCAGAATAATATGCTTCTGATAAAGTATATAAACGAATGGCAGGGCAGGTAGTTTTCTGTGACTGGATGTTTTTAAAATAGACTTGTAACCAACTATAGAAAAAGTTCCCAGTCAAAACCTTCAACCTGCTGACCGTGGGAACATGAAAAGGTAAGGGTCTATTATTTAATTTATGTTAATCACCACAAAAAATAAAGGAATAGCCTTTAGGTAGGGTCTATATTTATCAAGGGAACAAGAGAGTATAAGCACATCTGGACCAACCAATCTATTGACCTCTTAATTCTCTAAGCACTGGCCAATTTTATTTTAGGGATTCACCAAATACATTATTTTAGTATTAGGCTGAATCCTGAATCATTCATGAAGGATTTGGCTCAATCCCAATCCAAATCTTTTGCAAATTAGGGTAAGGAAAAGATAAAGAGTGCAGCACACAAAAAGAAAATCACAATTTCCATGTGATGGAAAGTCACATGATTTTTGGATTCAGTTTGACTAGACACTTGGATTTGGCCAAATGCCAGAGCGAATCCAGGATTCAGTGTATCCCTACTTTTTTTCCCCATATCCCCGCACAATTCTTAAATCACCCTGGAGTTAGAGTTCAGCATTTTATTTTACTATATGCATTCAAGTTGCTTACTGCCTGAACCTAAATGCACAGCTTATAAAAATCACTGGCAAATTGAGGGAGCAAGAAAATAGAAACAAAATCATAGTATGAAAAGAGAAAACAATATTAGAAATATGTAAAAGTATCCTTGGTCATTATTAATCTTCACACAAAACTTGGCAAATCATTTTATTCACAGAAATAAATTAACCTTTTAACTCATTAATATTTTTTAGAGCACTTGCCATTGTATATTTTTACATGTAATATTTATTGTAATCTTTCCTCCCTTTTTTTTCTTTGAGGGAACCGACAGTAAATGGTATATGGCATTTTCATCTGGTCTCTACATCAGAGGAACGGAAAAGGCTGAGTGATTAAAAAAAAATTAGAACAAGTAATGTTGACTTTATGGCTTCAAAGTTGGACAAAGAGGAAGTAATTAGACAAGTGCATCAGATGAAAACGAAAAAAATCGCAAAGGACCCCAAACACAATCCAACTAGGTACGCTTAGGTATTCCCCTGTATTAGTGCCATTGAAACATATATTAATGTATGATGGTGTTTTAAACTAAACATATACTGGAATTAACCTATAACTTGGGAGTTACAAACCTGTCATAAAAATAATAACTAGTGATTACTTCTTCCTTTTGAACATGCCATATGTATACATTGGAATTATATAGACACCAAACTATTTTTCAGTTTGACAAGTGAATAGTGTGCATTAGGTTTTATATTTTTCAATGCAAAATAAATCATTTTTAATTTTTGCTGTAAAAAGGTGTAGTCGCTTTTTGCGGTCCAATCTCTTCACTGTGTAAATCTATCCCTGATTTGCAAATACAGGCCATGCATTATTTAAATATGAGAATCACATATTTGAGAATGTGCAAAAATTTTAAACCTAGTCTAGCTTTAATAAAGAATCCAGAACGACTGCTAGAAAAAGATCTTTAGGTTTAATTTTTCAACATGAGCCTGCCATGGATTAACAGGGTTTTTATTGCTTACTGCAATTTCCGAATTAAAGTGACTCCATTGGAAGACTATATTTTTATGTAGTGCATTACATCATATATTATTGCCTAATTCTTTACAGCATGGGCCAGCACAGGTTGCTTCTTATCTGACCTTGGGGAAAAAGTATATAACAGATTTACCCTGAGGCACTTATGGAAGCCACCAGCAGACTCTCTGTGATAAAAAATAAAGACAATACGCTGGCGAGATTACAGGCATGTTGCACATTCTTTCTGAAAGCTTTGACTTGTTATCAAGGTTCTAAATGGAAAACACAAAGCAGGACAGCATCAGAGGAAGCTGCTGCATTCAAGTGATTTCAGAATTCTGTTCTGACTGTCACTTACCTCGTAGCCCTTTTCCAGGAGGAACTCAGCCAAGTAGGAACCATCCTGGGAGGAAAAAAAATTTAAATATGTTAAGAGACACAGGAAGCGATATTTACTAAACATTAGATTATCAGTTTTATGTCATTTTGTGGATGAATCATCACAAATATACAGTAATTAAATTAAATGTTAACTCAACCACCCACTCAGTCTCCTTAAATAAATACATAAGCACAAAACACAAGTGTGGCCATTAAGATGGACATGTTTTACTAGCAGGGTCAGCTATGGATCATCTAACTGTTTTTGGTGAAATTAGTCCGGCTGTGGAGTTGAAAGTAGCAGATAACACATTAGAAATGCTTAAAAGGGTTTTAAGGGGAAAGTATTCGATAGATTTTAAAAAAAAGTTTTTTTCTAAATAAACCAGAATATTTGCATGACTAGAAACTCCTTTATAAAGGATTCAGTATATATGTGGGGGTGAATTTATGAGTTCCAATAGGGGGTCCAGGTGCACATGTAACTAAAAAATGGCTCATTATTCGATGACCCTTTCCTTAGTCCAATTTTTTCAGCAGCCAATTAGTCTGTTTGCATATTTCTGGAGTCTGAGAGGAAAATAGAGTAAAAAACAAACTAGTTGTAGTGTCCTGGGCTGGAATTGGTGCTATACCATTGCTTAAGAACTATGAAGCAAACAATGCCTGGTGCGTTCTCCCTGAGAACAGTATTATGGTCAAAACATCAAAATTTGTCATAAGCTTTTATGTCTACAGATAAGATAACTATGAATAAGTAAAAATAACTGATCCCACTCATAATAAAGCTATAAATAGCCAGATAAATAAGCACTGAATGCAAAATATCCCATACATTTTTTAACTTAATATTTATAAAAAAAAGTAAAGATAAACCTACATAAAAATAGGGTAACAACAGAGAACCCCCACAAATACATAAAATATCTGATAAACCATTAATTTCTAAATAATTGTATTGTTTTTTTTTACTCAAAATAAAACCTTGAGACCCAAAGCATCAGATGCATCAGATGAATAAAAAAAATGTCCAAAAACAGTTTTGCATGGAAGAATAACAGTTTCCAAATGCTGGCTGAATGGAATGGTAAATGTAAGGCTTTAGTAGAATATGCTGAAGTGATCAGCTGGCTTTCACATTTCTACCTATAAAATGACAAATAATGTTCAGAGAACAGTTGAACAGAGTTCACTTTAAAAATATATATATGGGGAAAACATAAAAGCCACTGGAGTATATTAACTAAATTAATTGATTTACAAGTTTCAGAATGGTCTTATGATGAAAAACGAGGAAGAAAAAAATCTCTCAGTTGTACGATAGCCGTCTGTGAAATGCAAATAATAAAACAGAGGTTGAAGTGCTAAAGACACAGAAAAAAAAAGAAAGGGGGAAATAGCTGTGTGGATTTAATAAGCTGATGTGAAACAGACCTGACCAGGATTGAACCCTGTCAATAAGGTCTTGTTCTTCTCACCCAAGCAATTTCTCAGACTTTCCAACCACACTGGAACATTCTGAACTAGCAGTGGCACTCGCTTCCTCACTACTTCCTTTCCAGCTCCATGGAGTGATAGGCCCGGGATTTGCAATGAGATGGAAACAGGCAGCAAGTGCTACTGGTGTCTGGCTGACACACAACACAGCTGATTTACTGTCTGGCAATGTAACACACACCACGCAGATTGATGTGGAACTCCTACTGCACCCATAAGCCGCAATTTTGTTCTGGGTGTCAGTTTTCAATAGGGTACTGCAATTCAGCCATTGTCAATGCCTATAATCGTACCATTGATTCCAGCAAAGTACCTCTGCCAAACAGCAGTAATGAAATCAGGGGAGGAGGAGCATTTCAAGAGTGCTAAACAATATAAAATACACAGATTTGTATGCGGGGGGAGCTACAGCTCTTTTTGCAACAGGACCACCAGCTATCAGCTTTATTGATGAACATAAATGTCAGTGTGTATGTGTGCATATGTGTATGTAAGAGCATAGGGTGAACTGCAATGACGGCAGTTGCACAGACTAGTTCATACACAGTCTAGTTAAAAGTAAATACTCACTGCATTAAGGAGAATATACCTACTGTCTGTATTCATGGAATACTATCCATCTGTTATGTACTGATTTGCTAGTAAAGTATGGGATCTGTTATCTGGAATGCTTGGTAATGAATTAGGGCTTTTTCTGATATTTGATATTGGATATCACTATACTTTAACCTACTAAAAACATCTAAACATTAAGGGGGTTATTTATTAAAGGTCGAGTTTTGCTTTCCCAAATAAATTCAAGTATTCTCGAAGGTAGTTTCACTAAAAACTCAAATTTTTCGGGCTAAAAGCCCTAAAGCTGCTGAAAGCACGAATCCGACTATATTCCGGCTAAAACCTGTCTAAGTCATGTAGAAGCCATTGGCAGAGGTCCCTTGAACCATTTGCAGATGTTTTTTGCCTTCATGATTTTCAGGTTTTTACGGTGGTTTGCCATCGCAAACTTGATCAATTTGAGGTATCCGAGGGGTAAGTAGCAATTTAGGGGCATTTGCCCGGGGGATGAGGCAGGCCGGGGGGGAGGAGGGAGGGGGCCTACTGGGGGAAATTATCGCAGTAAATGTACCACACACACTGATGGCATCTCGTGGCTCGGGTGCAGTGCCCCGAACCCATAGCTTGGGGAGTGATATCGACAAATAGCAGATAAAAAGAACTTTATTCCAAAAGAGCTAAAACATCGGTCCAGTGATTAAGTATCTTCGGATACGAAACGCGTTAGGACTTTTGGCTCTTGGATTTTAGCTCTTTTGGAATAAAGTTTATTTTATCTGCACCGACTGGCTCCAGGAGTGCGTGTTTCTGCTATTTGTGCCTGTGTAAACCTGCATTCTGCATTGCATGAACTTTACAGCATACATGTCCTGTTTGCAGATGTCAATGTTACTGATGATGTGTTAGAGGTAAAATGGCCACAGAGCTGCCTTTTGAGGGGGTATATGCAGTACAAATGATGTGGCTTGGATGAGGAAGATATACCCAACTTATAAACATGGTAGGAAAATGTAGGCTTTACATGTCCTTTAAGCCTTACAATGTAAAATACACCTCTTTCTGAATAAAAAAATCCTTAACCCATTTCTAAATTGCTTTCGGAATTCACAAAGCTTTCCTTAAATAATATTGCCTGAATTCAGTGGATATACACTCCTGGAAGGGTATATAGAATCCATCTATATGTATCCTTCATAATAAAAAAAAAAAGGAATTGTCAACTGAAGGGCTTCCAGTTGTTGCTGAACTACTGCTTCCAACTTCCCCAGGACAACCATAGCAATTAGCAGAGCAGCCAGAAGATTGATGCTTTAAAACATTTCATTGTGTAATGCATTTACACAAAACCTGTATTCTTTACATAATCTAAATATTTTGAAGATATATAAATATAAAATCCTATATAAACGGTGACAAGATTACACAGCACACTTCAATATCATTTAGCATTTTCCTCAAAGTTTTACTTTTTAAAATAACTACTGAAATTGCTCCATATACCAGGAACTGCAGGAAAGACTGAAGAAACCTCCCAGTCTCATTGGTCTTTCAACAGAGAGTTTTAGAAGTATTTTTGATCATGTTAATAACAGTGTTAGAGCCAAACATCATACTGTAGTGCTCTTGTTTAAAGTCATACACTATGCCAGAAAAAGAAATTACTTCACAACTTTATTTTCAGAAAGTTGACATTTAAGTGATTTTGCACAGCAAGAATACCGCTGAAAAAGGAACTTTATTGCTAAAAGGTATACATTAGGCAATTTGTTTCAGTGAATGCCCATAAAACAAACCTGAGGGGAAAACAGTTCTTTTAATTGTGCTGTAAATCTTCCACATGCATCACATACCGTATAGTGTGTGCGCTACAATTTTCAGTGCCTCAGGAGAAGGGATAAAACTTTATACAGCTCTAAATGCTGGGTATGGTGTGGTGCTGAAGCCACCTAACAGAACAATTCACAAATCATTTAGTACCCAAAACAGAAATTTATACATGAATGGCTATGAAAAGGAGCAGAACTGACTGCAACAATATAAGTAGGGTCAGGGCTTCCTTTACAAACAATTCAATAGCTGAATACAGGTTGCACTTTTTTCCACATTCTAAGCAAGCTAAAGTTATGATTTACCTAGTATGGTGTTGTGTGTTAAATGGCCATTACACAAGTGGAACTCATAGGCAGACATTTACTAATAGTTCAATGTATGCATTTTGCACCTTCTTCTGGCTTTGGTTTAAGCACAAAGCAACCTTGTGCTTAACATCTAAGGAGGGCAGGTAATGGATGCCCAAGGAGACGCCCACATCTCGCTTGTACCAAAAGGGATGGAAAATGTTCCTGTTAGCACAAGATCCAAAGTTGGACACAACCTGCTGAAAGTGATTTCCTGCTCAGCAAACAGGTGACAAAGTGCTGAAATTGAGGGGAGGTTTTGAAGTCCAGCATACGTAACAAATGTAGTCCTGATATCTTAAAGGAATTGTTCAGTATAATATAAAAACTAGGTAAATAGATGGGCTGTGCAAAATAAAAAATGTTTTCAATACAGTTAGTTAGCCATTTACCAGGCAATAACTTGGGGGGAAAGGGGGAGCACATGGGTCATAACTGTTGCTTTTGAATTTGAGCTGCATGCTAATGATCAATAACAAACTCACTGAACAGTTATGACTAAATCAGAGAGCTGAAAAGCAGAGAGTTGGGTTCTATCTGCGCAGTTTTTATTTTTATACTGAACAATTTCTTTAAATGTGCATGTTCACTTACATGCCAAAAATCTATACTATAAAATATCATCAAACTGTAATACTACTAATATTACATATTATAAAGAAGTTTTGTTTTTTGAAATTAAAGGTAATAATGATAACAATAATTGCAAACCAGAGCAAATTCCATTTGCTACATTAAGCTTGGAAACATGGTCTTGTACATAGGCTGAGATCTCTCTGATCTTCAGTCCTGCAAATCTACACAAGCTATGTTGGAGCGCTCAACTCACAAAAAAATAAACATAAAAATTATTGTGCATTTTTTTTGTAGTTGCCATTAAAAGTGTCAGCCGAAAACCTTGAGCTCCCCACCTAGTTTTCTGGCAAAGATGAAAGAACAGAAACTGCAATACTCCAAATAGTAAAAAGTAATGTATCACACTTTGCGCAGCAGTTTCAGAGGCCTTTCGCCACACATGGTGTAACAACAGATGCACCCACATGGATTCTTAACCTATGGGTCAGGACACAATGGTGGGTCTCCATACTGCTTATGAAGGGTCTCCCAAAGCAACCTTGTATACACTGCAATTATCTTTTACAAAAGAAAAAAAACATTAATTAAGGCATATAAACCATCTTTGACTTTGTGAAGCTTGCAGTTGTTATTCAACTACATTTGGGTCCCCTAAAAATATTAACAAACACTGCTTTGATACTTGTTCATTTGTTCTGAAGGCAGAGACAATGTATCTTTGCACCCTACGAAGCAAGTCCCTTAAATGCCACCACACAAGGGTAGCTTTGACCCAAGATTAATATGATTTCTAGTGGATATATTTTACAATGGTGCCAAAATCGTTTAGATTTCAATGCCATATCTCTAGGCTTAAGTTTTGTATGTTGGTTGCAGAACATTATAACGTCATGGTAGGCAAGACTGGTCTAAATAATCCCACAGATAAATATGCCACTGAATTTTGGAAGAACCATACAATCAAGGATCAATGACCTTGTTAATTATAGAGAAAATGTCATCAGTCATTGGGAGCCAATCTTCACCTAAACATAATTTCTTTGCATCTGCACTGTTGTGTGTTTTAATTTTGGATTTTATTTCTTTCTAATGAATAAGCAGACTTGCATTCACAGGAATCTGAGTGCAGAAAGTGAGTAATGAGGTCCATCTTGAGGAATCAAATGTCTCTAAGCAAGCTGCTGTTGGGACTGCATAATCTCAACTTGTCTGATCATACTAAAAGCAAACAGACATGTTCTTGTTTTTTTGATTTGTTTCTTCTTTTCTATTTTTAAGGATCGTTCTAGTCAGACCAAAAGTTAAATTTTATATGATGTCAGCTCAGCCATACCTATGTAGGCAAAATACAGAGGGAAAACTACTGAAAGGCAGGGAAGGGGGTCACCTGTACCACACAAAATCAGCTCAAACTCCACTAAATAATGAAAAACAGTACCAAATCTTATTAGGTTTCAGGTCAGCAATCATGTAGCTCTTTGGGGCTTGCTTTCTGGAGAATGTCTTTCACACTGAAAATGAAGGTAAACAGTAACAAGATGACTCAAGAAGACTGGTTACACCAAACAGCTACTAAAGTCTCTGGGATAACCAGACAGGTCTCTCAAGCACTCCCACGAGAAAGAGCAGACAGTAGTCCAACATCTGCAGAACGGTATTTATAGAAATGTTAAAAAGGTCTTTGTGACTCCTCTACTCCACAAATTTCCACTGCCAAACTAAATTCTTATGCTGGAAAACAATTTTCCAGACATCTGTTGCTTTATATCCCAGTTTGCTCATTCAAAGCTGGCACTTAATTTTTAGGTCGATGCAGATTACAGTGTATATTTCTATATGTAACACATGCAGAATATATTGCTGTTCAGAATTTCATCTAAAAGGCCAGCCCACCAGTTGGCGTAAATCCCTCTCTACCAGTTTTCGGACTTCATGTTGCCAATGCAAGACCCACCTCACTGTTTATATAAAAAGCATACAGACATGGAACACTCATTTTAGATTATTGTAGCCTGTGCTTTGAGCTTACAGCTAAGTAGAGCTTTAGTATGAGCCAAAAGGGTGGCAATTCAAAACTGCTGAACACTGCCTAGTTGACATTTATGGCACTAGTTTCCTATAACGTTACCTTAACTCAGTCTCACTTATTCAATCTTCTCTTGTCTTGCTTATTGGCATATATCCTTAAAATGGTACATCTCAAATTAAATTGACTTCTTTATTAACCCCTTAACTTGTTATCCAAAATGGTTAGGACTGTCTAGAGGTGCTGTATTTCCATTACTTGGAACACAATACCTAAGTTTACTAAAACACATTTAAATGTAGGGTTAGTTAAGCTTAAATAAAAGGTGATATTTTCATTTTACAGAAAAAAGGAAATCACTGAAGCAAATTGCAAATGTTTTCTTAAAATATATTGTATTTGAAATTAGGTTGCTGGACAGTAGATCCTATACCTGTACCAAGATGGCAGTAATCATTTAAAACTAGTTTCTTGTATGGATAGGCCGCTAGGGGAAACGATGGGCTTCAGGTAAAAGACACAATGGGAAGGAGGCCCCTGTCCTCAGGGCCGCCATTAGAAATCACGGGGCCCCGTACAACAAAATTTTTGGGGCCCCCTGGGCCCCGCCCACACTGACGACCAAGCTCCGCCCCATATCCCGCCCACATCGCAGTTAAAAGACCACACAGACATCAGCGCTAAAAAAGTAACCCCCCCCCACACAAGTTGTAAAAAGCTATTGATGGTCAGGGCCCCCTTATAAAAAAAATTGGGGCCCCAAAAAAAAAAAATTAAAATTTTTTTTTTTTTAAAAACATTGGTGGCAGGGGCCCCCTGTTAAAAAAAACTTGGGGCCCCAACAAAAAAAAATGAAAAAAAAACTAAAAAATAAACAAACATTGGTGGCAGGGGCCCCCTTCTAAGTTAAAAACAAATTGGGGCCCCAAAAAAAAATTTGAAAAAAAATTAATTTTTTTTTGAAAAAAAAAAAAAACATTGGCGGCAGGGGCCCCCTTATAAGTTAAAAACAAATTGGGGCCCCAAAAAAAATTTGAAAAAAAATTAATTTTTTTTTGAAAAAAAAAAAAAACATTGGCGGCAGGGGCCCCCTTATAAGTTAAAAACAAATTGGGGCCCCAAAAAAAATTTAAAAAAAAAATAATTTTTTTTTGAAAAAAAAAAAAAAAACTGGTGGCAGGGGCCCCCTTACAAGTTAAAAAAATTTGGGGCCACCAAAATGAAAATTAATTTTTTTTTAAAAAAAAAAACCCAAAAAAAAACAATGGTGGCAAGGGGCCCCTTACGAGTTAAAAAAAAAATTGGGGCCCCAAAAACAAAAGTTTTAAAAAAAAGATTGGTGGCAGGGGCCTATAGAATATTAAAATAATACATTGGTGGCCAGGGGATTAAAAAAAAAAAAAAACACAAACTGGTGTTCAGTAGAATTGAACTCATGGCTTCAGTACTTCAACTTCGCCTCCTTTCGTGACTTCGGGTCTTTTCACCGCTTCAGGACTTCGGCTTCGGCTGTTTTCGTGACTTCGGGTCTTTGCGCTGCTTCAGGACTTCGGCTTCGGCTGTTTTCGTGACTTCGGGTCTTTTCGGCGCTTCGTGACTTCGGGTCTTTTCGTCGCATCGGCTTCGGCTTTTCGGCACTTCCGCATTCGGCACTGAAGAGGCAAGACGTACGGCTCGGGCGCTCGTAAGGGGGGCCCGGATCTTCAAAAAAATGCAGCGCTGCCGGGCCCCCCTTCATGCCCGGGCCCGGTACGCTTGTCCCCCCTGTCCCCCCCTGATGGCGGCCCTGCCTGTCCTGTAGAGCCTATAGTCTAACTGGCAGTATCCCTTAAAATGTAGAGTAGGATAATGTTTACTTACCATACTGCAGTATAAGATAACAGAAATAAAACTTACCAATTTGTGCATTGTCAAATTTGTACTTTTGTATTTAACCTATATCCAAGTCAAAATCTACATAAAAGGGGTGGTTCACCTTTAAGTTAACTTTAGTATGTTATAGAATGGCTAAAGCTAAGCAACTTTTAAATTGGTCTTCATTGTTTATTTTGTATAGTTGTGGAATTATTTGCCTTCTTCCTCTGACTCATTCCAGCTTTGAAATAGGGGTCACTGACCCCATCTAAAAACAAATGCTCTCTAAGGCTAAACATGTATTGTTATACTCAACTTTCTATTCAGTCCCTCTCCTATTCAAATTCCAGTCTCTCATTCAAATCAGTGCATGGCTGCTATGGTAATTTGGACCCTAGCAACCAGATGGCTGAAATTGCAAACTGGAGAGCTGAAAAATAAAAAGCTAAATAACTCAAAAACCACAAATAATAAAAAATTAAAACCAAAGTAAATTGTCTCAGAATATCACTCTCTACATCATACTAAAAGTTAATTTAAAGGTGAACAATCCCTTTAAGCTAAATCTGGCAGCACAGTAATTGCAAAATACATCTCAGTTATAAATGAACACTCAAAATTGCTGTACAGGGGAAAATAATTAATGTGAAAAGGTTGATAAAATGGCAGAAGCTCAGTGACAAAGAATAATGTCCAAATGCTAGATTTCTGGTGCCTGATTTGTTTGCAGTCTCCAGATGCAGCTTTGCTCTGATTAGAACAGGGGACAGGAAAGTGCATGCTGCTAAGGAACTATTACCAGTTCAAATCTTTTACTCTATTTTGGCAGTTGATAAAGGGGCCCAAATTCTGGAAGATTTCCAGAAGAGACTTGAACTTCCATAGTCTGTAGCTGAAAATAATCAAAAAAGATGGGTGGATGTCCTGTGTTACAAAACCTTAACAACCTTTGGTCTGAACTTATGCTGGGCAGCCCATTGAAAATGTCTCCCTTAGCATTTGAAAGGAAGCATCTTACTTCCTCAATTCCAAGAGATCCTAATTTGACTTTTTAACCTACCTGTGTCCCTAGTGACTGCAAAAACAGTTTCTCACTACCAAAGTGCTACAAATTAAAGAAAACTTATTGAACAGAAGAAATTTAACTGAAAAAAAAATAGGAAATTACTTTCCAAATGAACACCCAATGCAAAATATACATAACAAATGTAATTGATTGTTATCTCATCTTATCTAACCATAAAACTGGGTTGGGGTATATGGAGAGAGAAACTAAAGAAAATTGAAAATTTGAATTTACCATTCATACCTTAGTAAATATGACATTAATTCCCTAATTTGACTTCAGTTAAAAAAATATTGTCAGGTTGCTATAACTATGAGGAACAAGTCAGTACAGAGTACCCAATTGTCTTTAAAAAAAAGGTCTCCTAAATCTCCCCAAGCCTAGTGGTATGTAAACAGGAATAAAAGGTAAAAACACTGGCCTGTGGGGTACTTTCCTGAGGAGAAAGGCCGTCGTTTTCTTTGATCTAAGTAAATCCACCTCCAGTTATTACCCATAAAGAACCCAGAATCCCTGTGCTTACTGACTTAGTGGTTCTCATTACAACATTCAGAGGAGCAGGACAAGACACCAACAAATTATTGGGGCTCTAACACTCCATGAATCTCTATCAGCTTCTCCAGCCATGGAAAGTAGAGAAAAGCTGTTTATTGAAGAAACTTCTACCAGTGGCCAGAGATAATTTATAACTTAATATAGAATTGCTCAGAGTGCTATTATAAGAACTTTTGCAATTTACCAGGTACCAAGCATTCTGGAAACAGTTCCCATCTCTGTACCTGAGTTCACTAGTCCTTATCCCTATACTCTGTTATAATGAACTTATAATACACAAAAGCCAAGAATATCTTGTAAATTATATCCTTATAAACGGTGAGTTCTGATGCCATTTCTGTCACATGACTCACTAAAATTTGTGTATTATAATAAAGTAACCCCAGTTGCAAAATATGAGGATATTAGAAGTTACCTTGGAGTTTCATGACCTGTATAAAAACACTCGGCCTTTGGCCTCGTGTTTTTATATGGTCATGAAACTCCTCGGTAACATATAATATCCTTATATTTTACAAGGGGGGTACTTTATTCACTATATATTTCACCCATTTTTAAACCCTCATATACTCATTCCAAACGGACTTTCCCTCTCACTAGTGAAATCCTAAGAATCTAAATAACTCCTTTATTTTGGGTTGACTGACTATTACCGGTACTTAGCAGTGACATCTACTCAACTTGTCTATCATTGCCTTTCATGTATGCAATAGCAGGGAAGCTAATCCTTCTGCAATAACGATTACCACAAATAGGCCTGGCTCAGCAGCAGAATCCTTGTGCACTGCAAAACTACAAACGTGTGCAAACAGAAATTCCTTTCTTCATCAGAACGCAAAATATATCTGCCAGAGATAAGTGCAGTGATGAAAGAGACATCATCCATATACCTATTTATTCTATAACAGATTAATCAAACATTCGCAAACGCAAAAGCCATCTTAGTCCCCCTGAAGTCATCATTTCTCCCTTATGTTTCCTCTGCACATGTGCACCTAGCCCTGGGGTCTAATGATGGGCAAATCTGACCAGTTTTGCTTACCAGAAAATTAGCGAAACAGTGAAGATTCTCCAAAATGCTTGAAGTCAAGCTAGACAATTTTTTTTCACCCATTGGAGTCTGTCATTTTCGTGGAGAAACTTTGCGAAAAATTTCGCTCATCACTACTAGGGTCATCATGCAACCCACTCGAGTTCTGCACATGCTTGAGATGATATTTTGCCCATATGCAAATCTAAGGCAAGGAGAACTTGGGCGGAAGCGACATCAGATTCCATTACAGCTCCATGGAGTGTGTAAAATGTAGATGCTGAATAAAAGGGTACAGATTTTTGTGAACTCTGCCAGATGAGCATCCACTGATGATTTCCACACATTCCCTTTTAATGTGCGTAAATGAGTGAACCATTTATACACTGTATAAAATAGTGGAAGTGAATGTTCTAATGCTTGTGTAAGGGGGAACAACTCATGATAAAGTGTGTGTTAGGGTGTGTCAGTGTGATGCAATGTTTGTGGTGTCAGAACTGTAGTGTTTGGGGGCACTTTTGTACCTCTTGGCTCTCTTGCACTTCTGCCTGGGGACAACTTAAATAAAAGGTATTTGCATTTTTTACGGCTTTAATAAAAAGTTCCCCAAAAACGTTAATAGTACGCATAAGTTGGTTGGCGGTTTTCCTAGGCTATGCAGGAAAGCTGGGGGAAATGTGCACTGTGTGCATGTATGTGTTATTAGGGACATTTGGCAAGGTTGTGCAGTTTTCAATGCAGGGACTAATTTAGGTCAGTGATGCTAAAACACACACTAAAGGGTTAAGGTGGCCATACACGGGCCGATAAAAGCTGCCGACAGACCGTGTCGGCAGCTTATTGGCCCGTGTATGGGGGCCCCCGACGGGCTTCCCCGATCGAGATCTGGCCGAAAGTCGGCCAGATCTCGATCGGATGGGATTAAAAATCCCGTCGGATCGCGGCCGCATCTGTTCGTTGATGCGGTCCCGCGATCCGACCGCCCGTTTGGTGAACGCTAGGATCCGATCGTTGGGCCCTAGGGCCCACGATCGGATCAGCCCGATATTGCCCACCTCAAGGTGGGCATATCGGAGGGAGATCCGCTCGTTTGGCGACATCGCCAAACGAGCGGATCTATCCGTGTATGGCCACCTTTACTTGATGGACAATTGAGGTTTTGTTTTGTTTTTTTAAACTTACTTGAAATCCAATATGCCAATATCTGGTAACATTGCTTCAAATGTAATACAATAAATATAAATATTACAAATCTAAAAACTCAAGCTATAAAGGTTACATTTAAAAAAAACTATCACAAAGTGTCATTAACAAGGCATAAATATCTATTAGCACTGTATGGAGAAAAAACAATTTGAATGTTTTTTGTCTCCATATTCCTTTCCCTTCCCTCCTACTTCCCCCTGTAGTAGCTGTAATTTTAAATACATGGCAGAGCTACAATCCACATTTGGCCGGCCTTGCCCTAAAATTAAGCTACTATGGAAAAAGGTCTGAAATATAATCAGCTATGTTATTAAGTTTCACTTACTGTTCAATCCCTGAGTGATACTTAATAAATAAGTGCCAGGTGTAGGTCGATATGCTGTCATGGATTTAACCACACATAATACTTCAGTTACTAATTGTGATAGAGCTAGAACTTTGAATAAACCAAGTCTCCTTACATTGTGTTCACTTAAAAAGAAAGTCTAGCAACTGATGGTGATGACAAATAAGCCTAAAACAGCCATTCCTCTAACCTTCTTTAGCTATGCACCACCAAATCATACGAGAATTGATTATACCAATGTGCAATTTTTCCAGTGCTTTACCATGTCATTAGCATAAAAAATCTAAATAAAAATTCTTATGATACAGATAAGACAACTTCCGTGTTTGCCTATGATGTACAGCCCTGCAATCTCAAACAGGTTTAAAAGGATTGAACTAAGGAGGCCTCACATTTTATTTACATAATTTACAATCTGGTACTAAGAGGCCTGACTGGTAAAATGGGAGTGATGGAGGTACTGACACTGAATCGTTTACTGGACTCAGCAGTAAATATAGGAGGCTATACTTTGTTTTGGAGGGACAGGGCTAATAGAAAAAGAGGAGGGAATGTTCTGTTAAGCAGGATCCCAGCAGGATCTAAAAGTGATGGTGGAAAATGATGGAGCTGATGTCTTATGGGAAGAGCTTTCTACAGATTGTAAAAAGTCCAGCAAATTAATTGTAGGGATATGTTACAGACCCCCTTCAAGAAAGTGGGAGATAGTGGCCAATAAAAAAAAGTTCAGTACTGCCTGAACAGTTAATGGAAATAAGTTTATAACTTTTTATGTCATGGGTTGTTGAGGAGCCAACCAGGATGTATCAAAGACACGCTGAACTTCGGAAAAGCAAACTTTGGTTCCTTAAGTCCAGTACTTCAGAACTATTGAAGCGTTATATTTTTTGCTAAAAATACAGAACAGAACAGAAGTGGAAATGATGTTCAGTCATTACAGTTCTAAACTTATTCCCTTAAAAAGTAAATGTCTTCTGACATTACGCCCATGTGGCTTAATGTGAAGTAAATAAGTTAACAGGAGAAAAGAAGAAAGAAATTCAAAACTGCTGTCAGAAATCAGAAAGGGGAAGATATAAAATGAAGAAAATGAGGAACAGATGGCAAAAGAGGCAAAGACTAACCCTCCAAAAATGTACAGTACACATATTGAAAGTAAAAACATGCAGGTTAAGAGTGTGGTTAATTAAATAATGGAAATAATGTGGTTATAAAAGATACAGAAATGCAAATGTGCTTAATCAGCTCTTATCTTCAGTGTATCCGATTGAGTAAGAGTTTCAAGACTAACTCGAAAGGGGCACTGATGGCTCAAATCAATCTAGTCAATGGCTTATGTCCATTCTCTACTTGGGGTAGAGAATTCTGTATTGGGTTTACTTTTATTTAACTTGTTCATTAATGACTTAGGGGGGGGTATTGTAAGTAATGTATCAGTGTTTGCAGATAATAAACTTGGCTGTATCAAGCAATTCCAGGTAGGAGTTCCAAAGGCAAACAATGTTTTGAGCTGTATTAAAAGGGAAATTGATTTGTGGAGGAGAGGGTCATTCTTCCATTTTACAGAGCACTGGCAAGGCCCCATCTACAATACACCACGCACTCAAAGAGGACTGAATTAGAGAGTCTAAAGAATGCAACTAACCTGGTATAAAAGGACTCGGTTAAGAAGAAAGAAAGAGTGTAAATGTTGTTTACACTGGAGAAGAGGCACTTAAGGGGTGATAACTATGTATAAATATAGAAGGGGACATATAAACAAAATTCTCAAATGCTTTATTTGCCAGTACAGCCTTTCAGCAGACACAAGGGCATCTATTCCCATTAGAAAAAAAAGAGGTTCCATCATATTTTTTTTACAGTGAAAGATGTGTTGTGGAATTCACTCTCTGAATCAACTGCACTGGCTGGTACATTAAATAGCTTCAAGTAGGGATTGGATGGTTTTATAGCAAGAGAGGAAATACAGGGTTATTGAAAACTGCTCTCCGTACAGGTTCATCCAGGGACTAGTCTGGTTCGACTACTTCTAAACCACTTTCTGATATAACTAAAGTAATACATTACAATTTTAAAAGGAACCTGTTACTATGCCTACATAAATCCTAGTGCTGCTAATCTTTTCTAAAGGAGGTGCCTCCTGCCTCCTCCCAGTTCACCACTTATTAAAATGTGACGCTTACTGACATCTTGAAGGAGAGTTCCTGAGTTATGTTATGCTCGGAGGGGGACGATATCTTGAACATGTCACTATCCCTTTAATAATACTGCCAATACACTAAGGAATACTTAATATACTTTACTTTAAACCATTTCCATGTCTTAAAATATTTATGTACATGTAACTGCTATTAAAAACAGTACCTGTCTGGTATCATCATGCAATGTATCAAGGCTCATGGATTTATTCAATAGTATGTATAAGTGGAGATCATTTATAAATACTGGACAAATTTGCACCTGGGCAGTAAACCAAGTTCCTATGAGTACATTCCTTTCTTTTTATTATGTATACATTTGCTACACTGCAACTGTAGAGCAATTTATTTCCTTATGTCTCATTTTTAGAAAATAATCTCACTGATAAAGAACGTCAAGTTATACAACCTTTAAGACCATTTGCAAAGGCTTTTTCTCATAGACATAAGCCTTCATTTACAATATTATTTAAGAAAAAAAAATAAGATTAGGCCTCTAGAAGGGCATGCAGTAAATGAAAAGCAGGCTGAAGAGACCACCCAATGCTGCAACTGGACTCCAGTCACCTGCAGATGGACTCCAGACCATATGGAATGTAAAGGAGCTGATGTCAAACCACAACTGATGCAAAACTCCTGCAGAAGGGCTAACAGACCAGTCCCTAGATCAACTTGTACTACAAGCTATCTTTCATAACTCTGTATTCCCTCCCTTGCAAAAAAGCCATCCAACCCCTTCTTAAAGCTATCTAATGTATAAGCCAGCTTTACCAATTCAGGGAGCGAATTCCACATTCTCACAGTGCTCACTGTGAAAAAAACCCTTCTGAATATTTAGCGGAACCTCCTTTCCTCTAATCGGAATGGGTAACCTTGTGTCAGCTGGAAGGACCTACTGGTAAATAAAGCATTAGAGAGATTATTACATGATCCCATTATATATTTATACATGTCTTTTATTGAAGACAAAAAAGTCTGCCAGGCACCATCAGGTTTTAACTTGTTGGATATGCAGCATGCAGTGTTCCATTTAGACAGGTGTGTTGTGTCAGATTTTTTGATCAGTCCCATTATATTTTGACCTATGCGACTACCTCAGACTTGGAGGATGAGTTTGTCGATCCGACAACATCTGACAAAAACTTCCATTTAGTTTAGTCCAAGACATAGCTAATAAATACAAACATATTAGCAGAAATGTGTGCAGCAGCAAATCATCCATACTAAAGTAGTGCAGTATATAAATTAGCACCATAACATTAACAAAATTATTACACACGTGACTAAGAACTCTGCTTCCCTCTTTTGGCCACCCATGCAGTGGTGGCCTAGCGGTCAAATGATCAGATTGAAAAGGGCGGAGGGGGTTCTATGGCGATTCATCACCTGTCTGGATTCTCAAACTTGCCCTATCACTATCGGTTGGTGCAGGCACAGTACAAAGGTCAATACGTTGATGACTTGGTATTGAGGAGCAGAGTTAGTAGATTTTATTGCAAATTCTTCATCTGCACCAAATAATTATTACATGTGTATCAAAATTACAAGTGATGTTTGTCACCAAAATCCTCCCTTTTACTTTGTATAAACAAAATATATATATATATATATATATATATATATATATATATATATATATATATATATATATATATATATATATATATATAAAAATGGTTGTTACTATAATCATTGTATGTCATCTGGCATATTGATGCCAGGTTAATTATCCGGGTGCTAATATATTCATTTGGTTTACAAACAGAAGATGCTGTGCAGGTGTTTTTTTTAACTGAATTTTCACATTTACAATTTCTGTATAAGCCACTGTGTACACTGTTGAGACTGTTTCTGTTGGTCTCTGCACGTAGGAAATTTAAAATAGCAAGAGTTATTTTAACAGGCTTGGAACAACCGTGGACTCCAAGGCATCACTTGAGGTAAAGCAAGATCTTTCTTTGTGGCATTCTGCCCTTTTGACACTGATCAAATTATACTGTAAATGTTGCAAGCAATAAAGGTACCTTACATTTTTAAACGAAAACAAATGGCATTCTGAATTGCATTCAAAGCTGTTCCTACAGAAGCACTATTATTGGAGTGTTACAGAATAATGAATCAAACATGCTAACAGGAATTTAAAAGGTTAGTAAACACTTAACCTAGATATTTGGTACCCCTCCTAAATGCCTCTGGGTGTTTCCACAGTTACACACTGAAGCCCATTGTTACTTTTTTCCCCTTAACCAATTCTGTCAAACAACCACGAAAACCTTAAACAACCTACACAGCTTCACTTATCAAGATGTGACTAATCAAAGAGTGCGGATTGAAATTACCGCACAAAGGATTATTATTAGTACTCACGATGTGGTGTCATTTTAAATTGGCTAACTAAAGTAGTACTTTCATTCCAAGAATTTAATTGAGCCCTGGAGCACAGTGGCCTGTATATTACATCAATACGTATAAAAAGAAGGGTGTTTTTTTTTACTCTTCTGCACCCCTCTCAACAGCATTTCTATTTAAAGAATATCTACAACAGTAATGGTTGTGCAAATATCATCCATGTTAAAAATAGTGTTGGGAACTCAAACCTATTTATATTAAATAAAAAGAGCAGAGATGCTTTTCCAGGTCTGTATCAGAGCTACTACCCAGGACAAGACAGAGCACCCCACTTACCTAACACTTTCATTGTCAAACATCTTAAATCCTGTACCTAAGTTCAGTAAGATATTAGAGTTTCGGATCAAGGTGTGGAATCACTTAACTCAAACAAACAAGGGAAAGTTGTGCTCACCACTCATTTTTAAAACCATTAGGCAGGGGTGCAATGAGGCTGTGTAAAACTCCCACACTTGGCTGCCCTTTTATTAGACTCCAGTGGGATCACCTGATTATAGCTGGGAAGGATGGGAGCTACAACATGGAACAAAATATATTGATAATGGGTTAAGGGCAGAGGACTCTTGTATTTGTCTATATGTATTTTGTGGTCACAGCCTCATTGCACCCCCGCCTAATGGTTTTAAAAATTAGTGGTGAGCACAACTTTCCCTTGTTTGTTATAGTTATACAGGAGCAGTGACCAGCTCCATGTTGTAGCTCCCACCCTTCCCAGCTATAGTCAGGTGATCCCACTGGTGTCTAATAAAAGGGCACCTACGTTTGGGAGTTTTACTTTGAAAGCAGCTAGTAAGTTGCAGGTAAAACTTAGTCCCTTTGTAAAATGTATTTAAAATGTAATGAAAATTGAGTATAGGACTGGCCAGATATGGGATGACTTTGACGTAGTTGGTCAGCTTAAATATTTTGCAATATATGGACAAACAACCCCTGTTTTGTTTAAAGGGTAAGGCATTTTTCAGTAGCAGTATGCACAAATTGTCTCTGTCTTAAATATATTGATAATGGGTTGAGTGCAGAGGACTCTTGTATTTGAATCACTTAACTCAAGACAGCTCATATTTAGTCCATCATGCTCTATACTTTAATGACAACTTACACAAGCCCCTATAATCATCTTTTTTCAGGTTAATACAATAAATTGGTTGGAGCATTAATAACCACCCCTCACATTTATTTAAAGAAGAAAAAATATAAAGTCAAACTTGTCTATTAGGACCACCACTGAGCCAGATGTTTTTGATACATATTGGCAGGTGGTTATATTTCACAGATTTTACACAAAAAATGTGTGGTATGGTGAGCAAATGATACTACAGTAGTGCTTTATACTGAGGTTATTTCACATCAAGCCAACTATGACAAAACAGTTAAAAATAAACGTAATATAACTTTTGGTAGGGAAATAAAGGTTAAGGGGCAGATTTACTAAGGGTCGAAGTGAATTTTCGAATTTAAAAACTTAGAATTTCGAACTAATTTTTGGGTACTTCGACCATCGAATAGGCCAAAATTCGACTTCGATTGGAATTGAAAATACTTCGAATATTCGACCATTCGATAATCGAAGTACTGTCTCTTTAAAAAACTTTGACACTTCGCCATCTTCAACCTGCCGAATTGCTATGTTAGCCTATGGGGACCTCCTAGAACCTATAGCCAACATTTGGCTAAGTTTTTAGAAGTCGAAGTAAAATCGTTCGTTCGATCGATCAATGAAATCCTTTGAATCGTTCGTTCCGAAAACGGCCAAATTTGATTAAAAAAACCCTTCGCCTTTCGAAGTCGAAGTAATCAAATTCGATGGTCGAATTTCAAAATATTTTCCACTACGAAATTCGACCCTTGATAAATCTGCCCCTAACAGTGCAGCATTGCAGAGCAGCAATGTATTTCTACATTGTCACAAGTAGGGTTGCCACCTTTTATAATTTTTTTTACCGGCTGCGGGGGACAGGGCCTCAAATGGGCGGGGCGTGGCATCAAAAGGGGCGGGGCATGACATCAAACGGGGCGGGGCCACGCGACGGAGACCCGCGGACGCTAGAAGAGGCAAAAAAAAAAAGGTAAGTTGCAGGGGATTGGGGGCAGGCCGAGGGCTCCTTTTGATCGTATTACAAATTTACCGGCAGCTACATTGCCGGTAAATTTGTAATACCAGCCCCGGGCTTGGCAGGTATTTTACCGGCTAGGCTGGTAAAATACCGGCCGGGTGGCAACCCTAGTCACAAGGAGTAAAAAGCCTAACACGCACCATCCAAAATATAGTAGTAATAACTAAATTAATGTACAGTAAAAGTTATTCCATTGCTACAAGTATGTGCATGTTTTTAACCATGCAAAAGTTCACAAGGAAGCACCAAGAATTTGATGAAACAAATAAAATCTTATAAAGGGGTTTACATGTGTGACACTTCTTGATGAGCCATCCTTCACACTGACAGAAATACAGAATGGTTTAATTGGCCAAGTCATATGGATGCAATTTCAGGCATTGACTCAGACAGGCCTGGGTTTGATTCCCTGTGTCCTTTGGAATCTCGCTTTATGAACCTGTGCCTCAGGCACCAAACACTGGAGCACGGGGTCTACAGCAGTGTCTGTGAAGCCGGAGTAGATTCCCTGGTCCCAATATATGGCTCTTGACTTAAGACAGAGAAAAAGTGAGTCCAAAGCATTTTATAAAAAAATTGATACATTTTTTATAACAATTTTATAACAATAATTGTCAAAAATTTTTAATTTCAGCAGTGATGTTTTGGTCTTTTTCCTGACTATGATAAGTAGCAGAGACCTAAGTAAAAAAAAAAAAAAAGAAAAAAAGTTTGAGAATATCTGCCTATTTAAGACACTTATTGGTCCGTGTGTGGTGCAAGCCGATGGGCCTGCTCGACCACTATCTGTCATAGTGCCTCAACATGCAGCTGTCCATTTTTGGAACTATCTGGCTGATACTTGCATAGGCTCTATGATCCAGAATACGTGGGACCTGGGGTTTTACCAGATCTTTCAGAATCTTTGCATAAATTGGATCACTATACCTTAAGCCAAATGGATTGTTTTGCCACCAATATGGTTTTATGCAGTTGCCCTCAAGAACAAGATACTATTTTATTATTACAGAAAAAAAGGAAATAGTTTTTAACAGAATTATTTGCTTAAAATAAAATAGGACTTAAATTAGATTTTTTCTGGATTCATCAATTCAAAATATACAACTGCAAACTATTATATATTACAGCAACCTCAAACTAAATGTTAATTTTAAGATGAAGTATCTCTAAAATGTAATCTATTTTAATATATTTAATATATATTTTAATATATTTAATCTACGTTAATCTATTAAAATGCAATGAACCTTAGATTAGAAAATGATGCTAGTTACACAGAATAATGGTAAGCAAGCTCCAAAATTAGCCTTTAGAAGAATTTTTATGGAGCTTCAAAGCTTGACATAATTTTTATATTTTATACCCAGGTTTGCCCTAGACTTTCATGTTCTAGCCCCTTATTGTTTAAGTTACATCCCACTTTTTGAACAGTACCTAGTACACCTTCTAAAGGAACAGTTCAGTGTAAAAATAAAAACTGGGTAAATAGATAGGCTATGCAAAATAAAAAATGTTTCTAATATAGTTAGTTAGACAAAAATGTGGAAACGAAGAGAGCTGCAAAGCAGGAAGTAGTGTACTGGCTATTATGTTATACATCCAGTTACTCCAGTCTTTATACTTATGCATCATAATCAATGCAACATTTCTAAAAAAACCCTATGTCTGACAAACATGTACAGGTATGGGACCTGTTATCCAGACTGCTCGGGACCTGGGGTTTTCCTGATAACGGATCTTTCTGTAATTTGGATCTTCATACCTTTAGTCTAGAAGAGTGTGTAAACATTAAATAAACCAGATAAGCTGCTTTTGCCTCCAATAAAGATTAATTATATCTTAGTTTGGATCAAGTACAAGCTACTGTTTTATTATTACAGAGAAAAAGGAAATTATATTTTAAAATTTTGAGCTTCCTGGATAATGGGTTTCCGGATAATGATCCCATACCTGTACTTAGTTGTAGGCTAAAAAGTCAGTGCAGAAATGCCCATGACTGCCTCACTTGACTTTCTTTTACTATAAATAGTCAGAAGCTTAAGTGTAGAAGTTAGCACTTTTCTGCCCAAAAACATTTACCAAAAGATATTCAGGTACAAAAGAATTAACACGGGCATTTTTGGCATTACAGTTGGCATTACAGTTCATGGGAGCAGTCAAGGGCATTTCTCTGCCAGAAGAAAAATACTTCATGGGACATTGGCCTTACTGCCCGTTTTATAACGATGATGACATGCCAGATACTATTTTCAAAATGTATTTTTCACGTATGCTTTAAAAAGGTTGTTTGCATCAAGTTTCAATCTGTAATGATAATGTGACATTTCAATCTAATCAGGTCAATTTGATCACAAACACAAAATGTTACTCCCTTAAGGGTTATAATATCTTTAATATTAGTACAATAATAACTGCCCCTTGTGTAGAAAACATGCAATTTATTATATTGACTCATTGACAATGCAATGTATGTTTCAATACGTTAAGGAAATTGCAACCATGTCCTCTAAAAGTTCAGTCTATAATGTTAATTCAAATTAGTTAGCGCCACAGCTCCTCTCTTTCTTGTTATGATTACAACATTGCAGTCTCCATCTTGTATTGTCTACCTTGATGGTATAATGTTAAAGTCTGCACACTACAATCAATTTTTTTCATACGAATATGATTTTTTTTTTACATTGTAGAGATGTCAGAGGGGAAGATGGCAACATACACTAATATGAAACATCTGGCTTCTGGCCAGTACTGTATTCACTACTCTCATGATACCCAGACCTGTGGTGTTGAGAAATGCGCATACACCATGCCCACCACACATGTGGGGAATGGAATTGTGGGACTGCTAACATTACCCAGTGCTTAAACAAGAGAAAGAATTCAGACTTATTACTAAGAAAATTGAGGTGTGTAATAAGCATGCATGTAAGAAAATGTAATAATAAGCAACGTTCCAGTATACATTAATTAAATATTTAAGTGTTTTTTCTAAGATAATTTATTTAGTATTTATTAATGCCTTTCCATTCTGTGTGTCTGACTCTTGAAACAATATAGCAGATGTCAGTGTTAAGCTGCTACATTGCCTCAGGAGTCAGAGCTAGGAGTGCAGAATATATATATATATATATATATATATATATATATATATATACACACACACATACAGATACTGCATTTAACCCTTATGCGTTATGCGTTATGTCATCAGCAGGCAAAGTGTTGACCTGCCAACAATGTAGGGTTATGCTGTGGCGGAAAAGTGCATGTCCAGTCTTTAGCTTTTCAGAAGTGCTCTTAAAGGGCATGTAAAGGCAACAACAATAAAATCCCATTTTTACTTTCTTTAATGAAAGAGAAACCTATCTCCAATATACTTTAATTAAATAATGTGTACCGTTTTTATAAGAAACCTGACTGTATGCAGTGAAATTCTCCCTTCATTTACTGCTGTGGATAGGAATTGTCAGATGGTCCCTAACTGCTGAGCAGGGAAACAATCATACTTATGAACAGCAGGGGGAGCCCCTGCCTTACTTCCCAGCCATGCAGAACTCAAGCAGCTTTGTTTATGACGATCCCTAAGCAGCCCAGACCACACCGAACATGTGCACAGTCTTAGTCTTGCAAAGATATTTAACAAAGTTACAAGATGGTGACCCCCTGTAGCCAACTTTGAAAACATGAATTATTTGTTTGATTAGGCTTGTGGTGCAGTAAGTTCATGTTTATATTTAGTATACAAAATACAGCATTTTTAGTCTTATTCTATTTTAGACTTTGCATGCCCTTTAAACTGGCAAAATGTAGGCAGTTAAATGATTACATAGCAATCCAGACCCTAGAAACAATTTGGTCACAGGCTGCAAGCTATAACAAATGCACAATAGTTCATGGCAGTAACTAATAATTACTTGAGTTCAGTTCTGCCTCCCAGCAACTATAGTAAGCTGAATAAAACATAAAGATAGCAATAAAAGAAAAAAAGCCTGTCCAATTGGTTAAGTCATATGAGCTCAGAGTGTATGTGCAAAGGGAACCCTGGACATAATATCAAAGATATGTGTAAATGTGGGGCTCTATGGTTCCTTTGCAAATTTTGCCTTAGTGACAGTAAGATGCACAACTTACACTAGATTTAAGCATGCACTCAGAAATTCTGTGTCTTTGTGTATGTATTGCATGCATATATGTATACAAATGAAACAAAATTAGTATCAGGATACAATATAATCAACCCTTTTTTGCTTCTTTCTGTCCTTAAATGGAGCAAAGAGGTTAGAAAACAA
Source organism: Xenopus laevis (assembly GCF_017654675.1). NCBI lineage: Eukaryota > Metazoa > Chordata > Amphibia > Anura > Pipidae > Xenopus > Xenopus laevis. The sequence goes on along the minus strand of NC_054381.1, from coordinate 90,948,325 downwards.
GATGATTTCACTGCTGCAAAGTATTTTCTAGCTCCTTGCTTCAGTGCTGTATAGTACAGTATGGAATATATAGTAAATGACAGAACTGTTCAAGGCAGTGCTTCTGGCTTAGAATTGATTTCTGCATTTACAATTGTTAGCCACAACAAAAGTACTATTATAGGGCCATCTACTGGTAATCCATGTAATCTCTTCAGAGGAAACGACATCTTCACAAAACATTAGCACCTACATCATTTTCTCTGCATTTAAAAGACAATTAAATAGTTTTCCTATTATGAATAAAAACTTGAAATGTGTTTATTATGCCAGCATGTATTATTCCAAGATTCTTGTAGAAAACTGATGTTTCCTTACATATTTTAGAATACATTGTACAGGTATTTGCATGATCTTTTAGCACACACTACAGAAACCATCCTACATTAACGTTAATGTGAAAATACGTGCTTTTTGGTCTAGGAAAAGAGAATGGTGAGCTACACAGATTGTTAGGTTTTGGGTACTGAAACTCTTGCCACTTTTATGTCCACTTTTGTGTCTTATTAGGCAGTCACCGTGTGCAAGAACATATCATCAATACATTGTAATCAAATATTTTTCTGGTAGACTATATTCCACGCATTTATGAACTAACTTCCAAGTAAGTCTGGAACTGGTCCTCTAGTTTTTCAGTATTGGGGCATGTTTTCTGATAGACACCAAAAGCAAAATAGAAATTACTAAACTGCTTTGCTTTCAAGTAAAATACAGATCGCTAAATAAGTAGAAGCATTTTTAAGTAGAAAACCAGAGGGGTTCTAACCAAGATTTTGATATGCAAACTAAACAAAACCTAATTTAGCTATCTACAAAGAATTGTAAAGGGAGGGATAGATGACATACAACATACCATGGAGACAGTAGCTGTAATAGATGTTGATATATTGCACTGTAACTTTTTGCGTTTAATTGAAAAAATTTTAAGGTAATCTTTAGGTAAATTACAGAGCTGAATATGGCATTCTACAGCAAACCAGAACAATCGATTGCTGAAAAAGAGAATGAGCTCAGAAACTGATCAAACAGTTGGAAGAAGGTACTTAAATCTGCCCATGAATACAAATCTGTGCATTTTGCATATATAAATAACTATGATAAACAATTCATTTTTCTAACAATAGTGTTCACCTTTAATATCACCAATATATCCCTCACCAGACAGAGAAAAACTACACTATTTCACTGGTAACATCAGAGCTGTGGAGTTGAAAGCAATTTTGGGTATCTAGAGTCGGAGTCCCCAAAAAAATAACTTAAATAATGAGATTTAGGAGCTCCTATGAAGGAGGAAATGGTAGTAGCAATTCTGTTTCTAAGAACAATACTTTAGTTAATTTTGGATTGTATTTAACGGCTATATGCCAGGTTCAATTAATTGTTTTAGGTTTTCCAATTGTGTTTGGTCTATGGAGTTTAACTTTGATTTTGGTTTAGAATTACCAAAGGATGTGACTTCTACATAACTTCCATGGGTTTTAGATGGTGTATTTTCAGATTTGAGCTATTTCCAGGGTTGAGGTATAATAAATCTCAAAGAATTAAATTAAAAAAAACTCAATTGAAAAAAATAGATTTTTGACTCAAAAACAACTTTGAAAACTCAATTTTGTTTGTGGAAAACACAACTCGAGGGTTAATAAATCTGCCCCTAAAACTTAGAGGCAGACTTATATTTAAGTGGCATTAAGCTAAACCTCACCAATCACACCGCACAGTTTTAAAATAAATATTTGAAAATGTGTGCGGGTGGAGTTAAAGCTTGAGGGAAAAAAAAGTGATCTGATTTATACATAGCTTTTTTTTTTAGTTTTCTGGCTACAGTATTAGCTCTGTTTTTATAACACCAACACATCTGCACTTAAATGGGTGGTTCACCTTTAAGTAACTTTTAGTATTTTTTTTATTAATTATAGTTTTTACTATACAAATGTATTGTCTTTGTTACTTTCTATTACTTCTCCTTCTATTCAGGCCCTCTCCTATTCATATTCCAGTCACTTATTAAAATCAATGCATGGTTTCTAGGGTAGAAGATATAGTTGGTGAAACAGTCCAAGGTCGACGCAGAACTTTGCTGCAAAAATCTCTTTATTCACACAACATGTTTCGAGCAAAATTGCCCTTTGTCAAGTGACAAAGGGCAATTTTGCTCGAAACATGTTGTGTGAATAAAGAGATTTTTGCAGCAAAGTTCTGCGTCGACCTTGGACTGTTTCACCAACTATATCTTCTACTGAATGCCAATACCAAGGACGAGGTATAGAAACAGACCTTACAGGTTAGAAAAACAGAGGGGATAAATACCACAGCCAGTGGAAACAATAGATGGTTTCTAGGGTTATTTGGACCCTAGCAACCATATAGCTGAAAATACATAGTGTAGACCTTCTTACTAATAAGCGATCACAAAAAACAGAAATGATAAAAACAATTTAAACCAACTGCAAATTGTCTCAGAATATCACTCTCTATATCATACTAAAAGTTAAAGGTGAAAAACCCCATTAATTGCAAATAATCACCGCTTCTAAATCAAGAGTTTAGGCTACATAATCAGGGAAAAAGCAAAAATGAGGAAACTCTAAGCTATACAATATTATATTGTGACTGTTTTTCTAAAACTGAAATCTAACAGTTCAGAATCTGCATCCTGCATTACTGAGCTGCCAGACTAAAACACCAGATATAGGAACATTAAACTTTAAACTTCAATTTTGGAGAAAACAGTCAAATATAAAACATGCAAAGCAATTGAAATAAAGTCTTTATTTCTAGTGTCTAGAAAACAAATTAAATGAAAAAAGGTGAACAACCCCTTTATATAGAATATATATAAAATTAATCCTCATTGGAAGCAAAACCAGCTTTTGGGTTTATTTAATGTTTACATGATTATCTAATATGAAAAGATGACAATCCAAATTACGTAAACCCCCAGGTCCAAAGCATTCTGGATAACAGGTCCCATACCTGTCCTGAAAGCCCGGTATTAGGAGTAAATACAAGGTATACCGCTATAAATCCATATAATGGTTGGTCTCTTGTATGTGCTTCATTATAGTGAATGCTGAGAGAACTTTATACCAGCTCACTCCTGCATATGTTTCCAACCAAGACAAGCGGTGTCACAACACAAGCAGTCATGAAATTTTAATTAATCCAGACCACATCAAAATGAGTTCTGCATGAACCTACTGATATGCCACCTCAATCTGTTTCAACTGAAAACTATTGCTTCATCTTATTAACTTATACTGTATATACTCTTTAATGCAGTGGTCCCCAACCAGTAGCTCGCGAGCAACATGTTGCTCACCGACCCTTTGGATGTTGCTCCCAGTGGCCTCAAAGCAGGTGCTTATTTTTGAATTCCCAGCTTCAAGGCAAGTTTTGGTTGCATAGAAACCAGGTGTTCTGCCAAATAGAGCCTCCTGTAGGCTACCAGTCCATGAAGGGACTACCAAACAGCCAACAACAACCCTTAATTGACATCCCCATGGAATTTTTCATGCTTGTGTTGCTCTCCAACTCTTTTTTACATTCAAATGTGGCTCACGAGTAAAAAAAGGTTGGGGACCCCTGCTTTAATGCATGTTTCTTGTCTAGACAGCCAAGTACACTTTAACTCCCATTATACAATATGTAAGTTCTATTTTGTATTTTTGGAATGTGCACAGAATTTTTATTCATGAAGTAAAACCTGTAAATATGAATGGTTTTCCCTTCAACTGTGACAAAATGGTTCTCTTAATGAGCTGTTTTATGTAAAATCCCATATAATCTTATACTGTAGCTTTTGCTTTTCGCGCTTTCAGTTTTGGTTACACAAATATTTATTCGGTCTAATTTACTACGTGCTGTAAACTTTCTTCCTTGCATTAGCAAAAGTGCTATATTTATGCCACAATCAAGATTTTTTTCCTTCATGGTTTTTAGGCAAGTTATAGTGTAATGGATAACAAGTAAAGAACTGTATTTTGTGCCAGTATGTTATTTAGACTTGCTCAGCTATTTGCACCATTATAGTTTATGGGAAGATCCAATCAAAAATGGCACAACACACTTGCTTTGTTAGTGATCACAGATAAGGATGTTGAATATAATTTGATGGGACGGAACAAACAGCAATGTTTGGAATAAATATGTATATACCGGAGAAGCACTTTAATGGAAAAATATCATTTATGGCTGAACATAGTCAATATTTAATGATGTTTAAAAAAAATTAACTCTTGTTCAAGCTAATACATGAAAGGGCCCAATCAATCATTTAAATTACCAGCAGTATATAAGTAAAACAGTGAATGCAATCATTCTGACCAAATTGACAACAGGGCAACATGAAGTTAACTTACTTTTTAGTATGTATTGATGCACTGAATCCAGGATTTTGTTCGGGATTCAGCCAGGATTCTGCCTTTTTCAGCAGGATTCAGATTTGGCCGAATCCTTCTGCCCAGCCGAACCGAATCCGGATCCTAATTTGCATATGCAAATTAGGGTTGGGGAGGTAAATTGAATCTTTAGCAAAGGATTCGGGGGTTCGGGCAAATCTAAAATAGTGGATTCGGTGCATCCCTAGTACCTGTAGTATGTTACTACTATATCAGGTCATATAATTCTTTGACAGTTTGCCCATATTTCAGCATTCTCGTCTAAGAGCGAAAATTAAGCATCTTTGCCATGTTCAAAGTAAAAACTACCACTAAATAGTTACTATTCAATGTATCAAAGGATTCCCCTTTTCAGTGAAGGTAATTAAACAAAAGGCATATGCAGTATACAAAAAAGGGAAGGGAATAGAGAACAGCAGCTAAGAACTGATGCCTACGAAACTATCTTCTCAGAGTCCTGCTGCCCAAATGTATGGTCTCCCAAAATTATGGAAAAAATTTATTAGAATTCTGCACACACTACTGAATATCTGAATTGCCGTGAAAGATTTAGCATCCTTAGAGGGAATTTGTGTAACACAGGTGCAGAGACGGATGTGAATTCATTTTTGACCAAATCAAATGCCACCAATAGAAGGTACAATTCCAACATACAGCTCACTGTATTCAAACTCCAATATAAATGTCCATAATTTAGGTATTCCTGGCATAGTGGCAATTACTTATCAGGGTAACAAGTTGTTAAGCTACATCCAAACTAAACATGCCCATCGTAATCAGCTACTGTTCCTGTTTCATTTTTTCGCTACTCAAAATAGGACTAATTTTATGGCACATTCTCTGGCTCCCCTTCATACAAAAGAATAAATAAAATACCAGGAAAAAAATACACTTCACGCACACTTTTTCTATATTAAATAAAAGCACAACGTTTTTGCGGAAGGTCAGTCGGTAACCAGTCAACATTCTATCTTTAGTCTGTTAAAAAAAGGACAAAAAGCTAATTACACATGCATGAAACACTTTTTTTTTTTTAGATTATCAAAACAACAGTCACAGCTCCCACAGTGGCCTTTCTGTACTCTGTCTGGTGAAACTTGGCATCTTCCCTCAGGAAAGCCGATAACAGGAAATAAGTCATAAATGCCCTGGTTTCCGGTCATATTACAGTATTCTCAGCTGCTTGGCTTACTGACCACAGGTAGAAAAAGCAGATGGCAGAATACTGCCTGCCAGGAAAGTGATTTTTTTTCCCTTTTTTTCACATTTGCCTTTGTGGCAGCCATTATCATTTCAAAGAACTGCTCAGTCACGTATTGGATTGGTATCATTAGTCTGCTCTGTGAGGATATCAATATTAGTAAGAGGAAATTTGCATCTTTATTTTATATTATAATCTTATATCATTTTTAGCACTCATACAACTGAAAACATATGGTCCAGCAATATTTACTATTTTTTTTTTTCCATTCATAAAAAGTTTCTGTAGAGCAAATGTTTAGCGACTATATGGATGCCTGTGGACAGTATGGTGGAAGGGCACATAGTTAAATTGGGTTGAAAAAAAGACAAAGTCCATCAAGTTAAACCACTCCAAATGAAAACCCAGCATCCATACACACACCCCTCCCTACTTTCACCTAAATTCTATATACCCATACCTATATTAACTATAGAGCTTAGTAGCACAATAGCCTTTGATATTATGCCTGTCCAAAAAATAATCCAAGCCATTTTTAAAGGCTTAACTGAATCAGCCATCACAACCCGGCAGTGCATTCCACAACCTCACTGTCCTGACTGTGAAGAATCCCCTACGTTGCTTTAAACGAAAGTTCTTTTCTTCTAGTCTAACACAGTATGATCTCTTAACAGAAAATCTTGCTTGTTTAGAAACACCACATTTATGAGTGTGGGTAAAGAAATTCTGTGTGCTTCCCTACAATGTCTGTATCGGTATGTCTGTGCAGAGTTCTAGAAGAGGATTGGAGAATTTAAGGTTAAAGCAGACATATTTTGTGAAAAACAATAATGTGCCAAAGCATTATACTCGTTTAAACATAGAAGGAACGTGCTTTAAAAAGTAGTGTTTTTGGTTGACTTATTGAAAATTTTGCAAAAAATCTTCTAGTCCCCCCCATCTGTTCCACTTCCTGCTGCCTCCTTTCCCAGGCTGTGCAGGGGAACCAATGGCACTCAGCACTGTAAGATAGGAACCAATCAGCAGCTAGGCTGACCTGATAGGGAATTGAAGCCTGTCTTTGCTTCCATAACTGCAGAGCTGGGATTGGCTGTCCCCCCTCCTACTGTGCTTCTGGCAGGGACCATAAGGACACTCCCACCCCTCACTTGAAACACAGAAGGACCGTAGCAGACCTATAAGGAGCTCCAATAAAGAGGTCATTTTTAAAGTTAAGAATGATTTTCTAGCCTATGAGTAAGTGCCCATTTGGCACAAAACGCGTTAGGCTATACATGTCCTAATAAAAACTCTTTTTAAATTTTACAACTACTTTTGCTACTGCATTTACTATTAGTAGGCCTCTTCACCTTTGTGATTTTGCCCGTTTTTGGCAAACCTTGGACTGGGTTTTTGTATTGAGACTGCATGGTATTACTTTTTTGCAACTTTACATTCATACTCACTCCTTAGGAGCAGACATGCCCAGTATATCTATAGGAAGTTCATGTAAAACATAGCTAAACTATTTTATAATAATACATGTACTGAAAGAAGAGAAAATCATGCAACTGTGTTACATATTATTTTAAAATTGGAAAATGCACAAAAATCATACTGAGGTACATATTGAGAAACCTGTTCAGGAGTGTGTGCTTCTTTTACATCAATCTACCTCAAGGTGGAGCCATTACCCACTGAAGAGTCAGAAACAAACACTACTCAAGCTTCACCAAAGTTTAAAGCAAAATCCTAAAATCTAAAATATAAGGAATCAACCCCAGCTACAACACATGCCTAATACTTTATTTAAATAACATATATATAACGTTATACTGCAGTAGGAGAAAAAAATTGCAGAATTGGAGAAAATTGGAGTAATACACCTGAATGTTTTCCAAACAACTGAAGCACAGGTTTAAATAAGTGAAATGGTCACAAGTCACAAATATTTTCAAAGATAAGTGTTTTATTTTGATTATTATCTGTGTTCTCCAGGGGCACGCTCCACAAGATTTATCTACATCTTTAAAACAGGGGCTTGTGGCTGTTAGCAGGGTGTTTACATATAAAATAATGATTCTTCTCTTCAGCTCTTGCTCCAGATGTCACCTATATCTATTTGAATCCTGCTCATTCATATTTTTTAACCACACATTTTTTAACCTGCACAAGTTTGTATGCAACTAAAGTTGTTGCTGTACTCCTGCGCCTGCTGTCTTATCTGTAAACATTTATTTGTGCTGTCATTAGTAAAAGCTATTACTGCTATTATTTAAAGGGAAAGTTAATCTTTTTTACAGTTCCATTATTTTAAAATGGTATACATCATCATTTATTTATACAGCTCCAGCAAGTTAACAGAAACAATGTCTTTTCAGTTGCATTTTTTTTTTTATTACTGACTGTTTTGCCAAGATTAAAGTTTGAAGTTTTTGTCACCCTCTCATGTTTCCCAGTAGGAGGTCAAAAAGGAAAAGGTGGGAGGGTTGAATAAATAATCTTTTCGAATTTGCTACAATAGGTGATAAGTAACTAATTGTAACAGTTCGGGGGGCCTTAAACATCCCATGCAAAAAACTATTTTGGGCCCACTGCATTAAACTGGGGGTGAACAGCGGGTCACCTGAAGTTTTTGTGCGTTGAGGGTCACACACAAAATCAAAATCTGCAGATGCAGATTATGCAACCAAAAATAAAGTAATTACTACTACAGGTGTGGGACTTGTTATCCAGAATGTTTGGGACCTGGAGTTTTCCCAGAGAAGGGGGTCTTTCTGTAATTTGGATCTCCATACCTTAAGACTACTAAAGAACAAATATTAATTAAACCCAATAGGATTTTTCTGTCTCCAATAATGATTAACAACATCTTCAGTAGGTTTAAGTACAAGATACTGTATTACATATATATACACATATTACATACATATTACATATTTATACATATACAGTCATATGAAAAATTTTGGGAACCCCCTCTTAATTCTTTGGAGTTTTGTTTATCATTGGCTGAGCTTTCAAAGTAGCAACTTCCTTTTAATCATCATCATTCATATCATTTATTTATATAGCGCTGTCATATATAACATGCCTTGTGGAAACAGTAGAATTTCAGCAGTGATAAAGTTTATTGGAATAACAGAAAATATGCAATATGCATTATAACAAAGTTAGACAGGTGCATAAATGTGGGTACCCCAAAAGAGATGTTACATCAATACTTAGTTGAGCATCCTTTTTCAAATGTAACAGTCTCTAGACGAATCCTATAGCCTTTGATGATTGTCTGGATTCTGGATGGCGGTATTTTTGACCATTCGTCCATACAAAATCTTTCCAGTTCAGTTAAAAGTGTGTTTAGGGTCATTGTCTTGTTGGAATATCAAACCCAATACCCAGAATATCAGTTGTGACTGATGCTTGAACATTAACACAATATCAACAAATTCTTCAGGATAAATTCATCCGACCCTCGACTCTAACAAGGGCCCTAGTCCCTGAACTAGCCACACAGCCCAACAGCATGATGGAACCTCCACCAAATTTGACAGTAGGTAGCAGGTGTTTTTCTCGGAATGCGGTATTCTTTCACCATGCAAGGCACTTTTTGTTATGACCAAATAACTACATTTTTGTCTCATCAGTCCAAACTTTGTTCCAAAATGACTGTGGCTTGTCTAAATGAGCTTTTGCATACAACAAGTGACTCTGTGTTGTGAGTGCAGAAAGGGCTTCTTTCTCATCACCCTGCCATACAGATGTTTTGTGCAAATTGCGCTGAATTGTAGAACGATGTACAGATACACCATCTGCAGCAAGATGTTCTTGCAGGTCTGTGGAGGTAATCTTTGGGTTGTCTGTAACCATTCTCACAATCCCCCGCATATGCCGCTCCTGTATTTTTCTTGGCCGGACAGACCTGGGTTTTACAGCAACTGTGCCTGTGGCCTTCCATTTCCTGATTACATTCCTTACAGTTGAAAACGACAGTTTAAACCTCTGAGATAGCATTTTGTAGCCTTCCCCTAAACTACTGTATATGAATAATACACAAACTTAAGTGAAGTGTGGATACCAATATATAGTATTGCTAATGTATATGGGGGCAAATGGGCTGGGGTGTCCACCAACAAATTCGTAATATATATACACAACAAGAACGGGACTTCTCCCCCTGCCCATGTGACCCCAAATTGCTCAATTATAAATAAATGCACATAGATATGAAATAAAAGGCAATATTTATTCAACACTATGCCAATATCATAATTAAAACCAATTAAAATAAAACTAAGCAGTGCTGCATGTGTGAAAGGGATCCCTTGCTATAATCTATATGCGTACAACAATATGGATAGCAATTATGTGCTATAGTATGAAATAGCGTGTTTAGGATTAGACCAGAACGCTCCAATAATGAACAATAGTTTCAATTTATGAGTAGGTGAGTGGTCTCAGAATATCCAATGCTGATGTCCAAACTAATTATAGCAGAGCGTAGTGTTAATGCATCCCCAGGTCTGTGGCATACCAAGTTCACCAAATTATATGAGGTACCCCCTATAAAACAAGTATCCTCGAAATGTAGGTGTACTACACTATTGAGTGTTTAGGGGCGATACGCCTTCAGTGTGAACCAAAACCTTCACGGAAAGCCCAATAGTACGTGGTTGGACGCGGTCATCTGGATTTGCCGAAGAGGCGGGCAGGCCATTGCTCTGTGTAACGTGTCAATGGGGTATTAGCATCTCCCAACGTAGCCCGCTCAATTCAAATGTAAAAATATTACCCACCAATGAACGTCCATAAACAGCCCCACTGCGACTCCGTGTAGTGGCGTGTGGTGGCGTCTCCACTGCGGCTCCGTATAGGTTTCACGAGACAGTCCTTGCACTTCAGACCTGCAGGAAGGGATCCCCACATTCACCGCATACGCTGCACCTTGACAACCGTTTCGCCACAAGCGTGGCTTTGTCAAGAGGCCGGAGAGCCGGAAATTGTGTGGTATTTAAAAGAAGCGTCACCTGACTGTGAACTCTAAGCGCCATGAAAATTAGTCAATTATATCCAACAGTTAGTAATATAACACACATCCAGCAGTTGAAGTTCAGATACAATTGGTGCCGATTGATATCCTCAGATTTCCGGATATCCTTGTGCAAAGCAGTCATTCTCCGAATTGAGGATGTGAATGATCTTGATGAAGATACAATATTAAATGCCTATGGGTTATTTCACAGCATCTCTTAGGTGGAAGCATAGTGAAGGAAATAATACAGCTTTATTTATTGTCTGCATGGCAGGCATTATAAGCCAATCCCAAGATAAGCACTGCCCTAATCCAGTCATTTTGACTATTTATGAACAAATGCTTGGAAATTTAAATGTCCATTGAGTGCAAATTCTGACTTATAAGTGTTAAATCTGAAAATCCAAGAGGTCTCCAATTGGAGTAATCTGTTTTCCATGTCGCCCCCCTTATGTCTCCATGTAGACGATCTATACCCTGGAAGAAACAACCTGAATATTGACCATTGTGTGAGCAATAAATGTGCTTGGCAATGCTGGAGATAAGATTGGAATTCTTAATGTCCCGTATATGTTCATAAATACACCTCTTTAGCATCCTTATTGTTTTCCCCACATACATACTGCCACAGTGGCAGGTGAATAAATACATTACAAATGTGGTAGTACACAATGTGTAATGGTGCATATCGAAATTTAGCTGATCGTTCCCAAATGTATTAGACATTTTTAAAAAATGGCACTGTTCACAGGCTCCACACCTGAAAGTACCTGGTGTTTTACAACATGCCCTCCTAGAGCCTCTTTGATATTGGCTGTGGGTTAGCAGATCCCCAATTCTTGTATTCCTTTTGTACGTAATTAGCGGACGTGGAGAAACTAACTGTCCCAAAGTTGGATCCTTAGTCAATATATCCCAATGTTTATGAATGACGGATCTCACATCCCTATCATTGTCATTAAAAATTAGGATAAGTCTCGTCTGTCCCTGTTTATTCTGTTTTGTAGTTGGGTTTTTAGGCCCATGATAATTATAAAGTAAGTCTTCCCTAGTTTTGGCCAGGGCCCCTTGGTAAGCCTTGTGGAGACATCTTGTTTTGTATCCTCTTGTCTTAAATCTCTGATAGAGTTTGTAAGCTTCCTGTTTTTACTCCTCCTCTGAGGAGCAAATCCTTCTCAATCTTAAGTACTGCCCCTTAGGGATGCCTTCTATGCATCTTGAGGGATGCATTTATTTGGCATGAAGAAAGCTATTGCTGGCTGTTTGTTGCTGTACGAAAGAGGGTTGTGGCCAAACAACCCTGTTGATCTTTTCTCAATTCAATATCTAAAAATTCAAGCCTCTCCCTATCATAATTCACTGTAAAGGTCAAATTGTATGTATTGACATTAAGTTTAGCCACAAACTCCTTCAATAAGATTTCGGGGCCCTGCCAGATAATCATGATGTCATCGATGTACCTGTGCCATCGAAGTATATGGCACAGGTACATCTCATATTCATCATTGGAAAAGACATAACGTTCCCATTCCCCAAGGTACAAATTGGCGTAACTAGGGGCACATTTCGCACCCATAGCCACCCCCTGGTGCTGCAAGTAATATATGCCATCAAACAGGAAAACATTATGGTGCAGTACAAATTTTAACGCCTGCAGAATAAAGTTATGTTGCTCATCAATAGGTTTGTGTATCCGTTCAAAAACTGATTTTAAGGCCGCCAGCCCCAAATTGTGGGGTATGCTCATATACAATGCCTCCACATCTAGTCCCACCAATATACAATCAGAATCCAAAACTATACCATTTAGTTCCCTCAAATATGAGAGGTATCTAATACAAAAGAGTCCAACTCTTTCACAAGAGGCTCTGACAGGCTCTGTCAGTGATCCACAACCCGACACAATCGGTCTCCCTGGTGGATTACTAAGTGACTTGTGAACTTTTGGAAGAGCATAAAAAGTGGGAACTCTTGGATGACTAACTTTTAAAAATTCACTTGTATTCACATCTATAAAGCCCATCTCTCTGGCTTGTTCAATGAGTGCAAACAGTTCATCTCTGTATTTGTATAATTGGGGTTGTAGCACTGGTTGATACCATTGCTTGTTTTCTTAAATTTTTTTACACATTGTAACGTATGCGGAAGAGTCCATGGCCACCACATTCGATCCCTTATCCGAGGGTTTTATAGTTATTTCAGGATTAGATTGTAGCTGTTTAAGTTGCAGGAACTCATCTCTAGTAAGATTAGGATGTTTCACGTTTTTTGGAATCTGTAGTAAATCATCTGTGACTCTATGTATGAATGTCTCTATAGCCCCATTTTCTGAGACATGGGGATATCGGTAAGATTTTTTCTTACAAGAAGGTAAGGTAACGTTCACCCGAATTCTCTAACCACAATTCCTGAATGTCTTGTAAGACCTTATACTCCTCGTCCACCCGTACAAAAGGAATACTTTGGGACAGTTAGTTTCTCCACGTCCGCTAATTACATACAAAAGGAATACAAGTATTGGGGATCTGTTAACCCACAGCCACTATCAAAGAGGCTCTAGGAGGGCATGTTGTAAAACACCAGGTACTTTCAGGTGTGGAGCCTGTGAACAGTGGCATTTTTTAAAAATGTCTAATACATTTGGGAACGATCAGCTAAATTTCGATATGCACCATTACACATCGTGTACTACCACATTTGTAGTGTATTTATTCACCTGCCACTGTGGCAGTATGTATGTGGGGAAAACAATAAGGATGCTAAAGAGGTGTATTTATGAACATATACGGCACATTAAGAATTGCAATCTTATGTCCAGCATTGCCAAGCACATTTATTGCTCACACAATGGTCAATATTCAGGTTGTTTCTTCCAGGGAATAGATTGTCTACATGGAGACATAAGGGGGGGCGACTTGAAAAAAGATTACTCCAATTGGAGACCTCTTGGATTTCCAGACTTAACACTTATAAGTCAGAATTTGGACTCAATGGACATTTAAATTCCCAAGCATTTGTTCATAGTCAAAATGACTGGATTAGGGCAGTGTTTAATTTGGGATTGGTTTATAATGCCTGCCATGCAGACAATAGAACTCCCCCTCAGATTCATTATGATTATTTGTCTTGGATATACAATTCTCTTTTCTACCTTTTCTTTCCTTTTGTTTTGTTTTGGTTAGTCTTTTCAATTGTCTTTTTTCTGTATATTGGTATATTGTTTTACAGCTGTTTAATTTAGCTTATTGGATTTTTTCATTTTGCTTATTTGACTGATATTTTGTATCTACTGTATTATTTCCTTCACTATGCTTCCACCTAAGAGATGCTGTGAAATAACCCATAGGCATTTAATATTGTATCTTCATCAAGATCATTCACATCCTCAATTCGGAAAATGACTGCTTTGCACAAGGATATCCGGAAATCTATGAGGATATCAATCGGCAACAATTGTATCTGAACTTCAACTGCTGGATGTGTGTAATGTTACTAACTGTTGGATACAATTGACGGGACTAATTTTCATTGCGCTTAGAGTTCACAGTCACATGACGCTTCTTTTAAATACCACATCATTTCCGGCTCTCCGGCCTCTTGACAAAGCCACGCTTGTGGCGAAACGGCTGTCGAGGTGCAGCGTATGCGGTGAATGTGGGGATCCCTTCCTGCAGGTCTGAAGTGCAAGGACTGTCGCGTGAAACCTATACAGAGCCGCAGTGGAGACGCCACCACACGGAGTCGCAGTGGGGCTGTTTATGGACGTTCGTTGGTCGGTAATATTTTTACATTTGAATTGAGCAGGCTACGTTGGGAGATGCTAATACCCCATTGGCACGTTACACAGGGCGATGGCCTGCCCGCCTCTTCGGCAAATCCAGATGACCGCGTCCACCCACGTACTATTGGGCTTCCCATGAAGGTTTTGGTTCACACTGAAGGCGTATCAATAGTGTAGTACACCTATATTTCGAGGATACTTGTTTTATAGGGGGTACCTCATATAATTGGCGAACTTGGTATGCCACAGACCTGGGGATGCATTAACACTACGCTCTGCTATAATTAGCTTGGACATCAGCATTGGATATTCTGAGACCACTCACCTACTATAAATTGACTATTGTTCATTATTGGAGCATTCTGGTCTAATCCTAAACACGCTATTTCATACTACAGCACATAATTGCTATCCATTGTTGTACGCAAATAGATTATAGCAAGGGATCCCTTTCGCACATGCAGCACTGCTTAGTTTTATTTTAATTGGTTTTAATTCTGATATTGGCATAGTGTTGAATAAATATTGCCTTTTATTTCATAATCTAGGTGCATTTATTTATAATTGAGCAATTTGGGGTCAGAGGGAGAAGTCCCATTCTTGTTGTGTATATATACTTCCCCTAAACCATGATACTGAACAATCTTTGTTTTCAGATCTTTAGAGAGTTGCTTTGAGGATCCCATGCTGTCACTCTTCAGCGGAGAGTCAAACAGAAGCACAACTTGCAATTGGCCCTTCTTAAATACCTTTTCTAATGATTAGACACACCTGCCTATAAAGTTCAAATCTTAACGAGCTAATCCCACCAATTTGGTTTTGCCAGTAATCAGAATTGAGCTGTTAATACATTCAAATAATCACAAGGGTACTTAAATTTTTGCACAGCCAGTTTTTCACATTTGATTTAATTTCATACAACTGAATACTGCTTCACTAAAAATCTGTATTCTGAAAACACTCCAGTTCCTGGGAAATGAAAGACATACCACTGTTCTCTTTTTTGTTGAAAGTGGAGTAAATTATTCTGCAGGCTGAGAGGGGTTCCCAAACATTTTCATATGACTGTACACATACCTACAGCAATAACTCACACTCACTCACAGACTTGCTAAAAAAATCCTTTCTGTTGTGCAAAATCATGCCAGACTGGGGGGGGGGGTTCAACCCGCAGGGGAAGACCCCAAGAAAACCGAACAAGTAATTTTTAATTTAAGCAACCATGTGCTCCCACAGGGGAAGATTTCTCTTTTGCAGAAAGGACTAGCATTCGTTCCTGTATATATCAATGATGATTTCAAATTGGAGGTGGAGTTATATCACCTCCAACAGAAAATTAAATTGAAAGATCATTTTAAAGTTAAGTCTGAATTGCCTATGGAGACATTTTGTCCTAAGAGCAGGTTTCACCTTCCAAATGTAGCCAATTCCATCAAAATTTTTGGGGGTATAGTCGAAAGGAATGTACAGAAACTTTCCCAGGAGCTTTGTAAAATATATCCTACTTTGTCCAAATTGGAAAATGAATCAATTGGAACCATTAGAGCAGATTGTCAATTATCCTGCTGATAAGGGAGGATCCATAGTGTTAATGGATGGCTCCAATTTTAAAACTGAATTATTGTCCCAATTACAAGAGCAAGAGACTTATGCTCTATTAAAAGTTGATCCTACTGATAAATTTAAAATCCTATTGGATAATTGTCTTGCTAATTGAATTGGATTAGCTAAAGCACATTTGAATTTTTGTCTGCTGAATTTCATATTTGTCCAATTGTGTATACACTCCCAAAAATACACAAATCCCTTGCGGCACCTCCAGGACGGCCTATTATTTTGGCAAGGGACTTCTTGTTTGAACAACAATAAAATCCTACATCCCACGTAAAGTCAGAGACTCCAACATTAATACGGAAATTATGGGAAATCCAAGGATTACCTGACAATTATTTGTTGGTGACACTTGATGTCTCCAGCCTTTACACAATCATCCCACATGAACCCGGGATGGAGGCCTGTATGATAGCTCTTTTTGAAGCTCAACAGAAAGTTCCACCAATTAAATTTTTATATACATTGTTGGAGATGACCTTAACTCTTAATTATTTCTGTTTTTATGTACATCGACCAGGCATGGCTATGGGCTCCAATGTGGCCCCCTCATATGCCAATCTATTTATGAACCAGTTTGAAAAAAATGATATCTATCCTGAGTTTTCAGATAGATTATTGTTTTACTGTAGATATGGGGATTATATTTTTCTTATCTGGCATGGAGACCACGTAAAGTAATTTGTTCAATCACTCAGTTACCGAATACAGTCAAATTTCCTTTGTTTCCTTTGTTTCGAAAAAAAATCTGTGGATTTTTTGGACATCAGAATTTTTCGTAATGGTGAGAGGATTGGAACAACTTTTTTCCGATAATAAACAGATAGTAGTACAGTTCTCCATGCACATAGATTTCAGCCTCTGGCTTTATTGAGATCTATTACATACTCAATTTTTGTGAGTTTTCCACAATAATTCAGATGTTGAGGTTGCTCATGAACAAGCAAAAGAGATAGTTGTGAAATTTGTTAAAAGCGGTTACCAACACACACATGTAGAGAAGGAATTACATAAAGCATGGACTACCATTCGGGATAATGTCTCACAAAAAATAAAGCAGAATAACAAGGGGCTGATCTATGTTTTGGATTACACACCTAGGAGTGAAGCTGTTAATGATGTTGTGAAACAGAATCTGCAAATTGTGCAAATGGATTCTAACTTGCCCTTTACAGAGACACCACCTCCAACTTGTGCATTTCAAAAAGGGACCTACTAGTTTTTACTGACTTGCTAGAAACTGTTAAAGGCGCAAAGAATTGGTTGCCCAACTTGAAACTCTGATGATACCGATGCAACTGTTGCCGAACTTGTAGTTTCCTACTGACAGGACAATCCTTTCCCCATTCCTTGACAGGGAAGAGGTTCTATATTAAACAGAGACTTATTTGTCTTTCTGAATACGTTGTTTATTTCATCAAGTGTCCATGTGGATTGTATTACGTTGGCTCACGTGTGTGACTGCTTTTAGGCTGAGACTGAATAACCACCGAATGAGTATCAGAAACGCCTTATCTACAGGAAAAGCTGTATACACCTGGATACACCATTAGCGAGGCACTGTATGAATAAAAAAAAAAAGTTTATGTTGCGATGTATGCTCATTGATTCAATCTCACCTCCTAGGAGGGGTGAGGATAGAGACGGACTGTTATTACGGTTTCAATAATTTTTTATTAAGTATTTTCAAGTATACATAGTCATATTAATGACATTATACAGTAATGATCTCTTTTTACATAAAACATAAATAATAAACATGAGTCTATAACAACAATGTTAATATTTACATAATAACATATATTAAATAGTGCGAGGCCAAATGGATCCACAAATTCTATACGAGTACACTTTATCACCACAAGTACTCACTTGCATGCTTTATTAATAAGTGTTTTTTAGGTTGTGCCTAGCTCTGAAGGGTTATGCCAACAGGTGAACAGTGTATATTATATTCTTATGTCAGGAGAGACTTTATATATTCTGACAAGCTTTCAGGCCACTCTTAGAATAAAATTCTACTTAAGGAGACTGGAACTCAGTTTGTAAATTGAAGCAAAGAGAATTTTTTCTCATGGATTATGGGCCATGGGACGAATTTCCTACTTTAAAATCAAGTGGCTCTTTGATTGGTTTTGAACAATCCTGATCTATCATTATAAATACGAGAAACTGAAATTCAGAATTAGTCTCCCATCAAGTTTGGGAGAATTTTAGGGCTGCTGCTCTTGAATATTTAAGAACTAATCAATTATTGGGTCCTGAAATTGGTTCAACTTATATCGAAGGACTTAGTTTTAACATATTAACAAAAGGATCATGACAAAGTTCCATCTACCATAGTAGGTCGTTAAGAGTTAAATGTGGAATAATTGAGTTGCTCAGTATTGAGTTTCTCAGAGATGAGCCTGATTTTAGAAATTAGTATTTGTTTTTTTATTTATTATGAACATCGCTGTGTCTATTAGATTCATTATTTGACACAATATTTTTTGCACACTGTCACTTTAGTTGGCTACATTTTGCACACAATTAATCAGTAGGCAACATTGTATTACTTGTATTGTGATAAGACAAACAAATACACGTAACACATTGGTTTTAATAGTTCTCAAGAAATCACTGAAAAAAGGTGGATATGTAGTTTTTTAGAACTATTCAATTTGGTTGCAAATCAAACTGTTTTCATTGTGTGCATCTGTATATCCAATGTTTCAGCCCACATTAGGGTATTTTTCAAGGATGCACTAATGTGGGCGAAAAGTTGGATATACAGATGCACACAATAAAAAGTTTGATTTGCAACCAACTGGAGTGCAAGTTCTTTTGAAGAAATACTGCATGCACCCATAATTATTAAAGACAAATCTGGAATATGAGTGCAGCTGCTCAAACAATATATATATTATATATATATATATATATATATATATAAAGTATGATGATTTCTTAGTTTGTTTGTTCATTATGCCTTCAGAAATTACAAAATACAACAAATCAGGGGGCCCTCTAATCCATGAGAAAGTACTTTAGATTCAACACTGGGCTCCCCTTTGCAATGGGCGTTCACACCTTTGAGCCCCATGTCGTGTGTTATTGCAGGCTACCACAAATCATTCATTTAGACATGGCGTGCAACAAACTTTAAGAGCATAAACCAACCTAACCTTCCACAGGAAGAGTAGTAGGACCGGCGGAGTAGGGAGCACACACACAGGGAGCATAAGGCAGGCAGAGTATGGCCCCAGAAACTCACAAATTAGTTTATAACCAGTGCTTAGATAAAATAGAGTTAGACTATGCTTTTGTATATGCTCCACTGTATATTATTCACCAAGAAAATCTTCCAGTTAATCAAGAGGATTTAATGTAAACCACCTTCGACCTGCACAGGAAATACAGCTTCTAGAAAAACAGGTTCACCAAGATATGCATCATTCAGGAGCTACATGCTATTGTATTCTAGTAAAGAGTAGTTAGTTTCTTTAGTATCATCTTTTAACATCAAAATGACTGCCCTGAGTAGATTTCCTGGTTTCGCCTTACAAATAGATTTACTCATTGACATACATTTTACAAACAAGCTACACAGAGATTTTATAATATCAGTTTGTATCTACAAATGAAAATATTTTCAATTAACATAAAAAACTATGTACATTTGGCATTCCCATATATCATAATGCATTTAATATTTCCCTTTGTTACACTTACTTTTTAATATCTAGTTTAATACACCAGTGGTGTAACTAAATATGAACAGGAGGGCTTATTTACTTACATAAGTACTAACTTGCTCTTGCCATCAGCAGTGGTTGCACTAGTTAAGTAGTGTGCTGCAAATAATATATGCAATACAGGTATGGGAGAATTTATCTAGAATGCTTGGGGCCTGGGGTTTACTGCATGGAGTCTATGGGAGATGGCCTTGCCGTAATTTAAAACTTTCTGGATAACAGGTTTTCATAGAGAGATGATAAAGAGATAGAGATATAGATAGATATATATAGAGAGACAGACAGGCAGACATACTGTGGCCGATTGGCAGTAAAGGAACAAGACAGCATAACTTGTAACAGAATGTTTCTTTGCCTTCAAGGCTAGCACAAAACAAAGAAACCAAAAAAATAAAATACTACTTCGTTATGTTCCCTCTCTTACATGATGGGCAGTAATGATGTGCGGGTCAGGGTTTTCCTGACCCACACCCGACCCTAACCCGCACTGCCGCCACCCGCACCCGCGTTTCCAGGGTCCTTTTATAGACCTGCGCCGACCCGCCCAGCCAATGATGTCACAATGACGTCACAAAAGGGGCGGGCGAGCAGATGCGAGACAGAAGTCGGATGCCAGCATTTGAAGGTGGCGGGCGGGGAGAGCAGGAGAAGAGCTCAACCCGCCCGCCACCCGCAAGGAGCAGTGCTAGGTCGACCCGAACCCGCCGGGTATCGGGGTCGGCCCGCACATCACTAATGGCCAGAGATCAGTGATCAACTGTTTAGTAAACTGCGGGTTTCTGATCAGAGCAGTTGAACTCAGGCCCTCCCATTATCTCTAACAGGCAGCTCAGGGAGCTGGAGACTAGCTTTTTAAAACACAATAACTATGTTAACTGGGCAACAATGCACATGCTTGCCATACAGTATTAACCCTATAATGCTTTTTTACCCACAGAATCCCTCACTCTGCCACACTATTTTATGTATTCAGATGTATATAGGATATGATATGAGCCAGTGCATTACACTTCTCTAAATATAGAAGGAAAGTGCTGATAAAAGATGTGATTTATTGAAAGTTCCCCAAAAACCATACTGGTCCCACCCATTTGTTCCACTACCTTTCCAGAAAAGATTCAACCCAAACCTGCCTACTCTGAACCCTACTGGCACTTCTCCTTGGCCTAGAAATAGGATTGGAGGGAAAAATGTGTAGAAGCACCAGCATCTGGTCAAATTTGTGTAACGAAAGGAGCATAAATACCTGAACTGGCAAAAAGAAAAGAATTATATACATACACCATTTGAATATATGTATTTTTTAGACAAAAAGAGAGGAAAACCTCAGCTCCAAACAACTGATCACAACACATTTTTGTTACAAAAATGCTATTTTTTTTTTTCACCTTAATTGGGGCTTGCCAATTAAAGTTGGACTAAACTCAGGCGCTTGGACTGAGTTTAGGATTTTGTCACAAACCAAGAGGTGGGGGTGAAAAGGTTGATAGATATAAATCAGAGTTAGAATGCACAAGTGCTGGAATAATAAAGTTAATCCATATTGGATCTTCTCTTATAGTGAAAAAATATTCCTTGATGTAGCCTAATATTGCTTGGAACCCCTTTTGGTTAAAAAAACGTCTACTATACAAAGCACGAATACAACCGTTAAACCCTAAAAATCTTGCTTGTTAGTCTTACTGGAGAAACTCGGTTCATTGTGACAGCTATGTACCATGCCCTGTCAAAGTTACACTTATTCATGCTAAGCCACGTGTCCACTTAGAAATATATGTAGTACGTTTCCTTGTCAGTCCCATTTCAGAAACATTTATGAATCAGTAAAGAAAAGGTTACCTTCCATAGTACAGACAGATCTGTGCTATTATGCAATACTTAACTGCCAGCTTTTAAAGGCGAACTAAACCACAGGCGGATTATTAAATTCTAATGGAAATTGCACTGGTTTTGGGGATGCCTTGTAATGTGATTCTCATTGAATTACTAATCAGCCTTGTATTGTCACTTTTATATTGAATATGTGCAATTTATTGCAAGTTGGCCCTAAGCTCAAGTAACTGACAGCATTATAGAGAATGTGAATTATTTATATATATGTGTGTAGAGAAAGATGCAATAAGAGATTGTTTGTCTTATATCAAAGGGAGTGCTGGTCTGTGAAATATATGTGTGTGTATATATATATATATATATATATATATATATATATATATATATATATATATTATATATATATAAGGCCAGCCACTAAGTATGAAGTTAAACATAAGATACTTGGCTTGTGGCTTTGGCTTGTGTTTTATCACATAGTTGATAAATGAAGCCCTGCACTTTATTGATACGTGCACCTATTTTCAAATCATTAAGTCTTGCCCCCCAAGCTAGCTGAAAATCACTCAAACTACAAAAGGCTAATCATCCCTGTGACAAGAGACATAGAAGTAGTCCTACCTGCCCGGTAATTCCGGTGATGAGAGCCACTTTCCTGGGCTTCCCTGAGGAATTGGAAGGGGAGCATGAGCAATTTCCCTGGTTCTGTGCCATTCTTACAGTTTGGTGTGTGTAAGGCTGAGGTGTGTGCGAGCCGAGTATGGTCAGGCAGGTTAAGACGCTGATGAAGGAAGTGACAAGTAATACTACAGGTATATACCTCAGGTAAGCTGCTATTTCCCAGTTGATAAGATGCCGTGGGTGATGTCACGAACACATGACGTCTCGGGGAACGCCTCCGTCATGTGACATTCAGTGCGCATTCGGCGCCTTCTTCAAAAGGTTACTCGGGGATTGCTTAGAGACGAAAGCTGTCACAGTGCTTCACTGACTATTAGGTCGCGCTGGGTAGCATTAGGCATTTTTTTTCTTGTGGGCAGGACTTTATTCATTTCTTCCCTTAGTGGAATACGGGGGCACTTGCTGTTCAGTGGAGGCTGCTAAACTATTACATACTTGCTGCTGGTGTCTGTAAGGTGACACTGTGTGCGCGTTTAATATGAGGAGGCTATTGGAGCCTGCTTATATGTGCTGTGTTTTTAATTTTTGGGGTAGGGGTGCTGATGAGTTTTGAGGTGTGTGTGTGTTTTTTTTTAAGGGGGGGCGTTGACTGTACTCTGACATCTTTAGGTGTAGTTGGGTTGACGTGCTGCAAAATGTTGAGCTATGGGGACAGTGTCGGACTGGCCCACAGGTATACCAGCAGTGTCGGACTGGGGTGCTTGGGGCCCAACAGGAAACCTCATCTCAAGGGCCCACACCCCCACTCTAGTACAAAATAGCGCCCACATTTTTTTTTTTAAATGTAATGAAATCTGGCATGGGTCTAGACGTATTGTCGTTTTCCCAGGTGCCCCCATTCAGTTGTGCACTAATAAACTTGAATGAAATCACCCCCACAGCATCCCATCAGCAGAACAATGGGAAGGTAACCAGATAACAGCTCTGTGGTACACATAAGAACTGCACTCAATAGTAAAAGCCAAGTCCCTCTGCGACACATTCAGTTACATTGAGTAGGAGAAACAACAGCCTGCCAGAAAGCAGTTCCAACCTAAAGTGCTGTCTCTTTATGAAATCACATGACCAGGCAAAATGACCTGAGATGCACCTACACACCAATATTACAACTACAAAAAATACACTTACTGGTTCAGGAATGACATTTTATATGGTAGAGTGAATTATCTGCAGTGTAAACGGTATAATTTGGAAATAAAATCTACACCATAAAAATCATGACACAATCCCTTTAAAATTAATTTTTAGTATGACCCAGAGAGTGATAGTCTAAGACAATTTGCAATTGGTCTTAATTTTTTTTATTTGGGTTTTTTTTTAATTACTTAGCATTTTTTCAACTCTCCAGTTTGGAAGTTCAGCACTGATCTGGTTGGTAGGGTCTAAATTACCTTAGCAACTAGGCATTGGTTTGAGTCAGAAGATGGCAAATAATTAGGCATACAAATATAAAAAAAGGCAAAATAAATAATAAAATAAGGCAAATAAAAATAAATAAGACCAATTGAAAAGTTGCTAAGACTTGCCCATTCTATAACATAATAAAAGTTAACTCAAAGGTATACTTACCCCTAAGAGGTTAAAAAACTTGAAACTTTTTGTCTGCTCATCCCCACCCTAGTGACAGTGACACAAAGAGTATTTATTTTTATTTTTTTGTTTAGTTAGACCAAAGTCAGTACCTTTTATGATGTTGCAGCAAGGTGTTCACAATTGGAGGCTTCCAAGCAGCCAGTAAAGTCATGTTATATAAGATGTGCCACCTGGGAGACCTGAGATGGAGTTGGGCGACTGCCATACTCTGCTGAAGAACTGTTCTGATGTGCTGCTGAACTGTGAACTGTGTCTTTATTTTATAAATGTGCCTCTTGTTTATTGGATCAAGTATCCCAACAGCTGTCAGATCAGTTATTTTGGTATTTCATTGATTTGCCTAATTGTATTTGGTTTTTGGAATTTTTTTTTTTTTACATTTCGGTTTTATACTTGCATTTTTGTTCCTTACTTTTGTAGTTTGGAGTAGAAAGACATAATTACCCATTTTGGATTTGTCAGAATCTGTACTTTCCAAAAATATATGGTTATATGGGTCTTTGTATTGTTAGGGGGGCTTGCAGAACATAATACGCAGTCAGGTAGCATTGTTTACAGAAGGCAATCTAGCAGCCAAAAAAATTCACATGCACTATTTTAATTTGGGGTTCGTACATGCCACCTACTTTGGTATATCTATGCATACTGGGAATCAAACTATTCAGTAGATAATTTGAGTTCATATTTAGGGTACTTTACCATTGTATGCAAGAAATAGGGTGAGAGAAATTCTGCAAATTACAATATTTTAAGGCGATTTTCAGAAATGTCATAAAAACTGCTTCTTTTAGCGTAGCTTTGCAGTTGGGTAGTTTGAAGTAGAAAGATATTCTTACCAATTTTAAATTCTTCACAATGTGTGATTCATTTACCAGTAGACCCTTCCAGCTGATTAGAAGAAAGGACGTTCCATGTAAATATTCAGAAGGTGTTTTTTTATAGTGAGAGCTGTGAAGATGTGGAATTCTCTCCCTAAATCAGTTGACTGGCTGATACATTAGATATCTTTAAAAAGGGGTTGGATGGCTTTTTAGCAAGGGAGGGAATACAGGATTATGGAAGATAGCTCCTAGTACCAGTTGATCCAGGGACTAGTCTGATTGCATCTTGGAGTCAGGAAGAATTTTTCTCCTTCTGAGGCAAATTGGAGAGGCTTTAAACAGGGTTTTATTGCCTTAATCTGGATCAACTAGTAGTTGCGCAGGTTATATATTCACTTCAAATTCTGAACTTGATGGACTTGTTTCAACCTAACTTACTATGTTACCTTCAAAAAATATGTTTTTCAGGGGTCACCATAATTTTCCGTAGCTATTACCCCACATAAAACTGGTAGTGTTTATAAATTAGGGTAAATGTAAGATATCAAATAAGTATACACAATATAGATTATGGGGTCTTTACATGCTGTGTAATTTGATAAACCTGTGAACATTGGGTATCAAACTGCTCAGCAGACCCCAGGTGTTTTATCTTGGTACCTAATGATTTGTGGAAGAAAAGATTCTGTAAGCTTTGAGGTTATTTTCGGAAAGTTTTGCGGCTTGTTACAAGTAGCTGCTAGTAGTAGCTCCATCATCCACAGGGGAGAATGAGGCATATGGATTTAAGGGTATGTCTTAATATGACAACTTTTCTCACATATGAGTGATAAGTGATATCCCTGCAGTAAGCACCAACCATTTGGTTTTTTGGTGTGCTACCACAATTAACGTGGACATAGTTTGTGGTAACATGAGTGTGGTTTAAAGTGGGTGTAGTTTAAAAACAGGGAGTGGCTAACACTGGCTTCCATTATTGGCCCTCCACCATGTAGGCCAGAAAAACTCCATCCCTCAGTACCACAGAAGTTGGACAGCATTGATGTAAGTGATGGCACATTCGCATTTTACCCAAGTAGGAGAAGGGAGTGGAACACTTATTGTATAAATGCAGTGGTTCTGGAAGGTGTAGCTTACACAAAGGGTGGAGCACACACAATGGGCATCAAACTGTTCAGTGGACCCCTGGTATTCATATTTAGGATGTAAACAAAAACTTCGCCCCCTTGGAAATGCCCCTAAAATGAGAGAGCACAAAATGTTCACAAAACGTCTGACACGGAGTACAAATTAAATGTAAATTCTCATGGCACTTAAAGGGTTACAACTGATTAAGGGGTAGCTGGTATTATTTTACATAAAAAGTATAATACTCTTGTATGTATCTTGATCCATAGAGCCTATCATGCTCTGCAGTATGTTCATATATTTTGTTATAGACAGGATGGCCATCATTTGTTTTTGAAACAAGTACTGCTGAAGCTGCTAATACATGTGTTACTGCTATGCAATACTATGCATATTGTCTTAAAAGAGATAAGCGAAATTTAAGAAAATGTTACTAAAAGTGGACCTGTCACCTACGCATAAAAAGTTGCATAATGAAAGTGCTTTGCAAATTAAACATGAAACACAAATTATTGTTTTCATTAAAACATCCATGCCTGATATAAAGGTGTTTAAATATCTGAGCTGTCAATCAAATATTATCTGCCTTGTCTCTATGCCTGAGGCATAGAAGTGCGGCAGTCAATTTCTTTCACTTTCCATTCAGCACTTCCTACATATCACTGCAATTCTTACATTGCCCCTTCCCTCCACAGGCCCTAAAATTATGTAGGACAATGTCTATGGGCATTAGGTTTCCCATTCTCGTGCTTACACAAGATTTTGGGGTGATACACAATTTATCTTAATAACTATCCACAAAATGGCTGCTGCCTGCTTGGTGTGATAGTGTAATTCCAAAACAAAATGTAAATAATAAATATAGTGCAAGTCAAGTTTATTTTACTCAACTAACATGATAGAAAATAATTTGGAATTGTTCCTTAGGGTGACAGGTCCCCTTGAAGTAAATGTATCTTTAAAAAAAAGTATAGTAATAATTGAAAAGAAGTGCACTTGGAAAGTTGACACACCTTTGGGAAATGGCATTTCTTCAAATACCATTTTAGAGCTCCAATAGAAGCCAAAGTGTATATGTTGTTACAATGGTAAAATTTAATTAAAAGCTGGTTTGCCAAGCCATGATGGCCAGACCCCCTCTCCCACTATTCAGTTTTTTTTAAAAAAAAATTTCAGCACCGCACAGCGCTGTTTGCGCATGCGATGGCGCTGTGCAATGGTAAGGTGCGCATGCACAAGCAGCTGGGGAAGGAAGGATACCGAGGACTAGTTTGCTGCGCATCCTGGGCCCCATTTTAAGTTTTTTTGCGGGGGGAAAAGAGGTGATGACCACTAGTTATTCTACTGGGTGCACAAGTTTTAAATCCGGGCCTGGTAACACAGGTCTAGGGCACTTGATGCAAACCTGTAATAAATGGAGCTTTTACAGAAATGTTCTACAAGATAACATAGGTATTTTAAAATATGCTACATGGCACAGAGTATCATAGACTGTCATAAAGCTGGGCAATGGATAAAAAAAGTGAATAGGGCTTCTCTCTCCTGTATGCTTCTCTTTCTGGTTGAGATTGAATGCAGCAGCTCCTTTATTAACCAATCAGAAGCCATAATGGCAGTCAGGTGCACAAAGCCCTTGTTTTTTAAGTTTTTACTTTTTTTAAATTTCACTTGTTTTGTTTTCCAATTCTCTTTTCTATCATTTTTTTCTCAGATTGAATGCATCAGCTCCTTCATTTAGCAATCAGAAGTCATAACGGCTGTCCGGCACACAAAGCCATGGAAAGGTCTGAGATTGTACCCCACCTCCTCCTTCCAGATTCGTCGGCTGGGGAAGTAGAATGGAATGGTAGGTGTGTTTGAAACGTGGTGTGCTCCAGCTAGTAAGCGTTGTATGAATGCAAATTGTACTAGTGCTCAAAGATCAGGGATTAGTCAGCCCCGCCAATGGAAGGCCTTACTGTGATTCGCTGCTGGCAGCAATACAGCTGTAGTAGAACCCAGTTAAACTACGGGAAAAATGTTTTCAGTGCTGCCGCCTGACTGGGTTGGTACATCCGCATCTCTGTGTGTTTATACTTCTGCTATCCTGGAAAAGAAAGCTTGAAACAAATGGGCTGAAATTCTGTTAAAAGCGTTGATCTCTAACTGTCAAAGTAAAGCTGGTTTCGTCTTTCAGTGTCATTGTGATGCTAACTGTTCTAGTCTCCTGTACTGCCGTGGCAGTCACAGACCTGCAGGCTTAAGATGGTGTCTGTCAGATTACATGCCACCATATAGGGAGGGAGTTTAGTTCTCTGAAGTGCTTGGTTATAGGCTTCATGAACAGACTACTCGACCGCTGCTTATTTAACCTATGTGACTAGGAAAGACAGTACAGTTTATCTAAATAAACAGTACATCCTGTTGTTACTCATTATCCCCAAACTGCTATTCAGTGTTAGTTTTAATGTTTTAAATAAAGTCTGACAACAATGGTCCATTATTAAGCTTATATTACCCTAAAAAAAGATAAATGTCCTCAAGTTTATGTTCATCCTATTGGGGTAACTAGAAGTTATTGTGTTCCCACATCAAAATTCTTTCCAACTATGTACGGTTTTGCAAACCTATATTAAAACTGCACATCAGTTTGGGCCCCAGGGATGTTGCAGTGCATTCCGTACCGTGAAGAATTTCCCTGAGTTTTAGACAGGTTTTCAGCTCAATAGTTCTCTTTGAAGGCCAGAGTGTCAGAAACTATTCAGTGCATTTCCAGTCCATTTCCAAGGAGGTTTTTTTTTGTTTGTGCTGGCCAACAAAGTTTGAAAATCTAGAAACAAAAGAAAGTGCTGTCCTCCACAGATATTTTAGTAAGTAATATTTAAGCCACATGACTGTCACACAGTCTAAAATTCCAAAAATCTCAGAAACCACTTAAAAGAAAAAATTTATGTAAATTCCAGAAGGCCAAGTGCTTTTATAGAGATCATGGAACTCTGAGGAGACTTCAAATATCCTCATATTTTAGAACAGGGGGAACATTATTAATTATACAGGTATGGGACCTGTAATCCAGAATGCTCGGGACCAGGGGTCTTCATACCTTTAGTCTACTAAAAGATTGTGTAAACATTAAATAAAGCCAATAGGCTGGTTTTCCTTCCAATAAGGATTAATTATATCTAAGTTGGGATCAAGTACAAGTTACTGTTGCATTATTACAAAATCATTTTGAATTATTTGGATAAAATGGAGTCTATGGGAGACAGCCTTTGCATAATTCGGAACTTTCAGGATAACTCGTTTCCGGATAAAAGATCCCATACCTGTAATATACAGGTTTCAGTCATGTGACAGAAATTGTTTTACTGAGCACTGATTATAACTGATGACATTACTAAGCACAGTTTTAACTGTTATGCTAACAATATATTCAAAATTCTTGTTTATAGTGCAAGGTATTGTCTTATTATTCCAGAGAAAAAGGAAATCATTTTTAAAAATCTGGATTATTTGGATAAAATGGAGTCTAGGGAAGACAGTCTTTCTGTACTTAGGAGCTTTCTGGATCCCATACCTGTATACAGTATATTCCAGTATAAGTATACCCAAGTGTACTGTTATGCAGAGACTGCTCTGTAACCGTATACTGTAATTGATTTCACCCACACTTGCAGGAAATTTCCATGACAGTTAATGGAGTGGGGGTTTATTTTTATTGTTTTGTCCCCATCTCACAATCTGTTCATTGCATCTGGTGCCATAGCTATTGGAGTACTCCCCACCTAAAACAACTGTATTTCATTCAAACTTGAACAAATGAATTTAGAGCAATATATTTTAGGTGAATGAACTAGCAACTTGAAATACTGGTTTGTATGAAACAGCGAAACAAAAGTATGATTGGTCTCGTTCAGTCTCCCTATAGAAAGGCAAGCACCTCCAGGAACTACACTTTGAGTACTGGCCTAAAGGACAAATTTGATACCAGGATCACACCCAGTAAGGAGAATTACAAATACAATACAACAGCTGAATGGATTCCATACCAACCCACTAGAAGACAAAAGCATCATGAGTGTAACTTTACATACACCTGAATGAATTTGCCAACATGCCATATATTGTCTAAAAATGAAGTCAGACAGTTTGTTAGACAATGTGCCAAATTTGTTATTTTATCTGCACCTCAAATAATCCAGAGTAATCAGTAGAACAATCTCTGTCAGTGAAATGGGATAATTTGCCCCACATTCTCAACAGTATGTTATAAAAAATAATGTTTTTAAAGGGCTTATAAGGTTTTTTTTCCATTTCTCTTTTCTGTTTACTCTGAGACACTAGAATATTCAATATACTGGAGTTATTTGTTTAACGTTGTTACGTGTCAGTGCTTGTGGATTAGATGCCTCTTGGACAGGAATTATATCCTGGTCATGGTTTATAAAGTTCCGTTCCCTTTTTTGCTAGTATGAATGACAAGTGATGTATTGTGTGTTTAGTCTGTTCACACCCTTGTGCAGTTGGGATGTTTCCTCAAGTACAGATTGTTTGCTTGGAAATATATGAGCCTCGATAAGAAGAAAAAATGTTTTATTTAAATAAGGGCCTATTGATTTCTGGTGATGAAGAAGGTGGCATTTAGCCATACCCGAAACTCATATAATATATAAACACACTGACACTGTTTTTTTCGCAATCTAATTGTGACAAATGGACACCTTTTATTCTTTTGCTATCTCTAAATGCACTTAAACAATTATACCAAAGGAACAGTATTGTTATTCACCAACTTCTACCTACATTGAAAAAAAAAAGTCTGTAATTTTTTAAAGTCATTAGCTTTAAAAAGTAATGCTTTAAAATAGCAGTAACTGACAGGGTTAGCTATGTCAGCATTGTTGGACTTGCCAAACCAGTTTGGCTGTCTGATTTAAGTTGTTCCCATTTGTGCCACTGTTTGGCAGGTAGTTTGCTATAATAATCTCACTGCCCGATCATCTGTGTATCTGTATATGAGATTAACACAAGAAAAAAAATTTTGATAAATGGGCCATTTATAGGGGGTCTTCACCTTTGAGTTAATTTATGGGGGTATATTCATCAAAGAGTGAAGTTAATAGTGACGTTCTGCCACTAGAGTGAAATTCCGCCACTTTCCATTCATTTCTATGGTAAAGGCGTATTTATCAAAGGGTGAACTTTCACTTTCACCCATTGATAAATATGCCTTTCAAAATCCCATAGAAATGAATTGTGAGCTGCGGAACTTCACTCTTTGATAAATTTACCCCTTAGTGTGATGTAGAGAGTGATATTCTGAGAAAATTAGCAATTGGTTTTCATATTTTAGGGCAGAGACACACGGTCAGATTCGGAAGATTAGTCATCTGGCGACAAATCTCCTTTTCTTCGGGGCGACTAATCTCCCCCAACTGCCTTCTCGCCGACTAGAATGTAAATCGCCATTAGACGATTAAATCATTAGACATTATCATACATTTGACACTAAATTACACAGGGAAAATTTCAGTAAAAACTATAATATAGATTTCTGACTCCAAACAGGTTTTATAGGTATAGCATCTATTATCCAGAATGCTTGGGACCTAGGGTTTTATGTAAAAGTAATCTATCTGAAATTTGGATCTCCATACATTAAATCTACTTAAAATCATTTAAATAAGTCCATTTGAATTAAGTTTGCCTTCAATGCAGATTCAAACAGCTTAGTTCCCATCAAGTACAAAGATTGTCTTGTCATTACAGAGTAAAAGGAAAAAGTATAAGTCAAATAATTTGCTTAAAATAGACTATATGGGAGATAAACAGGTGATTCTCTGTGACCAAATAATTGCTGGATCACTGCTTTTACAAAATGAAACTGGTATGTTTTCAGGCAGTATTGGGTGGTGTGCTTACATGGTGACATTTGCCCTACTGTTTGTCAATACTCAAAATTGTTTCATTAAGTAACATTATTTCATTCTGGAAAATATGTGAACTGACATTTTATTTTTGCAGAAGTATTAACCCTCACATTTTAATGTTTTATGGAGTTAAATTTTCTAACAATAACAGTAACATGTACCGGCTTTCTACCACCTTCAAATTCCCCTTCAGCTCTTAGGGGTAAGAGAATATTAAGTAAGATTTTAAATAATTAATTTAAGTACTGCAATCAGATGGGTGTGGATTGTGATGCTTGCCTCATAACTTGTACAAAAACCTGATTGTCTAGCTCCAACAAATCATGGGTTAAAAGAGAATTAGTATTGTGAAAGAATATAATATATTTTGAGCTTTGATTTAGAAGGGTGATAAGCTAGTAATGGGTGCATTAGTAAACACTGCAACCTGCAGCCCTGGCAACCTAGGTTTGCTTTTGGCTCAGGATATTACCTGCAAGAAGTATGTATTTTCTCAATGTGCTTGCATGGGTTTTACTTTGGGTATCCTGATAAAATTGACCATGATATGTGTGAATGTGATAGGAACTATACATTGTGTTCTGTACTGGGACAGGGACATATTTGTAATGTTCTTCAGAATATGTTGGTACAAGTATGGGTCCTGTTATCTAGAATTCTCAGGACCAGTGGTTTTCCAGATAACGGATCTTTCCGTAATTTGGATCTTCATACCATAAGTCTTCTAGAAAATCATAAAGACATTAAATAAACTCAACAGCCTGGTTTTGCTTCTATTAATGTATAATTATATATTAGTTTGGATCAAGTACAGGGTACTGTTTTAAAGTGATACTGACTGACTGAAATTTTCTTTTCAAAATATTAATCTACATTAAAAGTTACATATAGGTCGTGTTGATCGTTTTTTGCTGATAGTTCTGCTTTTGTAAGTAATTATTACTTGAAGTTCCTAAACCTGACTGTTTTGCCAACCTGACTGTCCCATCTCAGTCTGTCAGTTAGAGGTTTTAAAGGAAAACTATACCCCCAAAATGAATACTTAAGCAACAGATAGTTTAAATCAAATTTAATTACATATTAATAAACCTTACGAAACTTGCCTTGAACCCCCATTTTTTGATAGTCTGTGTGCGCTGCCTCAGAGATCACCTGACCAGAAATACTACAACTTTAACTGTTACAGGAAGAAGTGTGGAAGAAAAAGACACAACTCTGTCTGTTAATTGGCGCATGTGACTTAACAAGTATAGCTTGTTTGGTATGTTTGTGTGCACAGTGAATTGTACGATCCCAGGGTGCTGAACTTTTTTTTTTTTTAAAAAAATCGCAATTTTATATTTATGATTACCTAATGGCACATACTACTAGAAAAGTATATTATTATGAAAAAGGTTTACATGAATCAGGGTTTTACTGTTTTATGCAATATCTTTTTATAGAGACCTACATTGTTTGGGGGTTATAGTTTTCCTTTAATGCTAACTGACTACTGCTGCACAAATATGGCAGCCCCCTCATAGAGAAACATGGGGGTAAGAAAGGAAATGTAAAAGCTTCAGGCAAATACTTTTATGGCAAAATTATAAATAGCATTCAAAGATAATGTTATAATGGATATTAAAAAAGGTTATTTTCTGGTGTCAGTATCTCCTCAATATTACAGAGAAAAAGGAAATAATTTTTAATCATTTGGATTATTTGGATAAAATGGAGTCTATGGGAGATGGCCATTCCTTAATTCATTCTTGATAACGGGTTTCCAAAAAACGGATCCCATACCTGTGCTAAATAAAGAACAATAATGAATAATAATAATAAATAGGGTTATGTCATATATACCTACTACTTAAATGAGTTCCATAACCTTGTAGCTATACCCTGCGATGTATTTGTTATTAAAATTCAAAAATCCCTTCTACTGCAGTCCTAGGGGAGAATTATATACTTTATGCCTATCATTCCTAAACCTGGGTGAAAGTTTACCTAATCCAGACCCTTCAAATCTCCTATAGAGCAGTGTTGAACATATGCACCTAATGTGCAATAACTGCCCTGTAAAGAATTCTAAAGAGGAAAATAAGGCATTGATACATCACTCTTTTTGGATCTATATATAGTGAATAAAGTACCCCCTCTTGTAAAATATAAGGATATTATAAGTTACCGAGGAGATCCATGACCATATAAAAACACGAGGCCGAAGGCCGAGTGTTTTTATACAGGTCATGGAACTCCGAGGTAACTTCTAATATCCTCATATTTTGCAACTGGGGGTACTTTAATTATTATAATACACAAGTTTCAGTGAGTCATGTGACAGAAATCAAACACAAGAGTCCTCTGCACTCAACCCATTATCAATATATTTAAGACAGCGACATTTTGTGCATACTGCTACTAAAAAATGCCTTACCCTTTAAACAAAACAGGGATTGTTTGTCCATATATTGCAATATATTTAAGCTGGCCAACTACGTCAAAGTCATCCCATATCTGGCCAGTCCTACGCTTAATTTTCATCTGATTCATTAAGAATTCTATTGCTTCATTATACATTTTACAAAGGGACTAGGTTTTACCTGCAACTTACTAGCTGCTTTCAAAGTAAACCTCCATACTTGGCTGCCCTTTTATTAGACACCAGTGGGATCACCTGACTATAGCTGGGAAGGGTGG
Source organism: Xenopus laevis (assembly GCF_017654675.1). Classification (NCBI taxonomy): domain Eukaryota; kingdom Metazoa; phylum Chordata; class Amphibia; order Anura; family Pipidae; genus Xenopus; species Xenopus laevis. The sequence continues at coordinate 90,913,904 of NC_054381.1, read as the reverse complement.
GAGCTACAACATGGAGCTGGTCACTGCTCCTGTATAAACTATAACAAACAAAGGAAAGTTGTGCTCACCACTATTTTTTAAAACCATTAGGCGGGGGTGCAATGAGGCTGTGACCACAAAATACATATAGTCAAACACAAGAGTCCTCTGCACTCAACCCATTATCAATATATTTAAGACAGCGACATTTTGTGCATACTGCTACTAAAAAATGCCTTACCCTTTAAACAAAACAGGGATTGTTTGTCCATATATTGCAATATATTTAAGCTGGCCAACTACGTCAAAGTCATCCCATATCTGGCCAGTCCTACGCTTAATTTTCATCTGATTCATTAAGAATTCTATTGCTTCATTATACATTTTACAAAGGGACTAGGTTTTACCTGCAACTTACTAGCTGCTTTCAAAGTAAACCTCCATACTTGGCTGCCCTTTTATTAGACACCAGTGGGATCACCTGACTATAGCTGGGAAGGGTGGGTGCTACAACATGGAGCTGGTCACTGCTCCTGTATAAACTATAACAAACAAAGGAAAGTTGTGCTCACCACTATTTTTTAAAACCATTAGTGGTGAGCACAACTTTCCTTTGTTTGTTATAGTTTATACAGGAGCAGTGACCCACTCCATGTTGTAGCTCCCACCCTTCCCAGCTATAGTCAGGTGATCCCACTGGTGTCTAATAAAAGGGCAGCCAAGTATGGAGGTTTACTTTGAAAGCAGCTAGTAAGTTGCAGGTAAAACCTAGTCCCTTTGTAAAATGTATAATGAAGCAATAGAATTCTTAATGAATCAGATGAAAATTAAGCGTAGGACTGGCCAGATATGGGATGACTTTGACGTAGTTGGCCAGCTTAAATATATTGCAATATATGGACAAACAATCCCTGTTTTGTTTAAAGGGTAAGGCATTTTTTAGTAGCAGTATGCACAAAATGTCGCTGTCTTAAATATATTGATAATGGGTTGAGTGCAGAGGACTCTTGTGTTTGACTATATGTATTTTGTGGTCACAGCCTCATTGCACCCCCGCCTAATGGTTTTAAAAAATAGTGGTGAGCACAACTTTCCTTTGTTTGTTATGTGACAGAAATGACATCAGAACTCACTGTTTATAACTGTTGACATCAGAACTCACCGTTTATAAGGATATAATTTACAAGATATTCATGGCTTTTGTGTATTATATCATGTTTTCAATCACGAGCACTTAAAAATCTTCCTGGAATGAGGTTAGGATTACTGTCAAGATACCTTTAAAAAAACAAAAAAACAATGATCCTACAAAGGCTTGGACTTCCGTTTTCTATCATATTTGAAGAATTCATACATATACATTTATTTATACATACTGTATGCCTTTTACAAGTATTTAATTATGAACTGAATTCTGAATATATTATTTACAGAAGTACAGGGAGTCCTTAAATTACATATACCCGACTTACATACAACTCATATTACAAACAGTGGCTATTACAGTAACATACTTGCTTGGCCTTTATTAGCATTTAGCTTTAATAAACCACCTGTCCCAATCCCCTCATGTCATGTGTTGTCTGCTGCAGAGCACAGAAAAGTAAAAATACATATGCACAGAAAGGTAAAAATAAATACTATGTTAAGACAAATATCTGTCTTGTCGCATTTAATAAGTAAATGTATATGTTTCAAGTTACACACAAATTCAACTTAAGAACAAACCTATAGATCCTATCTCGTACATGACTTGGGGACTGCCTATACTTCCTTACAATTAGAATTATGTACCAATATTAGTTTAAAGGAGAAGGAAAGGCTAAAATTAAGTAAACTTTATTAGAAAGGTCTATATAAATACACCAGTAAACCCTCAAAGTAATGCTGCTCTGAGTCCTCTGTCAAAAGAAACACCACATTTCTTCCCTTCTATTGTGTACACATGAACTTCTGTATCAGACTTCCTGTTTTCAGCTTAAACCTCCAGGGCACGGCCTTGAGCATGCTCAGTTTGCTCCTCTCCCCCTCCTTCCTCCCCTCCCTGCTGTAATCTGAGCCCAGAGCTATGAGCGAGCAGGGAGAGACTCAGGCAGGAAATTATGTCACACCAAGCCAATATGGCAGCTGCTATCCTAAACAAACAGAGAGAGCTTCTAGAGCTATTTACTTAGGTATGGTAAAGCATTCTGCAGAATAAATATAGTGTTATAGCTTGCACTATTGTGACTAATCTATTGGCAATAAACTGATTCATTAGCTTTCCTTCTCCTTTAAAGTACACAATACATTTAAACTAATAATTAATAAGAAACAAAGTTTCAAAGCCTAAACTGCTACTAGCAGCTATTCCTAGCCAGGGAAGAAAAAAAAATTGAAAATAGTGTGTCACTTTTTTTAGTCCGTCACTTATTTGGCATTAACACATACGCTATTTTGAGCTGGTTTTTACCACCAGACATAAAAGAAATGAATATTTTCCTTATTAAAGAACAGCAGATTTGTGTTTAGGTGATTCATGGGTTTTTGGGTTTCTTTAAAACAAATTATCACTCTGGTTCACAGAAAGATTAGCACTAACGTTACTGAAACAATTGGACAACAATGTGTATCCAGACAGAAATTCTATTCCTGTGACCATTATAGTGAGAAGTAAGTTAAAAGCAAGAACGTTAGGCACTGTAATCAATCTTCAGCTTTGACAGGGAGCCATAGTCTGGATGGTGCCAGTTTTCATACACTGTGACAGACCTCACAAAACTGTTAACCCTCTTTGCTAATGGAGAAAAGAGACTTCCAGCTTTTTTGCAGGTTTTGTGCAGCAATGCTAGAGATGATGATATACATGGAACACAGGGCAGCACTTGGAGCTCCCCCCTACCCTATATTTATGGCTTATAGCCAGAAACAATGTTAATATACTGAGCACCTAGCCAAGAGACAAGTAATTAAAGGGGAACTCCACAAAAACATAACAAACGTTTTAAAAGGTAAACATAATTTTAAGCAACTTTGCAATATACATCAATTAAAAAATATGCAGACTTTTCATGCTTTTTAATGGCTTCTGACAGTTCCCTAAGCCTAGTCCCCTGCTCTCCTGCTGATCTGTCTGACTACTTTGCTGAGCTGGCTGACTACTGTTACTTTGTATCAATAGCCAGATGTCCTAAGCATGCATCCTCCAAACCCCACAATTCCATATACGTGATTTCAATAAGGAAAGGATCATCACAGTGCAATGCATTGTGGGTTATGTAGTTCCTGTAAGCTGTGGAGAAGTTGTTTTCCAATTGTAACATCAGTGTTTTAGTCCCTCCTTCCCTGCCAGGATTTCAAATTATGCAGAAAGAGAAGAGCTGGTAAACAGCTGGATTTCAGCATAGAAATGGCATGTATTCATATTTTTGGAAGAATCAGGTAATTGTGAAGGTAATATTAGGGGGTTCTGTGTTACTGCATATGGGCCTCTTTATCAAATTTTGGTTTGGAAGCCGGAGATCCCCTTTAACAGGTGCATGGCCAACATAAGACAAAAGCTTGTGGTCTTTTATATATAATGATTTATCAAACTGGATAGGTTACTTGGCCAGTACGCAGAATATCATTTCCTGTCATATGTCATATGTATTTAGGTGTTTATTTCTATTTTAAAAAAATCTTATCTGTATAACAGCAGGAATATTATAACATTTTTTTTGGAACCATGATTAAAGTTAAAGTTCTTCTCCTAATTGGCTAATTTATATAATGCAATCAGCTGGTAGGTGACTGAATTAGGTTGTTAACTGTAATATTTTCCACTATGTACAGTTAATATAAAACAGACATGATAAATGATACGGATAAACTATCCCAGAATATAACACAAACATAAGGAAAAGGAAACATTCTCAAAAGTCCCTTCTATATGGATTACAGTGTGAGATTATAGTACTTACATTATGGATCTGTCAGTGTTGTAGAAGATATTTAAAAGTGTTAAGAAAAGTTATTTCAAGATTTTTCCACTATAAAGTAGAGCGTGTTGCAGACAGAGAGAAATATGATTTTTTCATGGGGAGAGTGTGTTTAATGGCACACTCAGCAGAAAATATAAATTAAATGCACCAATTTTATAAAAGCGCACATGGAAGTTTCTGTTACAGAAATATGCTGTATGCATGATCTAGAAGCTGTTAGGTGGGGAATATGTATATTTAAGGAATAATGTAATATGTTAGTCATGTAGTATGGCTGAGCTTGCAGAAAATATGTTTTCAATTCCAAACTGCTTTATTCCTTATTAATTCTTTTATACAGTTTGTTTTGCAGATCTTCATATTTCGTATTTAAAACATTGTTTAGAATAGTAAACCTACCAGCTTTACAAAATGTTTTCATTTAAAGAAAAAGGATTTGGGCATATATGCCAGGTTGGTGGTCAGTTTTGTCAAACCATCCTACAACCCTGCTGAATGAAGAACAATTGAAGAGGAACTGCAGTTTCTTTACATGTACACAAGTGGTAATTTAAATGTTTAACTTGTACAGTATATGTATTTGTAACATATAATGAAGTTAGAGATCACCACAGTCCTCTAGAGTGAAATTCCGCCACTCTGCATTAATTTCTATGGGATTTTTAAAAGAGTATTTATGAATGGGTGAAAGTGAAAGTTCATCCTTTGATAAATACACCTTTCAAAATACCATAGTAATTAATGGAGAGTGGCAGAATTTCACTCTAGAGGACTGTGAAGGAGTGATAAATATACCCCCTCGTTTTGATTTGATCAGTATGGCCACCTTAACATTCCCTCCCTAAATAATCCTAGTTTGATGTAAAATGGTACATCAAATGTAAATTACGCAGTAAAAGGTTTGTACATTTTGTTTACTATAGTGAAACCAAACAATATTCCAAAGTGATTAATAGGCCCAATATCAGGCAGATTTTAGAGGTCTCAGTAGTTGGGATACACAGATGCAACACAGAATTAACATTTACCTGCAACATTGACATCTGTCTCTAAACACTTGCAATAACTATTTTTTAAAACAAGTGTGGCAAATAAATGTCTGCCAACTCTACTAATTCTCTACTAAACCCCCGGTGTTCATATTCTATTTCCAAAACTACAGATTAAATACAATCTCCTGTGCAAATCACCATGCATTTCCTAAATAAGTTCAACATTTTTGCCCTGATATATGAGGTAGCATGCCACATCTTTGAACAACTGATCTTTTTAAACATGCAAATGTCAGTTTTTGGTGGTGGATAATAATATATGGTCAGATATGTTATTTGGTTGCAGATTTTTTCAGTTATATTTTGTTTTAAATACTGTTATTATACCATTTTCATTATAAATCTGTGGTTTTCAAAAGCTTTGAAATACTCTCAATTGGTATATGAGAGAATGTATGAGGACTTTTGAAGAATCTGAGATACTGTATAGTGTAGTGCAGGGCTGTCCAACTGGCGGCCAGTGGGCCGCATGTGGCCCATGGTCCCCCTTGTGTGGCCCTCCACATCAAAGTCTGCCTGCTGTGACTGTTTTTTGTAAACTTTAAAAGGTATCACTATAGAGATTAACTGACCCCTGCATTGTTTATAGATCAAATTCAGACTGTAATCCCATGTATTGTTCACACATATAATCCCCCCTGCATTGTTCGCACTTGTAACACCTCTATTGTTTACATCATAAAGCCCTGTACTGTTCACTCCTGAGACCCAGACTGAAAGTACCTACATTGTTCACTTGTTCACACTTTATTCAAAATGCTAATGGGTCACCAGAACTGTGTCACTGTATGTAGTACATTTTAGAGTGGTCCTGATATGTTTCCCTGTCTCCTGCTCTGTTCTTCCTTCCCTATGCTCTGTGTGTGCCATACTCTGCTTGCCCCATGCTCCCTGGGTGTGCTATAGTCTGCCTGCCTATGCTCCCTGTGTGTGCCTGTCCTATGATCCCTATGCAACATAAGCCTGGTATTTGTTCTGGTGGTTTGTTGGCATTTGAAAATTATTGTTAGGGGCCCCTAAGATGTTTAATCATATGCTGGGGGTACTGTATAATACAGAGGTGAGAAGGAGGCATATGGATTTAAGGGAATGTCTTAATATGACTTAACTTTTTTCACATATGAGTGGCATCCCTGCCAGGGCCGGGCCAACGTAATTCGGCACCATAGGCAAGAGCTTCAATCAGTCCTGCATTAGCATTTACCTCCTTACCATGATGGTGTTTTAATGAAGAAAGCAAGAAATTGTGGCTGCCACCTGTACCAGCAAGCCCAATAACCATCCATAATACAGCACCCTGTACCTGTGTCAGCAGCCATCCATAATACAGCCCCCCGTACCTGTGCCAGCAGCCATCCATCATACTGCCCCTACGTAACTGTACCAGCAAGCTCAGCAGCCATTATGTTGGCCCCAATCTTTGCCTGTGGCAGCAGCCAAAAATAAATCTGATCACATCATATTGCCCCCAAGTATTTATGTACCTGTGCCAGCGCCCAGCAGCAACAGCAAACATATGGCCCACAAATCTGTACCTGGCTGTGCCAGCAGAAAGCTTCACACTTTCACAGCCTTCAGTTCAGTGCAACTGTGCAAGGCTGAGAGCAGCGAGCGCAAGCCACATCAAGCAGGCCACCAGCTTTCTGCCACCCAAACGCATCAGTAACGTCATTGACGTGTGTACGCATGTCGCTGTTATTAGCCCTCCACCATGTAGACCAGAAAAATTCCAGCCCTCGCTACCACAGAAGTTAGACAGCACTGGTGTACTGTACTCTTACAAAGGAAGAATGTTTAATTGTTTTATACAGTATGGGGATTTATTTTTTGATATTCTCCTCTAGCTTCAGGTTTTGGTGTAGCACCTTGACCACCAATACAATTTTGCTTTTCAGTGATTGATTTGGATCTTAAACAACCTGATCACCCTAATAACACAGCAAGCCTCTTTGCTTAACAAATTTGAAACAAGTTTTATAGGATCATGTTTGTTATTTATGGAACTTGATGTTTATATATGTAACTTATGGAAATAGTGGGGGGTTAGCTGTTCATTCGTGTACAGCTATTCCTACGTTTTGTGTCTCTAATGTTGATAATGACACATATGACATAGGCCACAGGATAATGCACTTGTTGTTTTGGAAAACAGGACTGATGATAAAGCCCACCAGTACATTTGTCAGAAGCAGTTTTCCTAACAAATTCTGTGGAAGGCAATAACAGGCTTCTAATGACATTTGGACCAACACCATTGCTCTTGAACCTGGTGGCATGGGCCTCAAAAATATTCACAATTGCATTGAAGGAAGTGGAGGTTGAGTTCTGCTATTTGGGATGCACATGTTCAGACTGAAAAAGACTAAAAATGCTGCTTATTAAACTCCTATATTGCAATGACCCTTCTTTCAGCAGAATGAAGTTACCCTTGCTTATATTATCTAATATAATATATCTAATATAATCAGTTGCTGAGAAAAATGTTTTGACAGAAGCAGCAACCATGATGTAAATTGGTGGTATACATTGTGAAAGGAGAACTGAAGCTGAACTAACGAATTAGCTAGAAATGCTGTTTATAATGTTTATAATAATAAGGCAACCACAGCCCTTTAGCAGGGAAGATCTATGTCTCCAAAAATGCCCCAGTAGCTCTCCATCTTCTTTTCTGCTGATTCACTGCACATGCTCTGTGTACTGTCAGTTACTGAGCTCAGGGACAAACTCACAATATACAGTACACATAGAATATACAGTAAATGTCACAATATAAGGCTAATTAGTAATTAATATAGATAATTACTACATGACAACACAGAAACCAGTGCAACTAGCATCAGAATTTAATAATCAGACCTGTAGCATTAGATTATTTTACAGACAGCTGCTCAGAGCCCAGTGAGCATGTGATTGTCACAGACACTTTCCAAGATGGTGACCCCCTGTGACAAGTTTGAAGTCCTGGATCATTGCTGCTATTGAAAAGCTGAAACTTTAGACTGGTGCAATAAGTGCAGTATATAAAATATGGCATTTTTAGCCATATTCATTTTTAGGGTTTACTTTTCCTTGAAAACACAAAGATGAAGACAGTACCAATAATAGAAAATTTTACTGTACTGTTGCTTACAACTAGGATACAAAATAAACCTGCATACAGATTTAAATAAACATGTATTCGGAGTATTTTTAATTTTACACAGTCGTAGAAGCAACATATTAGTCCCTTTAAGACAATTTTAATAGCTGCATACTGTATGTACCTTGACTAGATTAATAAAACTAGATGATTATTTCTACCATTTGTACATTCCAGCTTAATTCAGTCACTGTAATATCCCTAAATACCCTAATAAATTATGGACTAGAAGCCACAAATAGGATTGATCAGCCTTTTTTAAAATATCTGTATTTTGATGACCAATGCACCCAAGCCAGTATTTAAATTTCGAGAGGTGTTCATATGACCAAATACTCTATGATCATTTGGTATAACAAAAAATTATTTTGATATACTGTAGTGTAGGCATTTATACAGCAATAAAAATGTTTTGAATGGACGTGCACTAAGTATGGGTTAATTATTGCTTACACTTTGAATAGTCACAGTCCTTTCCAAATGCACTTTGCTCCTAAAATATAATTTATTTTATCAGGCTGTAAAAATACTAATAAAAATTGGGAGAGTGAATATATGTTGTATGACTTGCTGATGGTGTTTTTTTGCATGTGCAGTAGGAGTCATATTACATAAATCTACCTGTTACTGCTTCGGATAGCAGTGCTTTGGACACACCCTGATATTTTGGCAGACACTAGCACTAAACATGCACCAACACAATTGTTTAGTCATGTTCTAGCACTGATCTTTCAATTACTGTGATCATGTTAAACTTACAATACATTCCATGGGCAACTATAGACAAAGGGACCTCTGATCACTGTCGCTTTCCACTGGATCTTAGCATTGGTACAAGAACAATCCATGCACCCAGACATAGTGAGCAAGAACAGATATATTTAATTTATTTTACTATAACTGTACCTTTCCTCCACTGAACAGATTGTTGTTACTGCGACATGCACTAATTTAAAAAAAATGAAACTGTCACACTCCCTGAAGGACAAGGTAGTAGAGCCCAAGCACCCAATTCTTTTTGTAATAAAAGATTGTATCGTTTTATAACAATTTTACCTGAAGTTAATTGCTACCTTCATAATGTCCTATTCTTGCTGTTAAACCGGTATAATCAAACTGTTTTTTGAAGCACTAAGCTTCTTGAATTGAGCTGAGCACAGTTGTATAATAAGGTTCTATATTGTGTCTGTGAAGGTTCTCATTCATCCAGGTCATGGTACTGTATATCAATAGTAATAAGTCAAATGAAATGGAATTGCTGTATTTTTATTTTCTTTGAAGACGTATCGCTAGATATCCGACTGGCTTTCTCAATTCAGCATGTCCTGTACAAACATATTTCTGGTTATATACCCCAGAATCTTACTCCAATCAGCATAATCTGTTTAGTAAAACCAGCATGGGGTTATAGACCTCCTGGAGGCAAGGCGTTGATTGTATTAGCATGATTGGAGCTATAAGGTGTTATTAAACTGTCCAGATAGAAGTCCTAAAACAGCATTGTATGTGGCTGACAATTGGGTCACACCCCCCCCCCCCCTGTTCAAAATTGGTTTTTCCAGTTTCACATATATGGCTTCATTATATGGCTTCTGTTCAAACCTGGTTTTTCCAGTTTCACATATATGGCTTCTTTGACCTAAACCTCCTCTCTGTCCAGGATGTAAACTTGGCAGTCTTCAAACGTGTGTTCTTTTCCTTTAGATTTAGTTACACAGCTGAGTGATCAGTTTGTGATCTAATGGATGGTGGGATTCAGGACACTACAACACAGAGCGCATAAGCCCCCCCCCCAATCTGGTTTTACTAAACAGACTGGAGTAATATTCCAGGGTATATAACCAGAAATATTTTGTACAGGACATTTTGAATTTAGAAAGAAAGACAGAAGATTATTGAAACATCTTCAAGGAACTAGAACTATACAGCAACTTCAGTAAATTTGACTTATTAGTATAAAGTTTTATATTGCCTTACATTCTAAAGTAAATGTGATCAATTTCTTCTACAGTATTTAAATAAATCTCATTGTTTGCCTGTTGCGTTTTTCCTAGCATAAACACTTCATACAAATGTTATCTATTTTATATATTACATAGTATGTGGACACATGAATGAAATGCTGTGCACCATTAAAGAGAAACAAATTGCAATTAAGAAAACAAATGTGTATAGATTGAATCACTGGTCTGTTTATTTTTTGACTTTCAAAAGATGATTATAAGCAATCCTTTTATGTTTACATATTCTCATACAATAGTGAACATTTTGTATATAAGTGAACATTTTGTATTTGTGTATTAGTGTTTAGGTTGTATTGCCCATTGTTTCTTTCTCACAGGAAACCGTCGTAAAGAAACTCTAAAGTTCCAAATAATAAATATATTTTAAAATGTAGGAGTCAATGGTAGAAGTCACGTGAACCATTTGAAGATGTTAATAGCCTGCCCAGATAATCAAAGTATTTGAGTTTTTTCCCACGGAAGTAAATAATTACTAAGATGATCATCAGAAATGAATTGTTCTTATTTGTTTGCTTGTAGAATTATTTTCACTCCCCATTTCACTTCTAAATATTTTTGTATACTTTTGATTTTACTTTTTTGTCAAGTCTTTCTTGGATGGAGTTCTGATCTAAACTTCTTATCATTGTCTATTTAACCATTACACAACTGCGGAAGTGATTTGCTTAGTTTGCCCAGGTGGTAATTCAATCTATCCTTGCACACCGTCCAACTTTTCATAACTTTAGGAAAAATCAACACATATTACATGGTCCTTATTGGTTATCTTGCCTCTCTCATAGCCCTGACCCCAGTTTGTTCCATACCCATTCTTTTATTATGAATGAGTTGCAGGTGCAAGTGGCCTGTCATTTCACAGTAGATAGGAACTGGGATTTAGACATTTAGGTATAACTTTCTAAAAAAACAAAAGTAATACTGAGACATGGTGGTATAAAACATGTAACAGGGCTGTGATACTTTCCTTATGGCTATGCCACACATGGCATCTTTACATCATGTTATTACTAAACTGTAATGTGGCATAAAGATGTCTGTGGAGAGCAACCATCTTTAAACATCCTACGTTTATATGCTACATGTGCCAGTAATCCAATTTTATTCAGTTGTTTTAAAAGACTGATTTTTCCTGGTGTATCAGCTCCTATGCATTAAAAAGCACATTCTGGCTTTTTTGGTGGATATCAGCTGCAAAATGAGTTTGTGTGTGTTATTAAGAACAAGCACATTACAGTGTTTTCTATAGTAATGCTTATTTGGTGTTTATACACAAGGTTGGGCTATCAAAATAATGCAGCATAAAAAAGCTATGTGTGACATGGTGCTTAGGAGGTACAGAAAGTTTAACAAAGGTGGAGGGTTTTATATTTATATGAAACCAGAATTAAAATACGCTAAAAACAACTTCAAATGATAGCACCAAGGAGAGACTTAAGGCATTATTGATTGAGATGTCATTTGGACTTAAGATTGCGCCAAATATGTTACAAGCCTCCTAGTATGTGTGAAGAGAATAAAACCCCAGCCACTGGTATTATAGCTTTACAAATTGGGCAGATTATGGAGATATCAGTTATCCAGACATTGACTGGAGTAGTGAGTTAACTAAGCCAGCAGATGTACACTTGAGTTATTATTGTGATTTGAGTTTTTTTGCTCTTCTCCCACAAACTCAATTTTCGAGATTTATATAAAAAACCTTAAAAACTTGAATGTAAAAATTCAGCGTCTAAAAGTTGATGGGGTAAATTTATCAAAGAGTAAAGTTCCGCCACTAGAGTGAAATTCCGCAGCTTTCCATTAATTTCTATGGGATTTTGAAAGGTGTATTTATCAATGGGTGAAAGTGAAATTTCACCCTTTGATAAATACGCTTTTAAAAACACCATAGAAATGAATGGGAAGTGGCGGAATTTCACTCTAGTGGCGGAACTTCACTATTAACTTCACTCTTTGATAAATATACCCCTATCTGTCCATGTAGAAGTCAATGGGAGTCATCCTGGAAATGTAAGCAATCTTTTTCAATTCGAGTTGAAAGACTTGTAGACTGATTACAACTGATGAATTAAATGCAATTTAGCAGCAAGATTATTTTTCACTTTTTTTCAATCTATCAAGTTTTTATAAATACACGCAAATTCAAGTTTGGTTAATTTTTGAGGGTTTTTTTTCAAATTGAAAAATTCCAAAATTCAATATTTCTACATTTGACAAATATTTTATGACATCTAATGCAAAATACCCTTCATACTTTTCATATTTTTGACCTAAAATCTAATCTGTTTTTCATAAAACTTGATGATTAGAGCCCAATTAGACAAATGAGTCAAATGCTTGTTAATTTATTGATTCCGGTATATGATCTGACATATACAATTCATGTTCCTCAATATATGAATTGAACAAGCATTATACATAAACAAGCAGTATGGCAAACCTTTCAGTTCATTTAAAGGGAAAATCAGAGAAAGGTGTTCCAAGGGATTATTATAAGGCACTGCCTTATTTAAAAAAGTGAAATCTGACTTCATTTTCCAAGTCTGATCTTATCAACACAGAATTGTGCAAGTGTGTTGTGTCTCAAATAAAATGGTTTTCCGAGGACCTTCAAAAAGCAGTTATTAATGCTCACCAGGCTAGAAATGGTTACAAAGCTACAAGAGTTGCTACAAGAGTTTGGACTCCAACCAGGCCCGGATTTCCAACCAGGCCCGGGCCTAGGACAGCAGGATTTTAGGGGGGCGGCATGTTGCCCAACCACACCCATATTGGTTCAAAAACACTGGGGATGCGCTGGAGATACAATAATTTTTTAAATTTCCCCATTGATGATGAAAATTTGCACGAATAAAGGGGAGGGGACAGGGGCGACGAACGGCAGTGGGCCCCTTTATGTAAATCTAGCCCTGACTTCAACAGTCCACTGTCAGTCAGATGGAGAGAATTCAACACCATTCTTACTCTTCCTAGGAGTGGTCAACCAACAAAGATTGCACCATGAGCAAGGCATGTAATACCCTGGGAGATGGACCTCTTGCATTAGCGAAATCAATATCCACCAGAAAGATGCTGAAAAACGGTGATCTGCATAGCAGGGTTGCAACAAAAAACCATGGGAATAAGTCAGAAGGCTATTGGAAATATGCTCTGCGAACAGATAAGACGAAAATAAAAAATTTTATTGAAAAAAATTAAAAATGTATTTCAGCATAACAAACCTTCAACCATCTGTAAAACATTTTGGTGGCAGTATTATGGTTTGGGTCAGCTTTGCTGTTTCTGGACTAGGATGGCTTGCCATCATTAATAAAAACATGATTTCTGGATTAGAGCAGAAATTCTGCAGGAAATTGCCAGGGTGTCCATTTGTGAACAAACACAAGAGAAAGCAGGTGTCAGGACTTGCTAGGTTTTAAAATCTGGACTCTGTGCTGAGTTATTTGTGCACTTACCTGTTGTACCACTGGAGGTCCTTAGTCTTTATTATTATTCTTGTTCCTGGTTTACTCCTGTCTTCTGTTTCATTTCTCCGCCCATCTCGTTATCTCCATTTGTTTCCCATTAATTAATCCTGACCCTTTATTAGCCTGCTCCAGATCTTTGCCCAGTGCTTGGTCAATAAGCTGTTCCTGTGATCTTGCTGCTGTTGTATTTTCTGATCCTGTTCCAAGTCATCATGACCCGATCAGTTCCTTGTACCTAATTCTGAGTCCTGTTCCAGTTGCTGCCTTGTTCCTGTACCCTGGTGCCCCACCTTGCCCTGGACTGTGTCTCTGCCTGCCGCTTTCTACTATTTCAAGTTTGTACATGCATTAGAGCACCATTATTTGCAATCACTTCAGTTTATTAAAGTATTATTTCACCATTATCATGGATTCTGACCTATGTAATGCTGTGTATGGTTACATTAGGCTCCCAACTTCCTGGTATTCCACAATGTCTCCCCAGGATAGACGTGACAGGAACAAAAGATAACAAAAGTCAATCTAACAAAGTATGGTTAAGGCAGAAGAAAGTTAACATCAATGTCCTTACTTTAATCCTATAGAAATGCCGTTGTGGAAGTAACTTCACCAGTTAAGTTGCCAGAAATCAATTTTGATCAGTCAACTACAAAAAAAAATGATAGACAAGACAGAAACATAGATAGAAAGAAATAATTGGTTACTATATGTAACTGTACTGGTGCTATTTAGCAGCTCTGTTAGTAAATGAGCCTTGGTCTAAATTTTATATAGACTTATAGATGTACTTACTAAGTTTATGTATCAGTCTTACTATTATATGGTACCCAGGTACACAACGTGAGTACATAAAGTTATGCAGGGTACATGGCCACCTTTAATAAGCAATCTGTTTGTAATTGTTAAAATATTTAAGCAAATATTATGGTGTGTATGAGAATGTCCTCAGCCATTGCCGTTCTACTGTATGTTGTAATTTTATAGACTTTGAGCCAATTTCAAACACAACAAAAACTGAGCTGGGGTTTCAGCTACTAAGTTATGCACTTACCCACCTGCCTGCCAAAATACACATTATAAGCCTGGAAAATAAGTATGAGCACTATTACCAAAACCTTTTAAATTTAAGACTGTCATGATACACTAAGTATGCCTCTCAGTGAAATATACCATAAACCCCAGGAACAGCTATTCACAAGTATAAAAATATATTCAGCGATTACTAGACTGGCAGACATGGACACTTTACCATAATCTGGTGCATATTTCCAGAGGCTGTGTATTTTCACTCTTACTGTAATTTATTTGGCTCACCCTAAAGGTCTCTGAGCACAGCTCCAGTATGGATGTCATGCCTGTCAGTTATTATAGCTTAAAAGCCACTTTTTTAAACACCTTATAAAATAGCAGTTTTGAAGGTCCAACACAGGAACATCAATAAGCTCTTGATTATTTATTAAAACAAGAAGAGAAAAAAAAAATCAAACCACCTTTATTGCATATACAGTTGAATGCAAAAGTTTGGGCACCTTGCTAAATTACATATTTAATTATGTTTGAAGTGATATATATTTTATACCACTTTCACTCCTATTCTATGTACACATGTACTGTATGATCCTGAGAGGGTTAATTTCTCTGCATATTAGCAGGTTGTTATTTGTTAGCAATCCTAGAGGAGGTGGGAGTTGATGTCTGTGTGGAAAGAGAGAGGCAGTGTGGAGTGCTACTGATTTGCAGAAAAGGAGTCTGAAATAGTAATCTGTGGCTCTAGCAAAGGTACGGTTGTATTTTGTTTTTCAGCCATGAATTCCAGTGGGTGACTAGTCCTAGAAAGGGACATTTAATGTGTTATAGTTAGAGCAGACAGTTTCATTCTAAAGTGCTGTTTGTCTGTATGTTCACAATATCTATCAGCTGTGAGTACTGTGCCATTACTCTCATGTTACAGCAGATTCCTCTGCAATTTATTGATAGCAAAGCAAAGCAAGAAAAGAACTGTTTCTTTAAAGGTGGCCATAGATATAACAATTACAGTATGATCTTTCTTGAGACCAGATGTTTCAGAGCTGAATCGTCAGATATACAGGTAGAAACAATAGAATTCTACCTGTATCTGATGATGTAGCAGCAGCCTATGTTCGGGTCATTTGTTTTCAATACAGACGTATTGAAAGATTGTTTGCCTTCAATACAGACATGTCAGAGCTGAATCATTAGATATACAAGTAGAAACAATAGAATTCTATCTGTATCTGACAAATCAGCATTAACAGCAGCTGATGTTCGGGGCGCCTCAAAATTCTCCAGGTAACCCGATCGACGAGCCGTCCTATACCCAAGTTTTCTCCCAATATCGGCCGGCTTGTCTCCTGCCATACACTCACCAAATATCAAACAAAACATTGTTTTGTACAATATTATGCGCATTTATGGCCACCTTATGTCTCTGGTTAAACAGATGACTCTCACTTCTTTTGGTCTACGTGGCATTCTCCACCCACTGTAAGATACAGTACCTTGAAAACATTCAGCTTTTTAGTTTCTGCTGCCTGCCAGAGACACACTCTCTTTTACACCTGTGCACACACTGTCATAGCACCTGCTGGTTGGCACATCCTGATGACAATCCGTGTTGGATTGAAATGTGTAGCTCTAAAGTACATTTAATTAAAGTAAACATTTTCTTATCCATGAGTGCATTATGGCATTTTATATATATATATATATATATATATATATATATATATATATATATATATATATATATATATATAAAATTATAGCCCATCTAAAAATTGCAGGTCTCTATATAAAACCTTTATCAAGACCCTGTACCTTACAGCAAAATTAAATAGCTAAAACTCCCTCAACTACATGCACTCTCCACAGTCATGTGCAAGGAAAGGAGCCCTGTACGACGGAAAAGAAAATATCCATTTGCCTCATTATTTACAGATACACGGCAGTCAGGAAGAAATACATGTATTCCATTCGATCAGCATGGTGTTACAAAATGTATCAAAATATATCAAAATAAAGAAAAAGATCAGCAAAATAGCAACACTTCTAATATATAATATCAATGCTGATTTCGAAAGCACAAAAAAAGAACTATGTTAATGTAACTCTAGTGGTGCCAAAGTGCTTGAGTTTTTGATCCAAAACACTTCCCTTTGAAACAGAATTTTGGATCTATCACCACCGCTCCTCAGTGGTAGTATATGGTCAATTGCTACAGTATATACTTGAAGGTGGGCAGCCCGTGACCAAGATCAAGCAAGTGTTTCCCCAAACAATCCTATATGTTAAAATGGGAAGAGATTACCTCTACAACCCTTCCTATGGAGGAATGAACAGAGATCTGGGAAAATGTGAGTAAGAGTGCAACACCTGTTAGGCAGAAGGAGAACATATACAAATCTATACTCTTTAGGTATGATAACCTTGGGCACATCCCCACTATGTTGAAGAAACTGCCGCCTCAGGGGAACCCTGTAGCGCATAATTTGGCAATGCCCCATAATCTCAGTGTTGTAGAGGAGTAAAAAAGTAGAAAAGTAAAAAGTAGAGGACTTACCTTTCCCCATCCTATTTAGAGAGGTTCATAAAAAAAATATATACATATATATACTTGCATCTAGGCTGGCAATTACCTCTCGGTGGAAAACCCTACACCCCATACGTTAACAGATATAGTACATAGTGTAATGGAAACTGTTACACTCACCCAAGATGGCGACCTTCTGCTCCACCGCATGGCTCCTGCTGGGCGCTGTCCTGTGACATCGGCATCTTCACACTCAGGGATTGGTCGCCGGCGACGGAACGGACGCCGGCGTCAGAATCGGGCGCCGGCGTCAGGACGCCAGCGTGGGGACGCTGGCGTCTGCGTCTGACGCCAGCGCATCGACGTTTTGGCGCCAAGCCATGGACTATTTAAACCCCATTCCCCTTTTCTTCCTTGCCCAATTATAGGTTCCATTAACTTGTGTTCCTGGGTGTGTTTCTATATTCTGATTATCTGTGTACCGATCTTTGCCTGTTCCCTTGTCTCCGTTTGATTGCCGCCTGAACTGATATTTTGCCTGTACCTAGACGATTCTTCTGGATAAACCCTTTTGTACTTCGAACCTGGTTTGGTCTCCTCTTTGGTCCACAACTATTACTGCTGTGCCTTCGGGCCCCTTACACATAGAGTGAAAGATATGAGGGAAAATTTTGATTTGCACCCCCCCCCAAAAGACCCTGTGCTGGCAGTGGGATAAGGACTTCATCAACGAATCCTTGGGGTCATCAATCCGAGGGGAATGTTATGCCTGTCCGATCTACATCTGGATAATTTTCGACCAGATATCATTTGCAGAAGCCCCATATACTGCCCCATATACTGGCCAACTGACAATGTCTGTTGGCAGGCTTTCTTGACCCATGTATGGCCACCTTTAGTCACTGGATGGCAGCCTTTAGCCCTTTGCACAGAAGCCATAATTAACCTGTGAATTATGTAATTAGAAATATTGCTTAGTAGCAATGTCATCATTTCTAACCTGTGTAAGGTAATTGACCACAGGTGTGCAGTTGAAAGGTAGGAAGCTTAGGGGCCTAATTTCTAAAAATTTTATTTCTCTAAAAATGCGAGATTTATAAAGTGTAAAAACCACAAAATATAAACACAACTTTGGCAGGTTAAAGCAGTTGAGGTCCCATAGAGATAAATGTGAGCTGTGCTGATAATACTGGACCTTTTTTTAGCCATTCAGACTTTTAGAGGTTTTCAAGTTTTTTCGCTAGTAATTGTTTGAAATACTCACATTTGTAGAGGTTTTTGGATTTTTTAGCGCAGAGTTTTTCTTCATTCATACTTTTTAAATTTGGGTCTTTCATAAATTATATGGCAATCATGGTTTTAGAAAGAAAATACCCGTATCAAACCTTTCTCTCTTGCGACTCCTTATATTTGGAATGCCATTCCTGAATCTCTCAGGAGAGAATCCTCCTTCAATGTTTTTAAAACAGAACTCAAAGACTACCTCTGGGAGCACCTGGATAACACATGAACTGGCACTTATATAACAGTGTAACTAACTGTAACCCAAAGCACCTTAATACCCCTCTGAATTGTGTCTGTATGTTAGCCTCCCATTTAGACTGTAAGCCCTACGGGGTAGGGTCCTCTAGCCTTTTGTTTCCTTGACACTAAGCACTTAAAGGAAAACTATACCCCCCAAACAATGTAGGTCTCTATAAAAATATATTGCATAAAACAGCTCATATGTAAAATCCTGCTTCATGTAAATAAACCATTTTCATAATAATATACTTTTCTAGTAGTATGTGCCATTGGGTAATCATAAATACAAAATTGCCATTTTAAAAAATAAGGATTCACTGTACTCACAAACATACCAACAAACCATACATGTTAGGTCACATGAGCCAATTAACAGACAGAGTTCTGTATTTTGCTTCCACACTTCTTCCTGTTACAGTTAGAGTTGAAGTATTTCTGGTCAGGTGATCTCTGAGGCAGCACAGAGACCATCACGAAATGGTGGCTCAAGGCAAGAGATGTAAAAGGGCAATATTTACTTAAATATATATTCCAGTTTGGTAAGATTCTTTAATATGCCACTTAATATGATATGAACTATCTGTTGCTTAAGTGTTCATTTTGGGGGTATAGTTTTCCTTTAATCTGCATTGTAATTATATTTTATATTTATGTGAATTGTATTCTAATAATGTACTTATTGTTACTTTTTATTCCAATGACCCCTTGTTTGTTACTACTAATTTATTGTTTTGCTGTACAGTGCTTTGCCCTCAAGGAGCGCTTTACAAATAAAAATATACATACATACTCAACACTCTGTGTTAAATAGCAATAAGTGAGGGTGGGGAAAGGTCAGGGGAGGTGCTGGGCGGGAACTTTTATCTCAATGATTTAACATCTTGTGCAAAAAATGTCCATTTATATCTTTTTGCTTATATTGTCCATACAAAAGTGACCAAAATAAAAGTGTCCATTCCTAAATCAGTGTTTCTGGTAAACCATCTTCCGTTTGTTGTAAATGATCCATCTAATCTTGTTATTAGTGTCCATAAAAGTTCCATAAAAAACCCATAAATATGTAAAAAGTGTACAAAAACCTATTACGTACAAAAATTGTATAAAAAATGTGATATATATTGTTATATCAAAGAACCTTTTCATGTGAAATTCATTATGTAAAATTTAAAATGATCATGTAGCTAGTAAAAATTCGGAAATATAGGAAAATCTGAGATGCTTATATTACCTTTCTTGTTAAGTTATAGTCAGACTCTGTATTCTCCTAATTTTTGTAGCAGGTAATGTCAGAGTTATCCAATTCCCAGACCTTATTCAATAACCATAAGAAGGAAAAAAGAGAAAAAGACAATTATTGATCTTTAAAAACATTATGTAATTATCATAGTCTACTTTCCTACTGATGGATAAACATAGCGGGAGTGTAGTCCCTGTTTAATCCCCTGGGCCAGACTGTGTCCAGTCTGTGAATCCACTGCATCTCTAGCCTATGCAATTGAATTAACCTATCCCCGCCTCTTCTAAGTGGCTCAACTGAGTCAATTAACTGAAATTTAAGTTGGCTCACTGAATCCTTCGCTTGTTTGAAATGAGCTGGCACCGGTAAAGCTGTTAATTCCTTGCGGATAGTGGATTTGTGCTTGGATATTCTATCCTTGATTTTTTGGGTTGTTTCACCCACATATAATAATCCACATGGACATTTAAGCAGGTAAATAACAAATGTTGACTCACAGGTGTAATAATGCCTTATAGCATACTTTTTGCCAGAGTCATCCTTTGATGACAGAATTACATTGGGCACAGCCCAGACATGGAAAAGTCCCAAACTGTGGTTTTTGAAGAAACCGGGTATTTTGTACTTTATTACTCCCTACATCCGCTTTCACTAGTCTATCTTTCAAGTTTTTTGCCCTTTTATATGCTAACATAGGTGGAGTCTGAAAACTAGGGGCATCCGGTAAGCATGACTTTAATATGTGCCATTGTCTGTGTATAATCTTACCAATGTGTTTACTCGCTGTATTAAAGTTACTGACAAAAGCCAATCTAGTGTCTCTTTGTTTGTTCTTTGGTGTATCTCCTTTTAACAAACTCTCCCTATTCTTCTGTTGTACTTTCTTAGGCTAGTGTTTAAGGTATCTCTACCCATAGCCTCTTTGTAGGAATCTTCCTGACATTGCCTCCATTTGAGCTTCACACTCTAGGGGATCACTGGTAATATGTTTCACCCTCGCAAATTGTGATATTGGAAGTGAGCGTTTCAATGCTTCTGGGTGGAAGCTTTCAAAATGCAGGAGATTATTCCTGTCAGTAGTCTTCCTATACAAACTGGTTTTGAGTTTGTCCCTATCCCTTGTAATCTGGACATCAAGGAACCTTACAGTTGTTTTATTGGAGACCACTGTAAATTGTAGAGTACTTTCCATCTGATTTAAAAATTGATGAAAAACGTCTAGGCTTTCATGTGGACCATCCCAGATTAACAACAAATCATCGATATATCTCAAATATAAGAGACAGTGTGATTTAAAAAGATGATTGCTGTAAACCAGATTGTCCTCCATAAATGCCATATACAAATTGGCATATGTCGGGGCCACATTACTGCCCATTGCCGTACCCCTCAATTGCATATAAAAGGTGTCTCCAAATAGAAAATAAGTCTGATGTAAAACCACCTCTAATAATGCAAGAAGGAAAGATTTTTGTGCATTTGAGTAATCAGTTCTGTTAAGAAAAAATTGAACCACTGTAAGTCCAGACTCATGTGTAATCGATGTATATAGACTTGTAACATCAAAGCTAACTAGTGTAACTTCATGTTCTGGTAAATGTGTTGTGTCCTTCACATACTGTAAGATTTTGTCTTTTGTACCAATGGTTGTAGAACCTTATCAATGTATATTGCTATGGAGGATAATACCGATTCAGTACCTGCTACAAATTGGTGTTATAAGGTTCTCTTTAATAAGGAAAGCTTTAAGATCCTCCCCTATGATACCACTCTCAAAGGCTGTAAGTACAATATTCATAATACACTGTTGTATAGACACCAAAGGGTCTGAACTCATTTTCTTATATACCCTGGAATCCGACATCTGGGACATTATCTCATCAATATAATATTCCTTTTTTATAATAACCAATGCTCCTCCCTTATCTGCTGGCTTGAAGATCAGATTGTCATTATTTTTTAATTCCTGTAGGCATTTCCTCTCCTTAAACATTGTCAGTAGTAGGGGGTATAAAATTACTTTTATTACGTAAACCCACTTTCTGTAGTGATAACTGCGAATGTCCCAAACCCACATTACTATACATAGTGCTAGGTGTTATAGGTGTTTTAGAAAAATGGCGCTTTAATCTGAGATTACGGAAAAATCTCTGTAAATCAATATTAAGAGTGAATGATTCACATATACTGGTAGGACTATAAGAAAGCCCCTTTTGAAGTACTTTAGTTTGTAAGGGAGTCAATATATTATCGGAGATATTATATACTAACGTTTCTGCTGGGAATTCCATGCTGATCTCTTCGTTTGTTGTCTCCTTTCTGACGTCTGGATCTGTTCCCCCGATATAGCCCCGTTGCTTGTTGTGATCCACTGCGTTTCTTGTTCCCCCTGCATGTCTGCTGCCGGGGTCGGGGGACTGTAACATAAAAAAGAAGACGACGAGGCTGAGGCTGAACTCTCCGATGCACTCTCCCCTGTGTATCGCTCCGGGGTACACCAGCGGGGTTCCCTCCCTGTCGGTGCTCGTGTTGCTTTGTGTCTCCCTCTCGATCACGTGGGAGATCCCGGCGTGCACCGCGTTGCGTTCCACCACTCACTCTCATGCGGTTCCACTGGTAGATATTGCCGGTTCTGTAGTCCTCCGCATCCCTTTGAAATTTGAATCTTTTCCGCTCGTCTACCGTTCTCCGATGTCTGGAAATCACCTCTTCAGTGCGGGTAAGACTCTCCTTCAGCTCATTTGTGCGTACTGCCTGTTTCAGTTGCTGCTCCAATTCGGCAATATGTGTTTGCACATTGGGTATCGCTTTCTGTATATATTCAATGTTTAACAGGAGAATGTCAAAGGAACATTTATTTACAATTTGTTCCTAACGTTTAACAAAGTCTGGATCTTCCAGAAAAATGGTTGGTCACAGATTCACTCTTAAACCCCGTGGTATGCGTTGTGCTTTGTAATATTCTTTTAGAGTAATGGAGTGGAGATCCAAGCCTGTTAATCTCCTCTTTTCTTTCTCCAACTCTCGGGCCAGGTTATTGCCAGTGGGTTCAATCAAAAATGAATTGTTACTTTGTTCCAAACCCAAGATACGTATTGCATCTGCCTCTGTGTATTCGAAAACCGTAGGTATCTGTCAACTTGAGCCTTGTTGAGACATTTGTTATATCTTTACTCACAGTGTGAGCTACTCCTAGCAGGATAACTTGTTCCACACAATGTTGAAGTGCTCTACCTCTGTATGCTTTCTTTCGAAATCAGGTGCTCAGCAGTAAAATTTCCCGGCAGCATGCCGTGCACTTGCCACATTAATAGAGCTGCATCAGGGACTGCGTACCTTTAGAATCTCCTGTGTGCCCAGGGCAGCTCCTCTTTCCTTAAGTAGAGGTTGATGGAGCGCATGTGCATGTTGAGGTGAGCACGCAGCGTTTCGTGTGCGTACGCTCATAAGATCAACACATCATACTATGCAGAATGTGTGTGCACATGATCAGTTCCACATCTCTGGCTAAACCTATATTGTAGTAGTTGAACTATATCTAAGCACATTATTAAGAGACTGCTAAAAGCTAACTGGTTCAAGATTACAGCCAGGAGGAGACATTGGAGCCTAACAATCCTATACAAAACTTATAACTGACTCTGACAGTTTGTCAGATTTTAGTGAGGGGATATTAGGCCTATTATAATGATGGGTTAGGTTGCAAAATAAAAAGAATTGCCATATCACCTAAAATGATCATAGTTATGTTTTGCATGCTTTTCTATACATTTTGATTTTTATCTATAAAATCTCTAGAAACAGTATCAAGTTTTGCATTTCAGCTATTTGGAAGAACTGTCAATTAAGAAGATAAATGTTTATTCCTATGCAATAGGGATGATGCAAACATGTGGAGCAGAGCTGGCAACCTTTCTTGTTTGTTATAGGGCAACAAGCTTTGTGCTTATTGGTTCAGTAATGTGACTGACAGTATTGCTTCACAAAATTGATATTTTATCTGTTTTGTGAAACTGAGTTTTCATTTTCTTGATATGACTCCTGTGCCATAAAATCTTGCTCACAAATATCTATTTTGTCATTAAAATATAGCTTGGCATGCACTACATTGCATTACACCGTTACATAATCTGTACAAGTTTTTTTTTAATAATTCATTCTGTAAGTAACTTTACACATAACTGTGTTTGTTACATGGATGTTATACATTTGTGAGACAGATTGCTTAAGATTTACAGAATGGAGTTAGTAATATAATGATATCCTTTTGTGAACAAACCAGGTTTTGTTCACATTATTTAACAGAAATAGGTCTTTTGTCTATTTTTTATCTGTGCATATGGTCACAATACTTATGTACCCTGAGAGACATTCATTCTGTGTACTAGGGATATTTTTGTATACAGACTGTATTTGGGACAAAGGCACCCCAAACAAATGTAGTTGAAAAGTAAGACAAAAAAAACATAACCCAAGGAAGGTTCCTTGGTAGTGTAAGTACCTTTCTGTGGTCATTTTGTAGTTAAACTCTTATTTTATACGTTATATAAAGTATTATCTTTACTTGCAGCTTGCTGAACTATTTCTGTAAACTTCCATCATGGTGTAAGTGTGGCTTTTAAAATATTATTCCATTATATTCCAATACACATATACACAGTTGTAAATTGCTGTTGTTGGTAAGTGAATGTTAGTCCATAGCTAGTATAAAGGAAAACATCACTAGTAATGCTGTATTCCCCTGTCAAAATAAGAATTGTACCAAACATATTAGGCAGTGGCTATATCACCATTAAACACAATAATGGAGTGCTCTGACCTCATGTGACAAATCTCTTAGGATCAGGTGCTTGAACAGATCCAACCTGCCACAGGTCAGAAAATCAATACAAAAGTCCAATATACAATGGAGTGGCAATGTTTTCGGGCCTCACAGGACCCTCAAGGCTTGATAAAGGGTCCTGTGAGGCCCAAAACGTTGCCACTTATTGTCTGCTCATATGTTTTAAGCCAATAAATTCACTTTTTGTGAAGTTTTTTTTTTTTTTTAATAAAATATGAGAAATTCAGTTTTAGTAAATAACCCCTAAATGTAAATACATATTTTCCATTTTTAACTTTACTGGCCAGGAAAAAAGTACGATATCCAGTATATCATGTCCTGCTAATCACATGGCAAAAACTCAAAATATTGTTGGTAATATTTAAAGGGACACATGGTTAGGCATTATTTCATTATTTTGGGGACAATGTGACTCCCAGTAAATTGGCTTTTTGAAACCATTGAAAATGTGATCTATGTACTCTGTAAACCTTACTATGAATTAATGCAGTGCCTGGCCAAGGGTTAGGGGCACATGCTTCTTTCCTTACAATCGTGTACACAATTTTGAGTGCACCATTTTGAGTGCAACCCCGCCCCTCGCACAATTTGAACTTCACCCTAGACACATACCTCTTTTGTCTAGACAACTTTATTTTTTTCATTGTACAATATTAGGGATAATTTACCAAGCGCAACTGCAGTCCTGCAAATTTTGTTGCATTCATTGTATGAATAAATGTCATTTATTACAGGTATTTGTGTCTAAAGCCTCCCTTAAAGATGGAGGATGCTCCAGGGTTCCCACTGTGACCCATATCAATAAATGCAGTGTACTTGCACTTAAAGAATTATGCACAGATATCATTTTGTACACCAGGGTCCTTAAAGGAATTGTTCAGTGTAAAAATAAAAACTGGGTAAATAGATAGGCTGTGCAAAATAAAAAATGTTTCTAATATAGTTAGTTAGCCACAAATGTAATGTATAAAGGCTGGAGTTATTTGATGTATAACTT
The DNA here is from genome assembly GCF_017654675.1 of Xenopus laevis. Taxonomy (NCBI): domain Eukaryota; kingdom Metazoa; phylum Chordata; class Amphibia; order Anura; family Pipidae; genus Xenopus; species Xenopus laevis. The sequence goes on along the minus strand of NC_054381.1, from coordinate 90,888,130 downwards.
GTCAGTCAGAACCCAACTTCCTGCTTTTAAGCTCTCTTGGTTTACACTGACTGGTTACCCTGGCTACCAGGCAGTAACCAATCAGAGACTTGAGGGGGGGGCCACATGGGTCATATCTGTTGCTTTTGAGTCTGAGCTGAATGCTGAGGATCAATTACAAACTCACTGAACAGAAATGTACCATGTGGCCCCCCTTCAAGTCGCTGACTAACTCAGAGTTATAGAGCTGAAAAGCAGGAAGTTGGATTCTGGCTGTTTTATTAGACATCTGTTCACTCCATCTGTTATATATGACATTTTTGGCTAACTAACTATATTAGAAACATTTTTTATTTTGCACAGCCTATCTATTTACACAGTTTTTATTTTCACACTGAACTATTCCTTTAAATGACATCCCAACACCAAAGACTTTCATTGCAAGTGTGCAAAATTTATTGGCATCAAAGTGAAAACACAGTTCAGTACAGTCACAAGTAAATCACTGCATTGCGGGTAAAAGCATGGCAACTTGTGCCCCAAATTGCACTTTGCATATGGCACTTGTGGTTGTAAACAAGACCTATTGAGATCTCTTAATAACTAATAGTTTCTGGAAGCCATTGGGCAGAATTCTATGGAAATTACAAAATCTGGAATGGAGTTGTAAAGAAAAGTTTCTGCAAGAATTACCTTTTACCCCCTCACACTCTCTCATTTTCAGTTTCCATTTTAGCTTGAGACATGCTAGATTTATTGCTTTGCTGGACTCAAATTATGTTTTCCTAGTTGCTAATGAGGTCCCAGCAGCGTTTAACAATAACATGCAATTGCAGCCTTACTGAATTTTCTTATGGACTTCTCTTATGTCTTTAGTGACCACAGAAGTAGCTGGTGGTGTCTTCTGAAGTTATGTTTTATTATTTTAATTGTATTGTTTATTTTAAGCTTATATTGTATTTTACAAATCTATGAAACAGAAGCCTCATATATTCAAGAAGCTGGCATGGGGTAATAGAAAGGTACAGCTTTTAGTTTCAGAATTTCTTCCGAACAAACATCATGCAGCAGCAGTTACTGCCCTAGGCACCAGCCAGCAACACACCTCCTTTCTTCTCAGATCTGGGTATGCACAGCATAGGAAAAGCCCTGAAGCTATAAATGCAGGGGCTGCATGACAAAGGATCCAAATGACCAGGAGCCAGATTGCACTGGTTTATGTTTAGAGATTGGCAGAATCAGATGAAGCTGTGATTTGGTGAGAAACAATGAGTTAAGGCAGGGGAAATCTGGGCTGGGGTGGAGATAGAGAGGGATGTGGTGTCAGCGGAAGAAGCAGTTCACTTCCTTATCTTCTGAACAGGTAGAAATATCCTACCCACCCTCCCCTGTTTTGCATATTTTCAAAAATGTCAGGAGTTTTCTCCTTTATGCTCTCATATTATTTATTGATAACTGGGTGTGGATGTTTTTCTGAATTCACTGTTTTATTGTGTTCTTTATGCTGAAAAAAGTGAGAGTCAACATTGTATTAATTTATGTTAATTCCAAATGCTTGATCCTGGGAATGTTTCCAATTGCCATTGGGGTCAGGAAGGAATTTTTTCCCTCCTGATGCATAATTGGCACTGGCTTCAGGTTAGGTTTTTTGCCTTCCTCTGGATCAAAACAGTGAATATAAGATCTATTTTAATTTTTCTTTGTCACAGCAGCAGTAGGACTTTGCCAGATTACAGCTCAGGTACATTTAGTAGAGGAAGAAAGGAGGTCCTCTCCTGTGACTGCATGGTGGGTTTTTTTAGATGGGGGGGAAATAATTCAAAAACTATAAAAAATAAAGGCCAATTGAAAACTTAAATTAGCCATTCTACAACATATTAAAAGTTAACTTAATGGTGAACCATCCCTTTAATGTCAACATCTCTTATAATTGCTGCTGGATTGTGGCTCTGGTCTCTGGTCTGCAGTTTCCTGTGAGTTTTATTTATGAATACTGTATAAATGAATGCATCACAGTTCTTCCTGAAGGCTTTATCTCAGAGACACGTGATGGGGTAAAGCAAAACAAAAGCAAGAGCCCCTGAATCTAGAAGGTCAACCAAGATGGCAGCTCAGATCATTCTAAAGCTGGTCATAGATGTACAGATTTTAGCTTCATGTCGTACGAACGATCTTCCGACCTGCAACTAACCTTTCAGATTAAATACAGTAGTAAAAGAACAAATCAGACAATGTTTTGGCCATGACAGCAATCATAGGCAAGTCCAACAAATACTATTGACAGTCACCCACTAATATTGTCAGATAGGCAATACATGCAGAGATATTATCGTTAGCCAACAGAAATCTTCTAACCTGTCCAATCGACTAAAGGGCCGATCACCATGTCACAAAAAATGCAGGGACAATCCACATACGGTCCACAAATTGTATGAAAATAATCTTAGAGCAACTTTATCTATGGGTCTATGGCCATCTTAAGTTAATTACAGAGGTCTGTACAAACCTTTTTAGTGCTAAAACAGATGAGATTAAAGGGATTCTGTCATGGGATTGACAAAATGTCTAGCCCCATGTCAGATTTCAAAATTGAATATAAAAAAATCTGTTTGCTATTTTGAGAAATGGATTTCAGTGCAGAATTCTGCTGGAGCAGCACTATTAACTGATTCATTTTGAGAAAAAGTTTTTTCCCATGACAGTATCCCTTTAAACTAGATCTCTTAATTATAAAGTACAACCTGCAAAAGCTGTTTGAACATCTATCACCTAGTTTAGAATAAGATACTATGCTCAGCTATCACAGTCCATACAATCGCTCTCTGGTTTTTTAAGAAGTCTCCAGCCTCTACTCAGAAAACAGACTTTGAAGAAACAACATTTGGCTAGTGATATTGCCAGAACAATCCGAAGGAAATACCCCAGAGGAGTAGGTGGAAAAGTGGCTTATCAATACCTTTCATAACACAAACTTACCAGCACCTTTGCTGTTGAATGAGCACATAAGATCCCAACTAGAACTCCCCCGCCTCTCCAAGGCATTTAATTGACCGCTTGCTAAAGATAGAGATACCATCCTCAGAATGGTAAGAGAAACCGCCACCAATCTATAATACAAAGCCAGCATTATATGTGTTTTGTTGAATACAAATCCACAGAATAGCCTCTGAAGTGCAAAAGTAAAAAGACAAGTTCCAAGATGCCAAATGAGGCAGCAAATACAGTATGCTATGGTTTGTCCAGCCAGTAGTCGGCACATGGCTTAAATCTAGGAACAATACACCTTGAAGTATATGGAGCCCTAACCACCAACCAACCATGCAGTATGAGTAAATATGCATTGCACTGATAATCTTTGCTACATAATAACACCTTTAACTTCTGTGTTTTCTCATTTTGATTTTGTGTTTTAACATAGGGGCCGATTCACTATGGGCCGAATATCGAGGGTTAATTAACCCTCGATATTCGACTAGGAATTAAAATCCTTCGACTTCGAATATCGGATAATTCCTTCGATCGAATGATAAAATCCTTCGAATCGAACGATTCGAAGGATTTTAATCCAACGATCGAAGGGATATCCTTCGATCAAAAAAAGTTAGCCAAGCCTATGGGGACCTTTCCCATAGGCTAACATTGACTTCGGTAGCTTTTAGATGGCGAACTAGGGGGTTGAAGTTTTTCTTAAAGAGACAGTACTTCGACTATCGAATGGTCGAATAGTCGAACGATTTTTACTTCGATTAGTTCGATTCGAAGTCATAGTCGAAGGTCAAAGTAGCCCATTCGATGGTCGAAGTAGCCCAAAATAATCTTCGAAATTCGAAGTTTTTTACCTTCGAATCCTTCAATCGAAGTTAGTGAATCGGTCCCATAAGGTTCTATTGGGGAATGCAATATGTTTCACTAGTGCAAAAAAGTTTGTAAAGACCATTGCAAACATTAGCGAGCACAATTTTCTTTGTTTGCGTACTTTTTCACCAATTTCAGATCTTAATGAATTCATAGGAAAGTTTGCAAACATGCACAGTGTATGTAATAAAATGTTGCAATCACAAGTGTTTTTGCAATAAAATATTTAATGAAACTCCAGAGCAGGTTGTAACGATTTCCTTTGCATAGCGATAATGAGGGATGTAATATTCGTTAGTGCATGATTTTACATTGCAAGTTGTGCTAAACATTCACAAAAATGCAGTTTTGTAATGATTTAAATTACATTTCCCCTCAAAGGAGAACTCAACCCCTAAATGAGAAAATCCCCATCCACTACCTCAATAGACCCCCTCTCTGCTTCCTTCCCGCATAGTGCATTAGTGCAAAAAGTGTCCTTGAATGTCAATCTCATGTAATCATGCAGTGTAGTGCAGATTTATCGCTGGCGATTTATCTCCTGTGCCATTGCCCTAAAGGAGAACTAAACCCCCAATGAGAAAAGCCTCATCCACTACCCTCAACAGTCCCAATGCAGAGTGCATTAGTGCAAAAAGTGCTTTGCATCTTAGATTTTTTTTTTGATCCTCTTCCTTCCCTTAGACATTTTACAGAGCTTTCTGGCACATGGCCAGTTGGCGCGAATACTGGACTGGTTCCAACTGCACATGCGCTAAATAGCTCAGTGTTGGCGGTCCCTTTCTAAAGAAAACCAAAGATGTGGAAGCTACGCTACTCTGCATAGAGAAGTGAGATTGACATTCTGGCAGGCTGCAGGGTTTCCTCTTGAGGAAACTTTATGCAATTTTGGGTGTCTGAAACAGCACATGGGTTTTACCAGCAGCAATTCACATTATTGCCGATGGGAACGTTTTTACTGGAGATTAGTCAAAGCAGAGATTTATCACTGGCAATTAATCTCCTGGTGTGCCATTGCCCTTAAGTCTTAGATTTTTTGATTGTTATCAGCTTTTTGATATTATCCACATCATTTCTCTAACCATATTAAGGCTTGTGACATACGGGCAGATTCAGGGAGATTTAGTCGCCTGGCACAATGAAAAGTCGCCTGTGCTAAAGCACATGCGACGCTTCGTTTTCCTCTCGAGGAAACTTCGGACGACTTTGGAAAATGAAGCTCAGCGTGTGCTTTAACGCAGGGGACTTTTCATTATAGCGGACAGGAAGACACACAAAGGCAGTTCGGGGAGATTGTCGCCCAGACGAAAGGCAATTAGTCGCCAGGCGACTAAATCTCCCCGAATCTGCCTGTGTGTCACAAGTCTAAAGATTCTCTGAAAAGGTTCATTTAGTATTTTACTAGAAACAGAGTTCACATTCCATACAATAATACATTGCACAATCTTCTCAGCACACCCATGGAACACACCTCATGCACACAGACATTTTTTCAACCACTCCTTAATATCTCTGTGAACTACTTTTCCATGGTATATATAATTAGAACAAATTACCCCATCGATGTGTGTGTTTGTATGAATATATGACACAGCAAGAGTCACACATTCCTCAAAATAATACCTTGGTGCCAGACCCAGCAGAGAACTGATATGATTAGTAAGTAATTGCATTCGCAGGGTTTGAAGTAGATAATCAGCTTTTAATTCTCTTTCATGGTTTATTGATATCATATATGAAATTATTTTTTTCATGTTACACCATGTAGAGAAGCTACAAAAGCTTATTTTATATATAAAATAAATAAAAATATAATATTGCACTTATTCTACTCATGAGATTTTGCATAATAAAAGTAACAAAATGTAATTTTAAGACACAATCGTTTTCAGTGATTTTAAAGATGTTTTAAATAATTTGCTGTTGCAAGCAGCATTTGTCTGTACCTTTCTATCCTCTTCACTGCTTGACTGACTTCAGAAACAGTGTAGCAGAAATCAGCTCTCCTCCAGCTCCCATTTCCTGCAGTATATTGCATGCTTATGTTATTTCCTTTAATCAGAGGTCTATTAATTATCTGTGATGAGCAAGCTTTTTGCCAGGTTAGACTGAAAAATTCGCACCAAAAAAAAGTTGCGCAGTCACCATGAAAACCTGCCCATTGACTGTAATCTGATTTGTGAATTTTTTGTACAATTTTGGTCAAGCGAAATGGGACTGATTCACTTATCACTATCATTATGGAGGAGAAAGTAAGTAGCAGGCATAACATACTTTTAATATTATTGACATTTACAAATAACATTTCAACACTTTTTAAATAATGTATATTGAAAAGTTGTTTATAATTTAAATAAAAACTTTATTCAATTGCTTGCCCATCACATTTAAAGGGCAGCAAGCAGATAAAGTTAATAAAACACCCTTCACTTTTAAAAATAAAAAATAGGACACAACTGAGGCAAGAGATACAGGGGCCCAAGGCCACCCAAGGACAACCTCCACCTGTTTGAAGCCATCCACCACTTGCTACCAGACTGATCCCCTCTCCTGCTATTCCCATTGCTGCATGCAGAGAAAGTGGTGCAGTTGCAGGTGTGACATTATATATAAAAGGATTTACGTCTCCTTTAAATATTATTTTGTGTCGTAGTCCAGAATATTGATGATTAATCTCTCCATACAGCCACAACAGGCTCAAACTACCTGAAGCTTCAAAGAGGCCTAGGGAGTGGTGGAAGGCAGTCAACCTTTACTGGACTAAACATTAGTCAGCAGTTGAGTGAGATTACTTGTTTGTGATAGGTGGACAGACAGCAAATAAGCACTACCTAATAGTTTGAAATTGTTTAGTGGTGAGCACAAGTTTTCCATTTGTGAGAATTCTAAAACTACTACCAGCCTACAAGTGGCAGCAGCTGAAGGTTTGGACTAGTGGATTGCATCAATAGCTGCTAATGACTTGCAGAAGCAAATCACTGGCTAATGCTGTTATTAACAAAGCTCTCATTGGCATGTTGGAAGAGTCGCCATCTCCACTCTGCAAATGTTTGCCACAAATTTTACACCATTCATGGAAATGCTGCATTGTGGGAAAAACATATCGCTTTGTGTTTGAAAAATGCAGTATGCTGTGTTTGTAAGGAGTGGGGGGGGCTGTTTATCAAAATCCATATTTGTGTCGTTTTATAGGTTTTTTTTAACATCGACAAAACATTTTAAAAAGCAATAATGTCTACTCATTTATTATTAGATATGAGTATGAAAAGCATCAACGAATAACAATATGAAGACTTAGAAATTCTTGAAACAAACATTTTTTTAACAGTCTAAAACCTTGAAGTCCCTAAATATTTGCCAAGGACAGCTCCAATTCACATGGCCTCAGCAGCTTAGATGGCATACTTTTACATACAGAGTTTGTTGTGGTTTTTGCACTTAATATAGAAAATTTCCTGTTTTAAACCAATTTTTTTACAGGCAAGATACTAAAAATTTCAAATCATAAAAAAAAGTGTCACCAGGCAGCCCAGAGTTCCAATGAACAATATGTAATGCATTCCTTTTTGTGACTTTGTTTTAAAAGGACCCATTTAGATAAGAATGCTGCTGCCTTGTTTAATACTAGTGATAATGCCTAGGGAGGGAAACTTGTACCATGCACTTTCAATGCTCAATCTGTGTAGAGGACAGATATTACTTGCTTATTTCTGACCAATTACAGCACATATCTAATATAATATCAATATAAACACAATATTAAAAAAACACTGTATATGGCTTAGTAGATAGGATTGCCACCTATTCTGTAAGAAAATACCATCTTTTTTGTATTTCTGACTTTCTGCTTATCAATAACGTTGGTGCCAAGCATAATTAGTATTGGCCAGGTAGCAACCATCTGTGGACCACTTTGCTTCAAAAATTATGGAGAAGGATATTGCTGGGTGAAGGTTATGTTAAGTGATGTCATTTTGCTGTGTATAAAGATCTTCCATGGTGAACGTGCAAGAATGATTAATCTTACAATCCTAGGTGCTTTGAAGCATGGGTGGGATATACCAAATTCTGCTTCACTTTGGCACAGAAATTCACATAATTCTAATGTCCCTCAAGCCTGCTTTCCAAATGATGCTGAGACAACAGCTGTAGGGTTATGACTGCTATGCCTCATTATTTCCCAGCACCATTTCCCCTTGATAAAATAAGAAAATTTTAAAAAGTAACTATTTTCCTGAATCTGATCCCAAAAGACAAATTGCTATAAATATTTTATTAACCACATTGTCTTATTGACTGCCTCTGCACAGATCTGTATTTGGGGTAATATTGCATGTATAGCAAAGGAGGGCAGTAAAATTGTGCAATGGCAATTACATTTTCATAAAGGAAGCTTTGTTCAATAACACATCCAGCCCACAGTAACTGCAGGTTATAAGTTTGTGCAGCTGGAAGATGCCAGGTACAATTGATTTTTTAATAAAACATTGAAGTCAAATTGTGCATATATATTCCTGATTATTTGCAATTATGCAAGCATTTATATTCCCCTTATGCAATATATTAGCTTACTTAGTAGGTTATTATTACACATAAAAAGAGAATTGAACTGACTTCCACATAGTGGTCTAGTTGCCTCATACATTCATAATGGATTTATAGTCAATTTGTAATACGCTTGGCTCTCCTTTGTTCCATCTGGTGAAAGTGTATACTTGTTAAAAATTACACTGCAACTCACTGAATACATTTTACAGATGGAAATATTTTTCTCCCTTTCTTGGTGTTGGTGGGCAGCTAGAATTTTAATCAACACCCCAAACTGTTATAAGATTTTAAATACAGTATATTGCATGAAACTGAAATTCAGCTTTCAGTTTTTTACTGAAATGATAAAATGGCCTATTACTCCAACGGAACACGCAAAATTGTACTAAGAAGTTGTCAGTTATTTCAGTTCTTTTCATTTCTTTGAAGGGATGCAATTAATTTAGAATTTCAGGGTCCATAGTCATTATTTAGCTGATACCAAAATGAATCCAGATTTACAGAATATGGCAAATGGCTTGATCAAAGAAAAAACGGGATTGTCTGTATTTCACATCCAGATTTTGCAGGGACCATTTATGGCCTCTGCATTGAGGACGTTACACATAATAAATATATTGCTGATTGTTTAGAAACCATACTGTATTTTTTACAGTGGTGTAGCAAAGGGCTTAAGGTACCTGGGGCAAATTTGCAACAGGGTCCTACCTTTTCACTGCTCTAAAACCCATCTGTTAGCAGCTGTTTTTTTTTTTTTAAAGGTTTTTATTTAGGTTTTCAAGGGAGGGGGACAAAAGAAAAAAGGGGAGAAAAAAACAAGTAATAAGTACGATAAATACAACATTGTTCATGTCAGGTTACAACAATCATATCTCATCCGGGGTGGGGAATAAATTATTCTTTGTTGGCTAACAGGATTAACTAGGCATCTCTACTAGATTAGTGTCTAGCCAGGGGTTCCATATCTTTTCAAATTTGGCTGGACAGCCTCGGGCAATGTAAGTGAGTTTGAGGGATGGTAAGGTTTTGTTGATTAAATTAATCCAAGCTTAACCGTTGGGGTGCTGTTTCCCATCCAACCCATCACAACCAATTTCTTAGCATAATACAATGTTGTTCTCATAAGTATTCTCCTCCTATTCAGTGGGAGCAACTCCTCTACTAACCCCAGTAAACAGACCTCTGGGGAGCATATATGTGGTAGGTCAAGATTTTCTGCTAGGTACCGCGTAACCTGTTTCCAAAATTTCTGTATTAGAGGGCACTGCCACACTAGGTATAGGAATGATGCCATAGGCTCTTGATATCTTGGGCAAAGGTTGCCACCCTGTCTACTCATCCTTCCCAATCTAGCTGGTGTGATGTATAGCTGATGAGTAAATTTGTACTTTACAAGCCTGTCTCTGAGTGAGATTAAGCCATCCTATAGGTAGTCAGTAGCTTTGTCCCATTGTTCATCCCTAAGGGTTGCAATAGATTGTTGCCAGTTAGCAGCTGTTAGCTCTGAACCAGGGCTTGCTGAACTTTAGTGGATTTTGGCTGCATTGATGCAGAGACCCTGACCTCTGTATGTTCCTGGGCCCCATTGGATCTGTTGTAGCTGTTCTTATGACTGTCTCAAGAATCCTGTCCTATAATGGCACTGGAGAAAAACATATTAAACATTAGGAGCTAGTCATAAACTTGGCAGCAGCCTGACCCCCACTTCAAACCCTCAAAAGTATTGGTGTAGGAGGCTGGAAAAATGTCACCTAATGGGTGATTAGAAAATAATAGAACAAAAATTACCTTTATATAAGAGTAAAATGCATAGGGCATCTAATACAGCATAATGCAGTGGGGACAAGTGTCAGTGTAATTAGCAAAACAGAGACTAGCTAACTTATAAACATAGACTTTTATAGTTACAATCCTGCAATTTACAGATACTGCATCACTGCTGTATAAAAGGCATCATTTAAATAGAGCTGATTATAATACAGGAGGTAATCCACTGCTCTCAGCTGCAAAACTGTTATAACACAATATTTTCTCTAAATTATTTTCAGCATTCTGCCCGTGAATAGTTTTAAATAGCTTTTTTATGTTAATGTTTGTTTTTTATACAACTTTTCAAATAACATTCATGTATTGGTTTTAATGTTCTCACTGAAGCTACTGGGCTAATTTCATCATGCTGAATTTATTGAAAATTGTAGGTATTTTTTCTATATCCCTATATCAGTCCTCCGGACAGGGCCTCGTGTGACTACAATACATATTGCATTTATTATATTTCCTATTTTATTGTACCTTATTACTTTATTTTAAATGATTCCCTGTATTCATTATGAATCCCAGAATAACAACAGTTCCACTGTGGTACAAGTAGGCCTCTCTGTTGTACAAAAGATAAACAAATGATTCATGCTAAGAGTTATTTTCAATATAAAAGGAATTGTAGCTATTTCTTTTAGAGATCATCTTTCAGTATTGTAAACATGCCCAGAATCCTTATGCAGTTTTAAGCAGGGCTGCGCTGACTGGTTTCTTTTTAACCTCTATCACCACCTGAAGGAAATGCACCAGTTTGCAATTCATCTCTTGGAGTAGCCCTCCCTTCCCAAAGTTTAGTGGTCACAAAGGTCAGCATAGGGTGTTCATACTTTCTCTGGTGGAAGCAAGACTGCAAACTGTGCTTTCAGCTGCAATAATATATCCGACATAGAGAAATGTACTGTACACACTGGCATCTGCTATGTTCTCTGCGGCAAAGAGGACACCTGATGCTCTACCTTTCTGTATTCCCTCCCGCAACTTCATCTGGAATTATTTTCTACACTGGAATGGAAACCAGCAGGGGATGAGGATGTCAGATGTTAGCATGTTCGAGAGACAATTATATCACTGTCAGAGAACTGTTTTAATATAAATATACCTGCAAGGCACAGAGGATTCTCATGAAAAGTGATGAGGTTTAAAGCTGACATTTATCTATCGGGTGATCCAGATGGTACAGGATCCATTTCACGTGGTAGTACAGGTGGTTAAACAAGATGTTAGGAACTAACAGATAAGATACATTCTCTTCAAAAGAGGCCCTTGTATTTTTTTCGGTAAAATGAAAACTGCCTTCTCGAAATTTATATGGAATAATAAGAAATCAAGACAAAAATATCCCAGATATGTACCTGTATTACGTAGCGACTCACTTGTTCCACATTCAACAATGGAATCTGGGAAAAGAAAAGAAAAAATATTGGATTAGTATGGAACAATATTTTTCCAAAGTTCCTCTGTCTTACATTATTTAGGCCTCAATACAAAATATCCCACGAGAGTGTCTTAAACATCCACTGATTGCGTCCACTATTCAGATATGGAACAACAGTATGACAAAATGTTATTTATCTATAGCCCCCTCACCACTATTCCCTGTATCTGGAAACCTAGATTTTACACCTAGCATAGAGGGCAGGGCTTTTGCAAATTGGGAAAAAACAAATAATAGGGAAACAACAATTTCCGATTTCTTACAGGATGGGAAAATAACACCCTTGCAACAAATACAGGTAACAAGAAACAATTGCATCACTACATAACCTTCCTGAAACTTACATTACTCAATAGAGAGTACACCTTGTGGGAACAGTTAAATCTCAAAGCAAAGACAATTAAGAGACCTCTCTCTACATTCTATAAAGGATTAATATCAAATATACCAGGTAACAATAATGTGACAGAAGCAAACTGGGAGAAGGAACTAGAGACACTTGGAATCACATATACACGTCTATGGACAAAAGCTCAGTAGCCTCCGAATCACAGGAAGCTAACTACAAACTGATAACCCAATGGTACTATACTCCTCAAAAATGTAACAGAATATATATTATAGTGTCAGATAAAACTGGAGATGCTTGGAACAATTATACACATAAGGTTTGAATGTCCAGGGCTTAAAAAATTCTGGAGAGATGTTGTTAAGGTAATCCAATCTGTGACTCCTTTGCCAAACAAAATATGCATTCCCTCCCTGGTTGCACTAGGGATACAAAACAAGTGGTAACTAACCACCTGACATTTTATACAGTATAGTCCAAGCGGCTAACACACTTATACCTAAGAAATGGATGTGCAGACTTTCTCCTACTCTACAAAAATGGTGGACAGCTATGGAGGGGATTTAGAAATATAAGGAAAATAAAACAATGAGACAAGGATCTTAAAGAAAATATAAAAGCATATGGGATCCATGGATAAACTATAGCAACAAACTAAGTTGAGTATCAGGTAATACAAACACAAACCCAAACTGAATGCAGATTTCTAAAAGAGGCTAACAGTACTTAAAGGCAAGAAAATATATGGTATGTAAAGGTGAACTCAAAGGAATAAATGAGAACCAAGCGACTGAACCTCCTTTTCTTATCTTTGTATTCATGTTCTTCCCCAATCTTTATGTTGGACGCTTTATTATTAACCCCATGAACAAGGGGATATGTACTTATGAACAGTGAAGTAGTAATGTATGGAATGTTCTGAAAATTACAAAACTGTCATTTATATATGCATGTTCCCCCCACCCTGCCTACCCTTTCTTTCTGTAAGTTCCTCCCTATAAAGTTTGAAAAATAAATAAAGAATTCTCAAAAAAAAGAATAGTTTATAGAAAAGTGCCCAACAGGGCAGTATTTATCAGTGCAAGTTTTATACCACTGTGTTATTTGAATACTGAATAGGAGTTCAATTTCATAGAAATAAGAAACATTCTTGTATAATCAATTACAAATTCAGTACTATTTTCCTTCACTATCTCAAGCTTAGCATTGTGTCTGTGCATGTATATTTGTGTTGGAAACTGTAGTTTTGAGTGATAGTTAACTCTAATACCTTTAAACCAGGGGTCATTTACAGTCACAAGTAGTGTGCTAAGTGCAATCACCATGTTTTTACCCAGAATGCAACATTTACCTCTTGATTCCAGCATAGTTGCAGACACCAAAAGTGCTGGTTTTTATACAACCAAAACTTGCCTCCGAGCCTGGAATTCAAATATAAGCACCTGCTTTTGAGGCAACTGGGAGCAACATCCAAGGGGTTGGAGAGCAACATGTTGCTCATGAGCTACTGGTTGGGGATCACTGGTCTAGACAAAGGGCACACAAACCAATATATCTCACTTACTGTAACTGTCAATCACAAAGAGGGACTGGTTGCTGAGAGAGGAATAGTGAAGAGCAATTTGATTATGTCAGAATAAATACAGAATTTTAAATTGATAATATTTAGAAAGTTTCTTTTTTCCATAAACTGAAAATTAAGTCTGGGATCCCTACTTTGTAGATCTGGGAGGGCAGTGGTAAAACCTTTATACAGGCAAAAGAGCTATTCCAGAATGCTTGGATCCTAGGGTTTTCTGGATAAGGGTTTTTTTCTGTAATGTGGATCATCATACCTGAATTGAATTGTTTTTTCTTGTAGTTCAAGGAAGTCTTAACATTTTTATCCAACGAGACAGCTCAAAAGCATCAATTGTCCAGCTCTCTGCCTGACTGATAGCTTTCCACTCCCTACCATATTCAATACTGGGAGGACTGTATCTCTGACCATACAAACTTTTTGTGATAACATGATATCTCTGCTTTTTAATACAGTGTTATAAAACAACATAATCATAAGAAAGAATTAGGCTACAAATACTACAACTTGTTTTTAGGGCTTCTATACCAGCCCAAGGCAAGCACAATCCATTAGCAGTGAAGATCCTTACCTATACACTTACATGAAGCTTAGTAGCTGACTCACACTATGCAGTAGACAAATACAAGAGTCCTCTGCACTCAACCCATTATCAATATATTTAAGACATTTTGTGCATACTGCTACTGAAAAATGCCTTACCCTTTAAACAAAACAGGGATTGTTTGTCCATGTATTGCAATATATTTAAGCTGGCCAACTACGTCAAAGTCATCCCATATCTGGCCAGTCCTATGCTCAATTTTCATCTGATTCATTAAGAATTATATTGCTTCATTATACATTTTACAAAGGGACTAAGTTTTACCTGTAAAGTAAAACTCCTTGTTGTAGCTCCCACCCTTTCCAACTATAGTCAGGTGATCCCACTGGTGTCTAATAAAAGGGCAGCCAAGTTTGGGAGTTTTGCTTTGAAAGTAGCAAGTTGCAGGAAAACTTAGTCCCTTTGTAAAATGCGGATTAACACTACCTGAGGCCCCTAGGCTACACTTTCTACAGGGACCTACCCCCGGCCCAACCCCCGTATACCCCCACATACCCACGACCGCCATATTGAAAAGGCACAGAATGACCAACTCTCACCTGGGTTTCTCTCACTTCTCTCTATGCCTGGGTCTCTCTTTCTTTCTTCTCTACGCCTATCTCTCTCTCTCTCTATACGCCTAAGTCTCTCTCTCTATTCTCTATGCCTGAGTCTCTCTCTCTCTCTAATCCTGGATCTCTCTCTCCCCCACTTTAGCTGTCTTTCTCTCTTCTGTGGGTGTGTCCCCTGTCCTATGGTGTCAGTGAAGCCCTCTTTCCCTATCCTGGGCTCTGGTCTCCGTTATAGTGGGGGGGGGAGAGGGTTGTAGGCCGGGGAGACCCATTTGAGGAGCCAGGGTGCTGGTGGTCAGTCGATACTCACTGAACTGCTGCCACCCCTCAGACCGAGCAGGGCATTCCTGGGGCCACTGTCACATTGCTTGGTGCAGGTTCCCAGAGGAAGCGGCCAGGGGATCAGGCAACTTGGGCCAGTAGTTGTGATCCTGCCCCCGTGTTCTTCTCATCTTCCTCCTGCATAGCAGCTGCGCGCTCTCGCCTTTCCAGGCACCCACACGTTCTGAACTCCTGCTGTCAGGCCGAGGGTCTGGCTGGAGAGTCCAGGAGGAGCCGTGGGGAGAGCACATACCAGGCCCATGGCAGTGCAAAGTCCCATCTCATGAGACTTATGATGTCATGGCCACAAAGCGCCATTTAAACTTCTGGCAGCCAGGTCGCGGTCTACCAGGAATATTACCAGCATCTACTGGTAGACCATGTCCGCAGTGAATGTCCTGGGCTTCCCTGAGCTACAGGCGGTGCACACAGTGGACGCGCTGGACTGTGACATTTTTTTAATTGCAAAAAAACCAATGGGCCTCTGACCATTATGGGCCCCTAGGCTATAGCCTAGGATAGCCTAGGCATTAATCCGCCCCTGTCCACAGCTTATCACTGCCACAGGGACCATCTCTATAAACTTTAAAAAAGAGCGGAGTGCAAAGAGATAATGCTATAAGAAAACTGGATTCTTAAATGTAACAAAATATGTGCAGTCTTTATTTTAGATTTTTATTTCCTCTTGTTGACTTGCTATACAATAGGCTTGATTTAATAGTAAGTGCATATTCCAGGCCCTAATCATGTCTGTCTGTAACTGAGTCATAAAATAAACAGACCATGGGACATATGAATCAATAGCATTTATATTTAGCCAGTTGAGATAAGAAACTTTCCCACCCCTCTGCCTGTGAATATTGGCACATATTAGCAAATTGACCTGATTACATTAGGAGTATTATTAAGTGACCTTTTAACTTTTTCTAAAACCTTTACCAAAGGAGTGAATACATTACTTTTAACCTCTGTGCTAGTTTCACAAGATTGACTAAAATATAGCTATACTGTTTTCCTAACGTTAGCAATAGTGGGTATAAATAAAGGATACAGAACAAGAGCCCTAGTCCTATGCTCTCAATAGTAGGCCTATCAAATAAGTCCTTTACTACTACTACTACATATGTTTTTGATCCCAGATTTAAATGAAGCTTGTTGAGGATCAAGCACACCAGTTATGTACAATGATAAATGTTATTCGTGGGAATTGCTTGACTTTAAATCCAGAGAACACCTGCTGCCCTGAGAAAAACCTATGGAAAATAACTACCCCAGGTTCCTGATAACGGATCCCATACCTGTACTCGTCACTTGAAATGAGCCAACCTGCACAGACATTACCTTCTACCACAACATAAAAACCCTTAAAACCCCACTGTGGGAGCGAGAGACAAAGAAGAGCCTGATGTAAAACCTCCCATTGCTTTGTAATTAAGAGATGCTAAATATTTCAGATACCTACTGTAGATTGTGATACATATTCCAGTTTACCAACACAGTTACAAAGTATTCAACACTGTCTTATATACTGACTTAGTAATAATAAATATGTAATAATATAGTACATTTTCTAACCAAAAAGAGTCTTCGAAAGTGTTGAGATGTGAACTGGAGCACATTTAATTAGGGGTTTATGTCCCCTTTAAAGATTCTTTTTAGCCTCTCGCTCCCACAGTGGGGTTTTACAGTTATGTTTTCAGTGTATAAGAATGCAGGCAATGCAAGTATTCCGAGAAGCTTGCTTGATGTCTGGACTTCTTATAAAAGCTTTACACCACAGTTATTACTAACTACCAGTTCTTAGACATTTTGCTGTTTGTGTTGGCAAATTTTCTGTTTTGCTTGTTGTACTGAACAGACTAATGCTGTCACTTGTGCAGATTTTAAAATGTGTCACAATATATCATGCTGTGGCCAATGGGCGGTCTGAGGTGGCCATGCACTGGATGCTTAAAATAGGCATTCATTTAAAAAAAAAAAATCTTGACCGTTCTTCACTATACAGAAACTACATGGACATGTATCTGACAAGCATGAGTATATTGTAATATAACCACGTACTATTTACTACAGTAACATCAAAGCTTTCCAGGCTTTTGTTACTGTCAATTTGCAGGTTGAGTGGCAATAATTGTTTTAACAGAAGATTTCCAATATTTCTTGTTTTCTCAAGACATTTACACCCATAGCCTGTAGTATTTCCCCCGTATATGTATGTGTGTGAGGGTGAGGGCAGCAGGGTTGTTGTCATCAGAGAACACTTGACTGTTTGACTGCTAGTTCAGGAAATGTGTAGAGTCACTTGGATATAAAGGGATGCAAATAACAAGTGTTCCCAGAGGGAAGGATATTGGTATTTGTCTTCACTACAGCACAAATTCATCTTCAGGTGTGAAAAGGGAACAGTGAGCTTCTCTCCCTGACATGGTTTACTGACAAATACATTAGAGTAAGACAGGGTTGGAGGCCTTTTAAAGGATATTTAAATTCTTATTAATTTATTGTTATTTATGATTTCTTTGAAGATTGCAAGATATTAACAAAAATACTTACTGCTAATATAGCAGAACTGTTCTGATGGTGATCTATTTAGAAAAGACATGAGGAAAAAAAAACAGATAACTTTCTAAATGTCTTTCTTGAGCATAGAAACATCAGAACTGTTCTCTTTCTGTCACATAGTTACATAGTTAAATCGGGTTGAAAAAAGACAAAGTCCATCAAGTTCAACCCCTCCAAATAAAAACCCAGCATCTATACACACACCCCTCCCTACTTTAGTTAGTATCACAATAGCCTTTGATATTACGTCTGTCTTCTGGCACATACTGAATAACAGAAACTGACCAGAAGGTTGTGCTCATGGTACAAAATTCATTATATCAGAAGTACATGATTTTTTTAATATCTTGGAATCCTCAAAAAATCACATCAGAGTACAATCCTAGATTCCCAACAGGCAGCAACAATTGTGGCGTGACAAGGCTTGACAACAGAGATTGATTCCAGTAAAGGCATTACCTGCATGTACATGTACATTTTGCTTGTGTCTGCATGGATTTTCTTCTGAGTACTCCAGTTTCCAATCATACTCCAAAAACATACAGGCAGGATAACTGGTTCCTTATAAATCTGAAGGAGATGCTCTATCTGATGCTCTACCTGAAAGATTTAACTACATGCTATTAGATATGCTGAGAAAGCCTAGCCGACATAGTGGGTTTATGGTGAACATTTATAACTACATTAGATGTGTCAGTACCGGACTTTCACAGGTCTTCCTTTCTGCATCCTCATGTTTAGTGGAGAAGTAAGGTAACCTATAAATTAGTAGCTTGTGGTTTCAAGTGACTGGAAAAACCTCAGTATTTTCAGTATGTGGTGCCATGGCTTGTCTGCAAAAGGTAATAACGTCAACTTGTTTCCATTTCTCAATACATCACTCTCATTAAACATTAACCAATTACAAGTTTTTTCCAAAAAACAAAGTGCAAAACATAAAAAACCCAAAGTTTGTGGATTACTAACTGAGTTTTAGTACAATGAGCCTTCTTTTGAACCCCGGTAAATACTGTAGTATTAATACCAGTAATATTAATATGAGCAAAATATAAAATGTTTATTGTTAACACAATTACTGGTACTGCATTTTTAAAAGACAAGGAATGGCAATACAAAATGCTAAATTGGATGTAGGAAAAGAGTCGCACAACACCAATATTGATGCAGGTAGGGAGCTTGCCCCTTTTATTGCCACCTCATGTGCATCAACGTTTCGGGGGGGTTTTCAACCTCCCTTCATCAGGATAACAAACACAAGTGCTACCACAGCATTTAAAACAGTGCTGGACACATCCAATTACTTCTTTGTGGTTCCAAAGTGAGGCTTGACACTCATTTCCTTCTTGTCCATTTTCACAAACATTCAAGTCCTTATATGGTTATATTATGTTTAAAACAAATGTCCTTTTCAACAATTATTTTTATACTTCAAAACAAAATAAAAGATAGTATGATTTACTGGTGTATGGTATAGTATATTTGGAATATGGTTACTCACAGCCAGCAGGGTTTTTAACCATTAACTCTATCACTCTTTATCCCCCTGGCCAGATTATCTGTGGAAAAATAATACAATATTAGTGTCACCACAAATACAATTTGTCCTTTACAAAAAAGTGTTCATTAAGTCTAGTTTTGAATGCCCTTGAGGTTTGGCCAACATAGCCAAATCCACATGGACACTTCAACAAATAGACCACCCCTTCTGTTCTGCAGGTTGCGAAGCAGCAAAGTTTTATACTGTACCCCTTGCTTGGGTGGGTACATACACCCCTCTGATAATTCCACTACAATGGCTGTAGTTATGGCATGGGAAGGTCTCTACTCTTTTTGAAAGTTATTTCTTGGTATCCCTTTTCCTCACATCAGCTCTTGTTAATTGATCTCCTTTTTTATAAGAAAACAGTGGGGTATTGGTAAATAACTTGCCAAAAGTCTTGTCGTTTTGTAAGATTGGCCAGTGTTTTTTTATCACCTTTTTAATAAAGGCAGTATGTGGGCCATATGTTGTGACACAGGGAATACTGGAGTTTTTCTGCTGTTGTTCTCCTTCTCCTATCTAACAGGTCTTCCCTCCTGAGGTCCCCTATTTCCTGTGTTAAACTCTCCAACTCTGCCTTATTATATCCTCTCTGCATAAACTTCTCTACAAGTCCTTGTGCCTGTTTCTTATACAATGTAACAGAACATGTAATTCTTCTAACTCTTGCGAACTGGCTTTTTCGGGAGCCCTTTTACTGCCCCTACCGGGTGGCAGTAAGCGGGCTCCCGAAAAGCCAGTTTGTAAGAGCTAAATACATCATAATAAATCAAAATCCACAAACAAAAAAATTAAAACCAGTTTCAAATTTTCTTAATATGATGCAGATATTAAAAGTTAATTTAAAGGTGAACAACCCTTTTAAGTGACTTGTCCAGGGTGAGAAGGAGTCACCACTGGGTATCAACTAAAAATTTTAGAATAGCATCCCACATCAAAGACTGATCACATAACCTCTAGGCTAGTTCACAAAGTTCTTGCAAACTGGACTGCAAGAACTGTGATTGTAAAGAAACAGTACAAATTCTTACAGCACAGAATGATTTCCGAGCAGCGTATCTGAGATGGACAGATTGTGCTGTGCACTTGTGGCAACAAACAAGATTGCTGCCAAAAATGAAAAAGAGAATGTAATGAATTCACAATTCCATTAAACCCATTAAAGCCTATTCTGCTGCTGCATAACTTGAAGTTGTGTTTCCCTGGGATACTGGGTGGTAAATTTTGCTTACTAATCAGAACCAATCAGTAAGTTCTGCACTGCTATTGTATGTATATTAAGTGTGCAGTTGCAGTGGTTACTATAAAACAACATTTCAGCAAACTGACAACATTTTCTAGAATTTAAGAAGTGTTTTACACTGAAAACTGGTGAGTTAAAGAGTAACTCTGCTGCCACACTTTTTTGCATAATGAATGAACATGTAGTTCTAAGCAACTTTTCAATATATACTAAACATTTTCAGCCAAGACCAATTGCCACATAGACTTGCATGCTCCTTTGCAGGTCTGTTAATTTGTTGTCTTAATTGTGCTTTGCAATAGAGCATACCTACGTCTGTTCAGGCTATGAGAAAACTTGGGGCATACCCTGAAGCCTATGAAAAGCCAGTAGCAGTAGATTTTTTTTTATATGGCCATAACCCAGTGACATCAGTCCACAGCTTCGGGCTCTTAGAGCATTCCCCCCATCAGGGATTATGCTACTATAAGGACAATGGCACATAGGATGCAGATTTACCACAGGTGACAATCATTCTCACTGTCTGGCAGTAATGTGAATCTAATAATGCACTTATTGTTACTTTTTATTTCAATGACCCCTTGTTTGTTACTACTTATTTATTGTTTTGCTGTACAGTGCTTTGCCCTCAAGGAGCACTATACAAATAAAAATATACATACATATATATACATAGATCACCAGTGGGAAAAAATACCTGAATACCCGAAGTTTCCTCATGAGACAAAAGTTGAAGTGATGTATATTTTCCCACCGGAAAGTCGTATTACTGCTCCTGGAAAGGAAACTAGGGTCTTTTTGTTGCCATTGGTAGTTCAGATTTACTTTGGGCCCTAAAGGACTGTGTGAATAATTACAAAATGAGCTCACAGGGGAATTTTACAAAGGTCCTGCACAAAAGTACTTGAGTGCTGTGGGGTGCAAATTATCACAATAGCACATCTTGGTGCTCAATCACTAACCACTTGAGTTTGGGACTTTGCTGTTCTTTGCACCTTCACTGGATTAAGGATCAGAGCGCAGCACAAGACAAGGCTGCCCTTACTGTTATTAAGCACCCTGTACCTTTAGATAACCCTAATTTAAATTTCTGAAAGATACCTAGGATAGGGATGAGGATAAGTGAATGACTTCATGCCCACTCCTCCCAGCTCACTCTTGATGAATACAACACTGTGGAATGCTGAGAGTGCTTAATCTATGGGGAGAATACAAAGACCTGCAATCAAGTGTACTTTGTACCCTGGTCTGCACATTACAAATGAGGCCCTAGATGTCTATTAGTACTGTATGTCCAGCATTAAAATTTTAGGGAATGCTAAAATGAAGGTATTTTGTTCATTCAAAAACTGGAAATGTCATTATATTTCAATCAATTCAATGGAGATTTTTTACAAAATCACTAAGGTTTAATGATTGCAATTTCTGCCGCTTGGTTGCTAGAGTAAATTAGAGCCTAGTAACTAGATAGCTGTTGAAATTCTATTCTGGAGAGCTGCTGATCAAAAAGCTAAATAATCTAAAAAAACACAAAAATAAAAAAATGTAAGTCTACATTTTTTTATGTATAGGCAGGGCTGGAACTAGACTCCAGGTATGTACCTCATAAGCAGCCTACCCCTAGTCTGTCAATGAAGAGGGTTAAGCGGGTGCCACTCTCTGACTTCAAAGCATGCTGACGCACAGAGGCACTCCGCCAATGAGGAGGAAATTTGCCTCAGGGGGCAGCGCCCCCCCTGGTTGCCAGGGGTGGCAAAAATGCAGAATTTTTTCAACCTGGAAATTCAGCTCTTCTAGTGCAGAGAGTGCAATTGCATTTCTGCACTAGTGACGTGGACCCCTCCAGTGCTGGAAAGGTGAGTGCCATGGGGAGGGTGGGTGGTAGAAGGAATGCTGCCTCGGGCGGCAAAATGGCCAGGATTGCCCCTTTTGACTCAGGCCAGTCTGCACTCATTTGCCTGGGGCGCCCGGCCAGCATTTCCCGGCACTGTGTATAGGGCAACACCGGATATAAATACAAGCTGCATGGGAGAAGTAGGTTTGTCAAAAGGAAGGGGTACTTTTTATCATGCACTCATGTGCACAGCGGAGGTAGGAATTTTTACCTGATGTACCAATTACCATGTGGAGGATTAAGTGAATATTCCAGTTGTCTCTCAGGTCCCTTCAATAAATGGAATTACTTCTCTCTTGCCCTACCTTCACACTCTGAATTAATTTTCTTATGTACAACATAGAGAGATATAGGCACTCCCTAGTAAATCTGGCTTTGCTAGTCCTTTAGGGGAATGACAGGCATAGCTATTTGTTGTCCACTGGAGATTGCTCTCCTGGTATCAAAATTACAGTGTAATACTGAAGAATGGAGATTGCCACATGTAAAACACCAGGTTAATTGAGGGAAATGCCCTCTTTTGCAATTTCCTGTGATAAAGACAGATTGCATACCTCCCAGCTGTCCCAATTTTGATGGCTCAGCCCACAGTCCAGAATTAAGTGAAAATTCCTGACTTTTTCTTTGATTTTCTGCACTGAACAGCCAGAAAAAAAGGACACAACGTTTCTGAATAGGGATGTAGCGAACGTCGGAAAAAAAGTTCGCGAACATATTCGCGAACTTGCGCAAAAACGCGAGCGGTTCGCGAACGGTTCGCGAACCCCATAGACTTCAATGGGAAGGCGAACTTTAACATCTAGAAAAGACATTTCTGGCCAGAAAAATGATTTTAAAGTTGTTTAAAGGGTGCAACGACCTGGACAGTGGCATGCCAGAGGGGGATCAAGGGCAAAAATGTATCTGAAAAATCTGCCTGTGTGTGCTTGGAAGAGATAGTGTAGGGGGAGAGCTGTTAGTGATTTCAGGGACAGATGATAGTAAGTTTGCTGGCTAGTAATCTGCTTGATACTGCTCTGTATTGGAGGGACAGAAGTCTGCAGGGATTTGAGGGACATTTTAGCTTAGGTAGCTTTGCTGGCTAGTAATCTACTGTTCTCTTTAAACAACTGCCATACGTTGACCTTGTAGGCATTGTTTGCCCAGTTTTTTTGGACGCAGCCACTGAAGCACAGTTGCCAGAAAAAATATGCCATATAAATGCTGAAAATAGTCATTTTTCGCCATACGTTGACCTTGTAGACATTGTTTGCCCAGTTTTTTTGGACGCAGCCACTGAAGCACAGTTGCCAGAAAAATTATGCCATATAAATGCTGAAAATATAAATTTTTTTGGTTGCAGCCACTGAAGCACAGAGGCCAGAAAAATTATGCCATATAAATGCAGAAAATATGCATTTTTTTGGTCGCAGCCACTGAAGCACAGTTGACAGAAAAATTATGCCATATAAATGCTGAAAATATAAACTTTTTTGGTTGCAGCCACTGAAGCACAGAGGCCAGAAAAATTATGCCATATAAATGCAGAAAACATGCATTTTTTTGGTCGCAGCCACTGAAGCACAGTTGACAGAAAAATTATGCCATATAAATGCTGAAAATATAAATTTTTTTGGTTGCAGCCACTGAAGCACAGAGGCCAGAAAAATTATGCCATATAAATGCAGAAAATATGCATTTTTTTGGTCGCAGCCACTGAAGCACAGAGGCCAGAAAAATTATGCCATATAAATGCAGAAAATATGCATTTTTTTGGATGCAGCCACTGAAGCACAGTTGCCAGAAAAAATATGCCATATAAATGCTGAAAATAGTCATTTTTTGCCATACGTTGACCTTGTAGACATTGTTTGCCCAGTTTTTTTGGTTGCAGCCACTGAAGCACAGAGGCCAGAAAAAATTAAACCAGTAGGGTTTGCACCCTAGTTTGTAACGGTGGCGGAGGGAGGAGGAGGACGCTAAAGGACAGCTGTGTGTGGAGTCATGAGGCTTGAAGAGAAGGACAGCTGCATAGAAGTCAGAACAAGTCTTCCGGCGTGCAGTAACCCTCCGAGATCCACCCCTCATTCATTTTAATAAAGGTCAGGTAATCGACACTTTTGTGACCTAGGCGAGTTCTCTTCTCAGTTACAATCCCTCCTGCTGCACTGAAGGTCCTTTCTAAGAGCACACTTGAGGCTGGGCAAGACAAGAGGTTCATGGCAAATTGTGACAGCTCTGGCCACAGATCAAGCCTGCGCACCCAGTAGTCCAGGGGTTCATCGCTCCTCAGAGTGTCGATATCTGCAGTTAATGCCAGGTAGTCCGCTACCTGCCGGTCGAGGCGTTCTTTGAGGGTGGATCCAGAAGGGTTGTGGCGCTGCCTTGGACAGAAAAACATTTGCATGTCTGACGTTACAGACTGGCCAAAGGGCTTTGTCCTTGCAGGTGTGCTCGTGGCAGGATTACTGGCACCTCTGCCCCTGGAATGTTGATGAGTTCCTGAAGTGACATCACCCTTAAAAGCATTGTACAACATGTTTTGCAGGCTGGTTTGTAAATGCCGCATCTTTTCGGACTTGTGGTATGTTGGTAACATTTCTGACACTTTATGCTTGTACCGAGGGTCTAGTAGCGTTGCGACCCAGTACAGGTCCTTCTCCTTAAGCCTCTTGATACGGGGGTCCTTCAACAGGCATGACAGCATGAAAGACCCCATTCTCACAAGGTTGGATGCAGAGCTATCCATCTCCGCTTCCTCATTATCAAGGACTGCATCATCCACGGTCTCCTCCCCCCAGCCACGTACAAGACCAGGGGTCCCCAAAAGGTCACCACTAGCCCCCTGGGAAGCCTGCTCCTGTTGGTCCTCCTCCTCCTCCTCCACAAAGCCACCTTCCTCCTCTGACTCCACTTCTGGCACCTCTCCCTGCGTTGCAGCAGGTGCCTGGGTTCGTTCTGGTGATTCCGACCAGAAATCGTGCGCTTCCAGCTCCTCGTCACGCTGGTCTACAGCCTCATCTGTCACTCGTCGCACGGCACGCTCCAGGAAGAAAGCGAAGGGTATTAGGTCGCTGATGGTGCCTTCGGTGCGACTGACCATATTTGTCACCTCTTCAAAAGGTCGCATGAGCCTGCAGGCATCGCGCATAAGCACCCAGTAAGGGGGGAAAAAAATCCCCAGCTGTGCAGATCCAGTCCTACCACCCAGTTCAAAAAGGTACTCGTTGACGGCCCTTTGTTGTTGCAGCAGACGTTCCAACATAAGGAGCGTTGAATTCCAGCGAGTCTGGCTGTCAGAAATCAAACGCCTGACTGGCATGTTGTAGCGCTGCTGAATGTCAGCAAGGCGTGCCATGGCTGTGTAGGAACGTCTGAAATGGGCCGACACCTTTCTGGACTGGGTGAGAACGTCCTGGAATCCTGGGTACTTGGAGACAAAACGTTGGACTATTAAATTTAACACATGTGCCATGCAGGGCACATGTGTTAAATTGCCTAGTCTCAACGCTGCCAACAGATTGCTTCCATTGTCACACACCACTTTTCCGATCTGCAGTTGGTGTGGGGTCAGCCACCGATCGGCCTGTGACTGCAGAGATGACAGGAGTACAGATCCGGTATGGTTTTTGCTTTCCAGGCACGTCATCCCCAAGACAGCGTGACAACGGCGTACCTGGCACGTCGAATAGCCTAGGGGGAGCTGGGGGTGCACAGGTGTGGAGGAGGAGAAGGAGGACCCAGCAGCAGAGTAAGAAGAAGAAGAAGACGAGGTAGAGAGCGATGGAGGAGTAGAGGTGGTGGCAGAACCGCGTGCAATCCGTGGCGGTGACACCAACTCCACTGTTGTTGTTGAGCTACCCATTCCCTGCTTCCCAGCCATTACCAAGTTCACCCAGTGGGCAGTGTAGGTGACATACCTGCCCTGACCATGCTTGGAGGACCATGCGTCAGTAGTCATATGGACCTTTGGCCCAACACTAAGTGACAGAGATGCGGTAACTTGGCTCTGCACATGTTGGTACAGGTGTGGTATTCCCTTTTTAGAAAAAAAATTGCGGCTGGGTACCTTCCACTGCGGTGTCCCAATTGCTACAAATTTGCGGAAGGCCTCAGAGTCCACCAGCTGGTATGGTAAAAGCTGGCGGGCTAAGAGTGCAGACAAGCCAGCTGTCAGACGCCGGGCAAGGGGGTGACAGTCAGACATTGGCTTCTTACGCTCAAACATGGCCTTCACAGAAACTTGGCTGGTGGCAGATGACTGGGAATGGGAACAGGTGGTCAAGGTGGAAGGCGGAGTGGAGGGTGGTTCAGACGGGTCAAGGAGAGCAGAGGTAGAGCAGTAAGATGCTGGACCAGAAGGAGTGTGGCTTTTAGTTTGCCTGTTGCCTTTGAGGTGTTGCTCCCAAAGTGCTTTGTGCTTGCCGCTCATGTGCCTTCGCATAGAAGTTGTACCTATGTGGCTGTTGGGCTTACCAAGGCTCAGTTTCTGACTGCACTCATTGCAAATTACAATGCTTTTGTCAGAGGCACACACATTAAAAAAATCCCACACTGCTGACTTTTTGGAAGTGTGCGATCTGGCGGTAACAGTAGAAGTTGGCGGAGTTGGCGGTATTGGCGGCAATGGCGGGTGCGTTGGCCGGCTGAACACAGGTGCCGATACATGTTGTTGCCCTGCTGATCCCTGCGGGCTGTCCTCCCTGCTTCTTCTAAGTCTTATTCTCCTACTGCCTCTCTGACTCTCCGTCTCTCCATCTGAACTACCCTCCTCTTGCTCTCTTCTACTAGGCACCCACAAAACATCAATCTCCTCATCATCATTCTCCTCAGATGCATCAATTTCTTCTGACACATCACAGAAGGAAGCAGCAGCGGGGACCTCCTCCTCATCACTCATTATGTCCATCTCTATCGTGTTCTCTGCCAGAATTAAATCTGGTGTAAGGTCCTCATCTCCTTCATCTTCTTCTGGCAATAATGGTTGCGCATTACTCAGTTCAAGAAACTCATTGGAAAATAACTCCTCTGACCCCAGTGAAGAAGGGGCACCGGTGGTGGAGGAAGTGTTACGTGGGGTGGCCATAGCAGTGGAGGATGAGGAGGATGTTGTGGTAAAGTTAGAAACGGTAGAGGATGGGGTGTGCTGTGTAAGCCAGTCAACTACCTCTTCAGCATTTTGGGAGTTCAGGGTCATTGGCTTTTTAAAACTGGGCAATTTGCTAGGGCCACAGGATTGCATAGCAGCACGGCCCCTAGCACGGCCTCTGCGTGGCGGCCTGCCTTTGCCTGGCATTATTTTTAAAAAAACAACAACAACAACAAAAACTCAGTTGGTTTTTCTGGAAACGATAATACACACAGCTAGATGGCGGGTTGAAGAAAACACTGTGCAAATAATGCCTACAAAGTCAACGTATACACTACTACAGCGGTGGATACGGATTACGTAAAATATATGAATGCTGCTTGAAAAAAAGTAACTCAAGTGGTTTTTCTAGAGACGATAATATTATCAATATTTAGACAAAATGTGAACAAGGTCACACAGCTCGATGGCGGGTTGAAGAAAACAGTGTGCAAATAATGCCTACAAGGTCAACGTATACACTACTACAGCGGTGGATACGGATTACGTAAAATATATGAATGCTGCTTGAAAAAAAGTAACTCAAGTGGTTTTTCTAGAGACGATAATATTATCAATATTTAGACAAAATGTGAACAAGCTCACACAGCTCGATGGCGGGTTGAAGAAAACAGTGTGCAAATAATGCCTACAAGGTCAACGTATACACTACTACAGCGGTGGATACGGATTACGTAAAATATATGAATGCTGCTTGAAAAAAAGTAACTCAAGTGGTTTTTCTAGAGACGATAATATTATCAATATTTAGACAAAATGTGAACAAGCTCACACAGCTCGATGGCGGGTTGAAGAAAACACTGTGCAAATAATGCCTACAAGGCCAACGTATACACTACTACAGCGGTGGATACGGATTACGTAAAATATATGAATGCTGCTTGAAAAAAGTGACTCCGGTGTTTTTTCTGGAGACGGTAATATTATGGATATTTAGACAGAATGGGAACAAGGTCACACAGCTCGATGGCGGGTTGAAGAAAACAGTGTGCAAATAATGCCTACAAGGCCAACGTATACACTACTACAGCGGTGGATACGGATTACGTAAAATATATGAATGCTGCTTGAAAAAAGTGACTCCGGTGTTTTTTCTGGAGACGGTAATATTATGGATATTTAGACAGAATGGGAACAAGGTCACACAGCTCGATGGCGGGTTGAAGAAAACAGTGTGCAAATAATGCCTACAAGGTCAACGTATACACTACTACAGCGGTGGATACGGATTACGTAAAATATATGAATGCTGCTTGAAAAAAAGTAACTCAAGTGGTTTTTCTAGAGACGATAATATTATCAATATTTAGACAAAATGTGAACAAGGTCACACAGCTCGATGGCGGGTTGAAGAAAACAGTGTGCAAATAATGCCTACAAGGTCAACGTATACACTACTACAGCGGTGGATACGGATTACGTAAAATATATGAATGCTGCTTGAAAAAAAGTAACTCAAGTGGTTTTTCTAGAGACGATAATATTATGGATATTTAGACAGAATGGGAACAAGGTCACACAGCTCGATGGCGGGTTGAAGAAAACACTGTGCAAATAATGCCTACAAGGCCAACGTATACACTACTACAGCGGTGGATACGGATTACGTAAAATATATGAATGCTGCTTGAAAAAAGTGACTCCGGTGTTTTTTCTGGAGACGGTAATATTATGGATATTTAGACAGAATGGGAACAAGGTCACACAGCTCGATGGCGGGTTGAAGAAAACAGTGTGCAAATAATGCCTACAAGGCCAACGTATACACTACTACAGCGGTGGATACGGATTACGTAAAATATATGAATGCTGCTTGAAAAAAGTGACTCCGGTGTTTTTTCTGGAGACGGTAATATTATGGATATTTAGACAGAATGGGAACAAGGTCACACAGCTCGATGGCGGGTTGAAGAAAACAGTGTGCAAATAATGCCTACAAGGCCAACGTATACACTACTACAGCGGTGGATACGGATTACGTAAAATATATGAATGCTGCTTGAAAAAGTGACTCCGGTGTTTTTTCTGGAGACGGTAATATTATGGATATTTAGACAGAATGGGAACAAGGTCACACAGCTCGATGGCGGGTTGAAGAAAACAGTGTGCAAATAATGCCTACAAGGCCAACGTATACACTACTACAGCGGTG
Organism: Xenopus laevis; assembly: GCF_017654675.1. Taxonomy (NCBI): domain Eukaryota; kingdom Metazoa; phylum Chordata; class Amphibia; order Anura; family Pipidae; genus Xenopus; species Xenopus laevis. Next base: position 90,858,572 of record NC_054381.1, on the reverse strand, counting down.
GATACGGATTACGTAAAATATATTATGGCTGCTTGAAAAAAGTGACTCCGGTGTTTTTTCTGGAGACGGTAATATTATGGATATTTAGACAGAATGTGAACAAGGTCACACAGCTCGATGGCGGGTTGAAGAAAACAGTGTGCAAATAATGCCTACAGGGCAAATAATGCCTAAAAGGTCAACTTATACACTACTACAGCGGTAGTAAAATAAAAAAAAGTAAAATAAAAAAAAATGAATATTAAAAAAAAAAAATTAAAGTTAGTGCTGCTGAACTACTAGGAGCAGCAGATTAGCACACCAGTCCCACTCCCCAACACTGCTAGACTAATAGCACTGGGCTCTTATAGTAGTAGTAGTAGTAGTAGTAGTAAAACAACAAAAAATAAATAAAAGCAGTCCTTACAAGGACTACTGTTATTGCAGCAGTCAGCAGATGAGATCAGAAGCAGGACAGCTGCCCACTGCAGCTACATACAGAGCACTGCAGTAGAAGGTAGATTACTAGCCAGCAAAGCTACCTAAGCTTAAATGTCCCTCAAACCCCTGCAGACTTCTGTCCCTCCAATAACAGAGCAGTATCAAAACGATTACTAGCCAGCAAACTTTCAACTGTCCCTGAAATCACTAACAGGCAGCAGCTCTCTCCCTACACTATCTCTTCAGCACACACAGGCAGAGTGAAAAAACGCTGCAGGGCTTCGGTTTTTATAGGGAAGGGGAGTGGTCCAGGGGAGAGCTTCCTGATTGGCTGCCATGTACCTGCTGGTCTGGGGTGAGAGGGCAAAAAAAAGCGCCAACAATGGCGAACCCAAAATGGCGAACGTCGCGCGACGTTCGCGAACTTCCGGCGAGCGCGAACACCCGATGTTCGCGCGAACAAGTTCGCCGGCGAACAGTTCGCGACATCTCTATTTCTGAAATGTAATTAAATAAGAGGCTTTTGGCAGAGAGCCCAGAACTCTCAGCACCTGCATTTTGATACATTTGTAACAATTTAAGATAAGCAAAGATACAACTATTTAATATTAGCAAGTCTCTTGAGAGAAGTGAGACTCGCAGTTTATGGGTTCAAGCACACGGGCAGATTCAGGGAGATTTAGTCGCCTGGCGACTAATCGCCTCTTCTGCGGGGCAACAATTTAGATTTCCGAAGTCTTGCGAGGAAACTGCGGACGACTTCAGAAATCTAAGCGTCGCGAGTGCATTGGCACTGGCGTTTTGTCATTATAGCAGGTGGCAGGCAGGGGGAAGGCAGTTCGCGGAGATTGTTGCCCCACAGAAGAGTCGACGAAATCTCCCCGAATCTACCCGTGTGCTTAAACCCTAAAGGGCAATTCACTTTCATTAGCAAAACTGCTATAACACATAAAACATTGCCCTAAAACTCCCAGAAATGTGTTCAAACTTTCCATAATCTGCCAAATTTTGTAAAATGGACATGGTATTCAGGGCGTGTGGCCATAACATGGGTGCGGTCAAAAAATAATTTTCAGGCATTACAAGGGGTATTGGACACTTTAGAAGAGGCAATCTCCTTGGGCAACAAACAGTCTTGTCAGTGCACATACAATGAAAAATAAAATAATCTACAGTAAGCCGTGTGTATCCACTTCTTGCATAAAGTGCATTGACAGAAATTGTGAGTACAATAAGGTGCAAAAATTCATACTTTTGTGATTCTGGGCCAAAGTCCACTCTGTACAAACCCAGGCGAAAAAAGCAGCCTCCTCTGCAATTCATTCTAAGGTAAATAATAAAGGTCAGAACACAAAGGAGTAAATTATGGGTCATAACACAAAGGAGAATTGAATTTACTCTGTGCAAACGGAAAGTCTTAATTACAGGGGCACCTGACAATGCTGTTTTGAGAACCTTGTGCTGGATTCAGAATCTGAAGCAAGGTGCAGAGCCGTACAGACTACTGGCTGTGACACAAGTATGAAAGTACATATGCCCTTAAGGATGCAATTTTGCATACCTTACTGTTCTTACACTTGCACCTACTGTAGGTCAATTCTACATGACTCTTATATAATGCTCCTTTACTGTACCAATATTACTAAAAATACTTTTAAAATTAGAGTCTTTGAGTTTGAGTAATGACTACTAAAGGCCTTTGAGTAATGACTACCGGTATTAAAGAAATTTGAGTTTGTGTAATGTTAAAGTTTTTTTCTACTCCAATTAAAATACAATTTTAATAAAATTGGAATGCTTGCTTATTTATTGAAAAATCTGAAAATAAAATATGTTATAGTAGGAAATAGTGAAAAAAATATTTTCAATGGATTAAAAAATTTGAAAAACATGCATTTAAACTTGCAAATTTTTGAATTATTTTTGTCATACATATGAGTTTTTCGAAGCATAATTCGAATTCATGAATTTAAGCTCCAAAAATTTTTAATTTGTTGAAAAAATGTTGATATATCTTTTCTTCAGTATTTTTTTCTGCTTACTGCAAAACCTCTAGTAACAGATTCGCTCTATGTAAAGATCTTTGAGTATTATTGGTGGAAACATCAGTATGTTAATGGAGTTGTTCACCTTTGAATTAACTTTTAGTATGATGTAGAGAGTGATATTCTGAAACAAATTGTGGTTGGTTTTAATTTTTTATTATTTGTGCTTTTTGAGTTATTTAGCTTTTTATTCAGCGCATTCCAGTTTGCAAGGTCAGCAATCTAGTTGCTAGGGTCCAAATTACCCTAGCAACCATGCATGGATTTGAATAAGTGACTGGAATATAAATAGGAGAGATGAGTAATAAAAAATAGCAATAACAATACACTTGTAGCCTTACAGAGCATTTGTTTTTTAGATGGTAACTCCCATTAGAAAGCTGGAAAGAGTCAGAAGAAGAAGGCAAATAATTCAAAAATAACAAATAATAAAATCGAATTGAAAAGTTGCTTAGAATTAGCCATTGTATAATACCAAAAGTTTTAAAAAAAAATTTCGACAATGCAATCTGCCTATACGAGACATACATCTATGGGTGACTGCCAGATGGGAGAAACACTGATATAACGAGCCCCATTAAAATAAGTTTGGTGCATTCACTGTGTGACATAAAAGAGAACATTATTTCCTATTACTTTATTTTTAGCAATGTACAGGGACCTAGGGTTTTTCCATAATGTTGAACATTGTACCTTAAATGAGAAGGAAAGTCTAAATCACTTAACTCAGGGATCCCCAACCTTTTTAACCTGTGAGCAACATTCAGAAGTAAAAGGAATTGGGGAGCAACACTTAGCATGAAAAATGTTCTTGGGGTGCCAAATAAGTGCTGTGATTGGCTTTTTGGTAGCCCCTATGCGGATTGTCAACCTAAATTGAGGCTCTGTTTGGCACTGCACCTGGTTTTTATGAAACCAAAACTTGCCTCCAAGCCTGGAATTCAAAACTAAGCACCTGATTTGGGGCCACTGGGAGCAACATCCAAGGGGTTGGAGAGCAACATGTTCCTCACGAGCTACTGGTTGTGGATCACTGACTTAACTGATACCCCAGGCCAATGCTCCTGTTACCGGGTAACTACCATGTAAGCTCACAAAGCAGCCCTATTTTTTTCCTTCTTTATTCTTCTGTGCAACCACGCAAAAGAAAGAACAGGCAGGAAGATGAATGCTTTATATTCCTTAGAAAAAAAGTCCCAAGGTCCAATTGTGTCCACAACAACAATTTATGTTGCTTGCACAGGAGTACTATAGGTCAGGGCACATTATTAGCAGCAGCGCTGGCTCTGGGTATCATGTAAGTTATTACAATCACTGCGGGTGCATAACATTTGGCACCCTCAGTGATTTAGACTTTGCTTCTCCGTTAAGTCTTCTAGAAAACTTTTAAACATTAAAAATACAACTTGTTTTGCTGTTAGAATGTTCTAATGGCAGGTTAAGTACAGTTTTTTCATTACAGAGAAAAAGCAAAACAGTCAGATATGGAAATGGCCCTTTTATATTTTGGAGCTTGAGGTATTTGCTGATAACAGATCCCTTACATGTACAGTTAGAAGAACAGATCAAACTATTATCCCAAAAATCTACAGCAGGATATTGGGCCTATGTGGCCCTCAAAGGGACTGCACAAGGGCTCTGGTTACTTAACTGCATTACAGTATCATATTATTATAATTTTTATACTATTAGACATACTATATGGAAAAGTTGGACTATATTCTAAGTATGAGACAGAATTTAAAGGTATCCTATTGCCACTAAATTATTTTCCTTAAAGCTGCCGGGCCCCAGAGGCATGGATATGAACATGCACCTGACCCCAAAATTTCCTGCTTCTTTGCTGATATCCAAAGAATGTCCTGGCTCTAGGGCACTTTCCAAGCACTCACTATGTGCAAGCACGTAGCCCAATATTGCTGCCAGCACCTGGAATTGGCATCTGGGGTGGACCCAGCAAAACACTACAGGGGACTTTGTGAGCCCACTGCTCGGGTGGGGGAATGTAGGTGCCATAAATATATTCAGATCATTTAGGTATCATATAACCTTTGTTATTCCCAGCCAGTATTAATGTTATTTTTGCTGAGAAGTCAGTGCTGTCTTCACCTAATATTAAAGAGCTGCAATTATAAGGATTAGTGATGAGCAACATTTTTTGCCAGTTTGCACCACAAAAAGAAGCCCATAGGCTACAATGTATTGTGGAAACGAAGTTTCAGCAAAAAAGTTGTGCAGACACAAATAGGACAGATTCGCCCATCACTAATTTAGGATGTTTTCCGCTGTATATTTGACACACACACACATATTTATCAGTAGAAGTGATCTTACCACAAATATTTGATATTGAATTTGGTTTAGATCACAAAGACTCTCATACTTTTCTGATTTCATGAGTGTGTTTTTAGGGATTCTTTTCCATAGCTCCAACTCTTTCAAACCAGGATTATTAATTGATCATGTTGATTAAATGCAAACTAAATAGATTTTTCTTATAAAGATCCCTGATGAACCTTTTAATTGTGAAGACATCCTTTATTATTTTTCTGGTGGTGTCCCCATCACTCCCATGGTTTATTGCTCATGTCTACTGCACTTACCAAACATAATTTTTGTCTACCTTATTATATTCACCTGCTTGAGGGCAGTACTATAAAAAATTTCCTGGGGGGGGGGGGTCCACCAATGAGATATTTGTCAAAAGTCCCCTGTTAGTGTAAATAAACACAGAGCTACTAGTAGCAGATACAAAATAGACAATAATGATAACTGGCGTTGCTAAGACACTACATGTGTTTTAGCAGAGGCATTTTGTCCAGTATTGTCCATGGCAGTGTACCAAAAATACCAAATACCAATACCAAAAATTTTCTTAGCAAAGCCAATTATCACTATTGTCTATTTTGTAGCTGCTACTAGTGTCTCTGTGTATCTTCACCATTATAGTGGCCCTGATCAGAATTTACCTTAATTCTAGTCTTATCAATGCACAACTCTGATGCATAGTGTAAAGCTGCACCATCAGTGTAAAACTAGGTTGACTTTTGTGTTATGGGGGGCAGACAACCAATTTTTTTGATATTATTTAAAAATGTATCATGCTCTGTGTAACTTTACTGCATGCATTATTGATTCACATGAACTTCCAATATCTATGGAGCTGGTACTTTGTGCTTTCTTTCAAAATTATTAGAGCCCTAGACTTGATGAAAAATCAAAAAAAGAACAGTGGAAAAAAGTTGATGGCTGTGGTCCATGAGGGAACATGTCCACCAAGAAATTTTGATCCATGGGGGAACATGTCCACCAAGATTTCTTTTTAAAAAATAATGCATAATTGTGCAATCTGATAAAAAATGTAGATCTATAAGATGTGCGGCTGTAGTTTAAAATATGCCCTACAAATGTGCACAGTAACAAAAGGATGGGGGACCACTCTCTGACACCTACTGATCTCTGAACGTGCTGAAATCTCCCATTGTGTGTGGGTGGTAGGAGTATCATGTGACAGAGGGAAGTGAAAGCGTGAAGCTGGCCACCCAAGACCTGAGGTCACTGCTGACACTTCAGATCTTGGAACTTGGAAGGCACCTGCTACTCCTGCCAAAACAAACCATCCCCTGCTACGGGCACACTTGGACAGACCTGACTTTGGCAGCTCTGTAAAAGAGCACAGGAGGAGAACATTCTAGCTTTAGTTTCACTTAAACAATCTCAAATAACTGCTGTACAGTGCTGTGATGCTCAAAAAAAAAGCCTCTCTGACTTTAGACCTAGTGGTGCGGGGAACATTATTATGCATTGTTCTAGAATTTCATTAGATTCTTTCAATGGTTTGCTCTGGTGGTCCCACAGCATATTTGTTATTTTTAGACTTGATAAGTACATCTGGTTTTGATTCCAGCATCCTAGCTTGCCTGAGAGTTGAAAAGGGTGCTTTTTCAAATTGAATTTCTCACAAATATCAAACTGGGATGAGAACCAGAAGAAGCTCAGGCTTGTCACAGCAAACCCCATCTCTGTGTCAGCCCTTGGGCTTGTAAAACCTGGCATAAATCATTTTCACCTGTTTGGCTAAATGAATACATGTTAAAAGTAATAAAAACTATTAGTGCAATCAGATCTTTCTCTGCATGCATTCTGATGTAGAAATGAGTGAACTCTGACTGAACTGCTCTGTCACACACATCTCCCTTTGTCCTTGGAAATTGGGAACAGAAGACTGATGATTCCCGTAGCTCAGCGGCGGTGTACTCCCTAATATGTTAGTTGGTTCAGAGCCATTAACTTGATTTGCTTTTGCAATTTAAAACAATTACTCTCTAATCTCAGATAAAGTGAGATGGATTGCTTGTATGTACTATACTGCCCAGCACGTACATTACAGATTCCCAGTGAATATATATGGGCCTATTGCTCAACAATGGCCAACAATGTTATCACTGATCATCATTTACAGTCATTATAACGTTCCCTTTAAAGTTTCAGTACTACAGGTATAGGATCCCTTATCCGGAAACCCGATATCCAGAAAGCTCAGAATTACGGAATGGCTGTCTCCCATAGACTTCATTTTATCCAAATAATCCACATTTTTGAAAATGATTTCATTTTTCTCTGTAATAATAGAACAGTAGCTTGTACTTGATCCAAACTAAGATATAATTAATCCTTATTGGAAGCAAAACCAGCCTATTGGGTTTATTTAATGTTTAAATGAATTTCTAGTAGACTTAAGGCATGAAGACCCAAATTACAGAAAAATCCATTATCCGGAATACCCCAGGTCCCAAGCTTTCTGGATAACAGGTCCCATACCTGTACTATAATTTAATGAAGAAATAAAACGGATCAAAGCACAGTGATCTGTGAGCACAAATGAAACCAGTGCATGTATTGGCTTTTCCAGGGATCCCTCAAACATCGGATGACTCAATTGTTAAACAGAAACAGTGTGAGTTGGACAAAAAAAAACAGAAACAGACCATCTTTAGATAGAGCTGAATTAATTAAAATTACTATTTTTTTTTTCAAAATTGCTATACTTCTACAAGCTTTATCTTCACTTTTAAAACCTAAAGATGAGAAATGGTTTACAGTTGAATTCAGCTCCTATATTTGGTCTGACAAACAATCAGCCACAATGTTACAGAAATTATGTCAACCTAAGGCAAATGGTGGCATCCTGCGGCACAGCTTCACTATATCAAAGATTGGTTGCATCAATGTAGTTACTCTACTTCCTATGATTCCACACACCATCAGGGTTGGACTGGGCCTGTGGGACACTGGTAAAAATCCCAGTGGTTCCCGGCCCTCATGGGGCTCTGCCGGCTCAGACCCACTCCCCCAACCTGCTGGCCTCCAAAAGAAAACAATGATGTGTGATGTGATGCGCTGGCATTCGCCCATGCGTGTGGGGGCCCCCGGAAGTTTGGAACTGGATGGGCCCCCAAAGCTCCAGTCTAACCCCTTATTGCATACCACCATCTTTATGCAGCCTGGAAAACCAAGAGACAATTCAGAATGGAGATGGGTATTTACACCACATATTCTATCTGACTCCCCTTTCTAGGTAATCCCAACTTTCCGAACAGTGTAGCTTGCTCAGGCATTTTTTTTAAGGTAAGAAACAAACATAATATGACATTATGTCAAGTCAACATTACATTACAGTAAGAATCGGATAGTGGTTGCACAGATGTGGTAAACAGAACCATGTGGGGTCAGATATATAGGACATATCTGTCAAATTGAAACTAGGTATTGTGCATCAGCCACAAAGTTAATCTAGTCCTGCTTCACACCGCAGGGTCCGAATTCCCCGGTATGCCTCTTGCTTCTACGGTAAGTTTAATTAGGGGTATAACTTTGTTGATCAGTTGCTTACATAATTTAACTGTTGGTGGGAAGGGGCCCATCCAATGCATAGCAATATCTTTCCTTGCTTAGAACAGAAAGAATTTGAATCTGTTACTGGCATATGTGGACATCGTAAACTCAGGACCGGCAGGAGACAAATAAGCAGAGAAACAACATAATCAACCAGAATCTTGAGAATTTTGGATCAGACCTGGTTATATCAGAACAAAAATACTATTCTAAATGATTTGGGCTTGTACACAGTGCATCATATAATATAATGATAAAATGCAATAAAATCCCATATCCCACACATGACTGAGGTAATCATACCAATCACATAGGATCGCTGAATAATGCTCAATCATCAATAGCCATGTGTAGGATATGGGATTTTTATAATATACATAACAACTTATGTATATTAATTTGTCTTCACAGACAAAAATGAATAAACTGGATCTCATTGGGAAAATGATTTATTGAACATGATGCAACTGGTTTGATTGTGACAGCATAAGAATGCAGTTTTTGTTTATGTATTTGACACTATTACTTTTAATTGATTTTGTTCAATATATCTATCTATCTATCTATAAAGAAAAAATCCGCACTCATGGGTCTTGTGAAAAAAACTTCTTAGTATTTATTCGACGTTTCGGCTCAACGCGAGCCGTCCTCAGGAAGACTATCTATATATATATGAAAATAGAAGGACTCGCACACCAGTGAATAAAACAGTGTTATTTTATTCTTTGAAGTATCCGAAGTTATTTTATTCTTTGATGCACCTGAAGTCACCAAAATCTGGTAAGATTGCATACACACAAAGACTTTATATATATATATATATATATATATATATATATATATATATATATATATATATACTATAACAAACAAGAGAAAGTTGTGCTCACCACTATTTTTGAAAACCATTAGAGAGAGAGAGAGAGAGAGAGAGCAGTCCATGAAAGCACTCACAGCGATCACCATCGAGTGTGTATCAAAAAGTTGTTTATTGGTACATGGTTTATCAACGCGTTTCTGCTCACCTGGAGCCGTCGTCAGGATGATATATAATGATGATATATAATATATGGTATTGATCTGCCACATTATGCCCTGTCGCTTATTATAATATTTATAGTTTAATTACTGTATAATATATAATGCACTGTCACTAATAGTTGTAGCATGATTATTAATGCCAACATTTATGTACAGAAATTGATTTAACCACAGCAGGGACTCTTCTTAAAAAATTGGTGCTTAAGTGGCTTGCTAAGTATAGACAAGCAGCGTTAGTTGTGCCTCAATATACTTGATAACATGCTATGATACAGCATGACCAGGACTCACAGTGCAGTATATGCGCATTTCCATGGAGACAAGCTGAAGAGAAGGGCTGCGTCACTCTGCTGTACGAGCAGTCCGTGGAAGTAACATAAGCAGAGGTCACATACCCAGACGTTAGTTACACACGCGAAACTGTGAAGATTGGCGTCTGGCTTGATAGGGTATTTAGGCTACTGGCAGTCGCTAGCACACCAGAAATCCCCTTGACAAAGGCTTTACGCCGAAACGCCAGGATAATTCTCATTCTCTGGCAAGGGTATCTGCTTACTTTTACTGCTTGCCATTCGAGTTACAGTTTGGTGGTATATAATTCTAAATTATTAAACAATATTTTATATGCTTGATATATAGTGATGCATACCTCCCAACTGTCCCGTTTTGAGCAGGACAGTCCAACCCACAGTCCCAACTTGTCACTAAAATGTCCCGACTTTCTCTTTGATCTTCTGCACTGAACAGCCAGAAAAAGATACAAAGTTTCTAACTTAATTGGCTTTTGGCAGAGAGCCCAGAATAGATACTTAGATACTTTTGTAACAGTTTAAGATAAGGAGGTGTCTTGGGGAAACTGTGATTTGCAGCTTAAATAGCAATTCACCTTAATTATAAAAACTGTAATAACACATAAAAACCAGAGAAATGTGTTCAAACTTGCATTACCTGCTAAATTTTATAAAATAAACATGGTAATTAGGGGGGTGTGGCCACAAAAAATGGGCATGGTCAAAAAATACGTGCGCCTACACTTTTTGTCCCTCTTTCTGTTTACTGATTGTTGAGAGGTTTGTGATTGTATAGAGTACTTTTGTACGCATTGTGGATATACTACATATAAAGAATTTTCTTAACAATACCATCTGTGTGAATGTACAATTTATTGTGAATGTGCAAGCCCAGAACATTTAAAACAGTAGTTTTTGTAATCACCACATGGGGTGGTTTGGGGCTTTTTTTGCACCTTGTTCTATTTTGCTTCTTTTCAATCTGATTGCCCTCCACTAATTTTTTGTTTCTTTATCAGGACAAGAGCACATCTTGTGGAAGACGTTCAGTGCAGTGATAAGCCTGCCCAAAATGTGCAACAATGAAGGCAGATTTGCTCCACAGCTTATAGTGTTGCCCATTAGGTGGAGATGCAATGAGGGTAGGTCTGTGACAAGACGAACCCCTCGATCTGGCTATAGATTAAGGAGAAATGTGCTAAGGGGCCCAGAGCCATGTTTTTTGTTTCCTTTTTCTTTCTTCATCTTTCTACCTTCTCTTTTATTTAATTCCTTATCTAACCTTGCTTAACTTCTTTACTATTCTACCTGTTCAAGTACACATTTATAATGGTACACTGTATGGGAGCTTCCATATCTTTACATTATAATCAAACATGCTGAGATGCACTTTTTATCTTTATGCAACTGTTGCATGGACTTTGTTTTGTTCCTTACTGTACAGTACATGAAATGAAATATTTTAAAACAGACCCTTGTTTGGTGTGAATATGTGAATATTCCTTAAAGTTACATTATCTTTCATTGTGAAAAAAGAACAGTTTTTGGTTGGAGGACACCTTTTATAGGTTGCTCCAGCTCTGAAGTGATATATTTGCCAATTTTTGCTAAGAATATAGTTATTTTTGTCCCAGGGCATCAGGCTGGGGACTCTATAAGACACTTAATTCTGTTGACACATCATCTAAAATTATCTGGGATTAAAACAATGTTACTTGAACTAGACATCTGTAAGGCCTTCGATTCCCTACATTGGGTTTACTTATATTATACTTTGAGTAAATGGGATTTTGGTAAAAGGTTTTTGACTTGAGTGAGAGGATTTAGACCCTTCCACAATAGTTAAAATAATGGGATTTTGCTGCAGCAGCTAGGAAATGATATTACAACAATGGTTAAATCTGGACTCCCCATCTATATTGATGGTAAAACAAAAATTACACCATTTATTCCATATGGATTGGTTGGAAGCAATAACCAAAAAAGAACACAACAAAATTCTTTAACACCTGGCTACCGTATATCATGACACTCCCACAACTTACCAAATGTCTCACGGTCTACACGTTCAGGCAAACAACATGGTATGATGAAGAAACACTTAGAGAACACCCACTTGTAGTGGAATCATCCCAATATCTCGACAATTGGCAACGTGAACAAGAACTACTGACTTTCGCACCTCCCAGGAGTCATCAGATTAACAGACTACTGGCAATCTATCCATTGAGTCCTACATAATACTATTTAATATATTATGAGCTGTATGTTTTTGTAATACTTATATGTTATCGGAAAGCCTTTTTTGGAAATTGTTGAACTTACACCATGCTTACTCTTACTATTCATATCACTGCATACTGAAAACAGTTTATATATGTTATAAATTAATAAAAACATGTTTGAAAAAAAATAAATAATGGGATTTCCATCAAAAGCTTTTCATATCTACCGTGGTACTCCTCAAGGGTGTCCACTGTCCTCGATATTATTTAGCTTAGCCATTGAGCCACTAGCAGTAGCGATTAGATCAAACCTAGATATAAAAGTAATAGAAGTAGCAGGAGTCTATCACAAAGTCAGTCTCTTTGAGGCCAATTTATCACTCGCAATCACTAATCCGATGACTTTCCTCCAAAATTTATTCAGACTATTAGATATATTTGGGACAATGCCTTTAGATCAATCACAGCACAACTGAAGCACTACATATATATTTATCTCATGAGGCAGTAAAGCTGTTACAGCTTAATTTTGGATTTAATTGGCAGCCCCACTTTATTCCTATTTTAGGTATAAAATTGACAAACACATACAAGACCCTATATAGACATAACTATCCCCCTATATATAGAGTTTTGAATTCATTGTTAGACAAATGGAACTCCCATCATATTTCATGGATCGGACACGTGCACTCAGTAAAGATGGCAATTCCACCAAAAATACTGTGCCTATTCCGGACCCTACCGTTTCCAGGATTTGGTTCGATTTAATTCTAAAGTACTTAAATTTATTTGAGCCAAGACTTCAATACTTCGGCAAATTAAACCTGCCGAAGTGCTATGTTAGCCTATGGGGACCTTCTAGAACATTTTTCTAAGCTTTTGGAAGTCGAAGTCGCTGAAATCCTTAGAAGGATTTAATTGTTTTTACTACGACCGTAGGATACCCAAATTCTATGAAAAAACTTTGACTTCGATATTCGAAGTCGAAGTATTTCAATTCGATGGTCGATTTTCGAAGTATTTTTAACTGCGAAATTCAACCCTTGATAAATCTGCCCCTCAGTGTTTCATAATAACGCAGGATCTGCGTTATTATGTAGAAGAACTCAGACTCAATTTCAATTGATTATTGCAATAATGACAGCAGCCAAAAGAACCATAGAAAGAGAGTGGAAATCTAAACAGTTATCTACTGACATCACAAAACATAAGGTAGACTGGATAATGACACAGGAAAAAATGTCTAATGGATACGAATAATTATTATATTTCACTATTCTAAATATCGTGCCCACCCCACCAAAGAATGTTTAGCATATGGGTTTTGTTTGATATCTGGGATAATCAGTTATTCCTGAACAGAAATAAATGCATTTATTGCTGCAATTGTGGCCAAATGTCTAATCTTTCTATCCCTGGTCTAGGTGTTTGTACTGACAAATGTGGGAGCAGCTTGATAGCTCAAATCATTGAATCATACGAGAGTCCACCATGTTATTTTATATGGCAATCTCTTTCTATGTAAGGGCTCATTTTCACTTGCTCTTGCATTCATTGAAATCATAAACCCCTTTATGTACTCCTTAGGGGGGTGCTTCTTGCATGCTTTTTTCCCAAGTTACAGTATGTCTATAAACAAACTTTGTACTTGGAAATCTATTTTACAATGGCATTTCCACCATTTTAAGCATTAATTCTGCAATGCACTTTTCCATATAGGGCCCTAGGGATAGACTTGAAAGTATATCTGCATACAAGTACATAGGGCCAGCATCATTCTAATATCCATCAGTTCTGCAGTGTGAATATGTAAAGAAATGTGCACTGTTGGGGGAGTTTGCTACTGGGAATCATTCATTTACCTTATCCATCTCCATATTACATACAGAAATTCACTGTTGATGGTTTTGCTACATTAGTCTCTTTTATTTCCTCAAATGCTATGATAAGAATTATACTGCAATCAATCAGTAAGCAGAATCAAAAAAATATTAAAAATGTTTTTTCTTATAATCTGCAGTCAATTCCTGTAACAGTTTCTGTGATATCATAATGTAAAATCTGCAAATAATTTGTTGTAAATCACATTTAATTATAAAAAGTTGCAGAGTCTTCAATAGTATTCAGTATGCCAAAAATGTTAGTTAATGGCAGGGAAAATCACTTTGTAGTGTTTTGCTCGTTTTTTTAAAAGAACATATAGGCAGTGTCACCGGTAGGAGAGAAATACAACTGGCCAGAAGCAGGAGGATCTGCCCTGGGGTCTCATGAGCCACAGAGAACTGCTGGGAAGTTAGGAGGACCAAAGATCCATTCATGTGTTGATCTTTACTGATATGCCCACCTTGAGGTGAGTAATATTTTTTTTTATATAAAGTTCACTGTTCCTCAGCCAGCAAGTAAGCATTTTTTGTCCTAGTGGGACAACCCACTGTGAATCCTTTGGAAATTAATAGGTAAAGGCACCGAGCATATAATTACCCAGTAATACCATATGACTTTCAGTCAGATACCAGCATTTATACTGTATGCCCTGTGACAAAAAAAAGGTTTACAAAAATGTGTCCTGATTGTGACTTAGAAATGTCATTACCTATAAATGATCATATTATATATTATGATCATATTATTAGTTGAGACAACACAGCTGAAAAAGTGGGAAATGCATTTTAATCTATTTTCTAATAATTACATATAATTCCCACAATGGGTAGATAATTGGTCAGGGCTTAAAACGGTAATCCAACACCCACTGATTAAAGCAACTATGAAAGTGTGGCACAAATATAAAATAGCTTTGCATCTCACTAGCCCCCCATATGTGCTTCAACCCCTGATGTGTAACTTGAATTTTCTACCAAGTTTGGAAAGAGGGTCTTTCTCAAGGTGGGAGAAATGGGGAGGCAGAAGTACAAAAATAAGAGATCTGTTGAGAGAAGATAAGATGATACCCATTAATGAGATACAAAAACGATGGGGAAAACACCCCAGAGATTTATGGGGATATAACCAGATGAACCATTATATACAATCGCTTGGACATCAAAACTGGGAAAGAACCCTGACTCAGTGGGAACAATTAATAGAGGAAGATCCAGTAATAACTAAATTATTATCGAAAATCTATAGGATGATTTTAAATAGTGAGCATCTCAAAATCCCTACGTTCTGTTCACAATGGGAAAAGGAATTGGGTATTAGTCTCTCAGAGCAAGGGTGGGAAGAGGTATTTAAGTATGGGCATAAGATGTCGAGGGCCTCTAAGACAAAAGAAATAATTTACAAATTGGTAACCAGGTGGCACTATACACCAGTAAGGTTAAAAAAGATGTATCCTCATTATTCCAATGTTTGTTGGAGATGCAATGAAAGCGAGGGAACCCATACACATCTGGGTAACATGCCCAGCTTTGAAGGAGTTTTGGGACCAGGTGCTAGATACAATCAATAAAGTAACAGCATCCAAAATAAGTAGTGATGAGTGGGCACTAATTTTATTGAACATTAAGGGTGATAATTCTACAATGTTGAAGGATCCACTGACCTTTCATCTGCTCCAATCAGCAAAGGTTCTTATACCCAAGCATTGGAAATCAAAAGAGGCCCTTCTTATATTAAGTGGTTGGCTGTAGTAGAAGAAATTAGGCAATTAGAAGAGTTAACATACTTATATCAAAATAATAGTGTAAAATATTGGAAGATTTGGTCCCCTTGGCACAGATTTGTTGAGTCACTGCATCAAGGGGTAAATCAATAAGGAGTATAACAAGGAGATAGGAGCCTAGGAAAAGGAACTGATGAGAGGTTAAGATGGAGTAATCAACATAATTAATGTGTGAATACTATGAAGCCAATGTCTGGTTTATGGTTTCTTGTTTTTTTTTTTTTTTCTTTTTTTGGGGTTTTTATATCAATCAGTACACCTCTCTTCCCCCTTCCCTACTCGTATCGTTTTTTTGTACCCCTTTCCTAAGGGTCGAAAAGTTGTTTTGGTTTGTTTGACATCTCTTTTATTTTTTGTTTTTTGTTTTTGCTTTGTTCTTTGTTGTTTCATGTTTTTCCCTTTTTTTTTTCTCTGTAAAAAAAAAATAAACAAATAAATAAAAAAAATAAAAAAATAATTACATATAATTCATAGAATGTGGAGATTATTTAGGTAATATTAGAGAACAGAATAATAATATCCTGTTGGATTTATTCACTTGTCACTAAAAATGTTAAGAGACAAGTGTTTAATTTTTCAGGCCTTAGGCAAAGCCTATATTACTTACTCATTTAGACATATTCAGTGGATGCCTTTCATGCTGTAGCTTATGTATGTGGGGCTATAAGCAAAACACTTTCATAAAATATAATCAATAGCAATTTGACCCATGCCATCCCAACACATGGATCTGGTTCGATGATGTAAAATACAACCTACATTAGATTTCTGGATGAAATCTAAGGTTAAATATGAATTAATTTATATTTCTACCCAGTGAAAGCCATCTTGGCCAAGCCATAATATCCCTATTGTAAAATCCAGGTGATTATACTGACTGTTCAATGTCCTGTTGGGTGTCTCCCTAACAATAATGTTATTTTTTGGTCAAATAAAGGCTAAAGCTCCAAACCAACTACCCTGGTACATATATTTTCAATTGAGACATTTTATAGACCCATGTATCAGAGCCTTCAAAGAGAGGTACCCAACCTTTTTCAAATTCCTTGCACTACAAGGCCTACCTCAAAAAGGTATTGGGAAACATACATACGACAATGTCCGAAAATTGTTCAATGTTATCTGGTCTGCTTCCCAGTCAAGCGCCTCCTCAATGGTCCTATCTTTAGATCTTGAGAAGGCGTTTGATTCGGTTGATTGGGACTATTTGTTTTATATTTTGCGTTATATGGGTTTCCCGGTTACTTTTTTGAATTATATTTTTGCTCTTTATAACACTCCAACTGCTCAAATTAGAACCTTAGGCCTTCTCTCTCAACCATTCAGTATTCATAGGGGCACACGTCAAGGATGCCCGTTGTCCCCTACTCTGTTCTTATTGGCTATAGAACCACTTGCAGCCTTAATTAGGGCCTCGTTGGACATATCCGGCATCAACATTGGGACCATAGAATATAAATGTACTTTGTTTGCGGGTGATCTGATACTTACTTTAACAAGACCTATGACGTTTATATAATCTACTTGGGAAGTTTGGCAACAGGTTAATTCTGCTAAATCTAAAAAACTTAATATTAATCTCCCCTCACCGCTACTCAAGTTACTACAAATTAACTTCAACTTTATCTGGGCCCAACCACATTTAGATTACTTAGGGATTAAACTTATGTCTCAATATCATCAAGTTGCGTGTGCTAACTATTTACCTTTGATTTCTAGAGTAAAATCATTATTGCAGAAATGGAGAAACTTTCCTATTTCATTGTTAGGCTGGGTTCATGCAGTTAAAATGTTAATTTTGCCCCTTGTTGTGTATTTATTCCAAACTTTGCCAGTTGATCCTCCCAAGGGCTTCCTTAAGTCTCTGCAAAAAATATGTTCAAGATTTATTTGGAAAGATAAACCTCCTAGACTTGCCCACAATGTTGCAATCCGTCATAGAACAAAAGGGGGCCTGGGAATTCCCGATTTCACTAGATACTTTCAAGCTGCACGCCTGAGCCAACTTGTTAAGTTGCATGCTGATCTCAACTTCTCTCAGTGGGCAATCTTAGAGCAATACTCTATCCCCAACATTCCACTCTATAACTTGCTTTGGCTTTCTCCGAGAGACCGACCACCTATATTGAATCCTGTTGTAGCGCATTCCCTTAGGGTCTGGGAGCATTGTAAAAGACCTGACCATACCCCAGCTATTAATATATTGAAAAACCCCAGTTTTCCCCCTGGCTCTTCACCTAATTCTTTTCGCTGGTGGATTGAGAAGGGATAAACTTTTATCCATAATTTTATTTGCGAAGGGAAACTTATCTCTCTCACCCAATTGCAACAAAAATTCGAACTACCACAATCTGAGCATTACCGCTTTCTCCAGATTCGGCACTATATTCAATCTCTCTCTCAGACTACGTCCTATAACGCTCCTACTCAATTTGAATTATTCTGTATTAAACACCCTCAGTCTAGGAGACTAATATCTATTTTTTATGATAATTGGACGAACGCTACTCCCCCTAAAGAATTAAAATATATCAAGGCTTTGGAAAGGGAGTTAAATTTAACTCTAGAGGAAGAGGACTGGTCCTTTATTTTTCTTAACATAGCTCACTGCTCCATTAGTTCAGATATTCAGGAAACGTCGCTAAAAGTTCTGATTCGATGGTATTTAGTTCCTGCAAGTATAGCAAAATGGGTTCCATCTTATAATGCAAATTGCTTTCGGGGCTGTCAGGATGTTGGTACAATGGCACATATTTGGTGGACTTGTCCTAAGGCTAGGAGATTGTGGTATAAAGTTTATGCTATGGTGGATAGTATTCTGGGTGTGACTCTCCCTAAAAACCCATGGGAAGCGTTGCTACATAAACAAATTGAAGGTATCCCAAAGAAAGAAATGCGCTTGATTACTTATATATTTAATGCAACAAAACAAACAATATCAAAAAATTAACTGCTCAATCCTTAGGAAGGTACAAAAATTTTTCGATATATGGCATCCTTGGCAAGTGTATTCCCAATTGGAGGACAGTTGATAATTCAATCATTGTATTATGTCACCTGTTGATGTTTGGTTACATTGTTCAGTGATTATTGATGCTGATTGTACTGTAGAGAAAGATGTTCCCCCCTTCCCCCCCCTTTTTTTTTCTTCTTCTCCCCCCTCTTTTTATTTTTGACTATCTTTCTTTTCTTGATTTATCATTATAAGTGCATGTGGAATCAATGATCTAGATTGGGTACTGTTACTATGTTATCATATTGCAATTTCGTACGATGTGCGTTCTGCAGGACTGCCTTTCTCTTGATTGTCTACTATGTCTTTGGCAATGTGATAAATCAATTATAAATAGGCTGTAGCTCACCTTTAGTACATGTAGGTGGATTCTCCTGCAAGGTGTCCTGTGTCCACACCCAAATTGATACAGTCAGTATTAAAATAGAAAGTAGGACAAATCCAAGGCAGTAGCTGTGACTGCAAAGTGCTTTTATTGGGAAAATGCTCCACAGTGGATCTCTAGAATTACATCTTTCCTGGACATGGTGGTAATTCCAAGGTTCCCAATGTGGGTTGTATCTATAGGAACTACAGACATATACCAGTCATTTATGACACATTGTTGAAGTGACTCAATCCCCACTGAGAAGATGCTATTCACAACACGCATGTGCAAGAGCAGCAGAGCTGCGATAATGTTATTTTAGGAAAAATGCTGCATTATGGGGGAAATTAAACATAGCGATTTGTGTCTCAACATTTCACTTTGTGCACTGCACAGGGTAAGTAAATGCACCTTCAGGTGATTGGGTGGTAGAACCAAATTACATATATGTGCGGAGGAAATGTGCACAGTGTGGTGAAGGTTTTGCTGTATTTGTACCAAAGGTTCATTTGTTAACTTGTGATTTCATGTGGGTGAAAAGACCTAATTATTCCCAGTGTCACTGTGACCATGCCCATATATTTTATTCATATGTGATAAATGCATGGTATTGCATCCTTATCCTTTCATCCTTAATGATGCCTAATAATGAGTCTACCAAATTGCACAATTGGAATGACAGCCTGAATCCAGTAAATTAAATATACAGTAAATTATTATGGCTAGACAAAAAAGTGGGTTTAAAAAAGTGAAAATTAGGTACAAGCGAACTCATAGTGACAATCACTTGGTGATTAATACAATATTATTTCATTCATCATATTTTCCTTATTAAGGCTGCAGCCCTCATTTCACAATTAACCTTTGATTTCACATTGGGTTAATAACAATACCCCTTTGATTTCATAGATATATTCTTGTCTTCTTTTATTACAGCCCCCCCCCCCCCCGCCATTCAACTCCTATATTCTTTAACAGCATTATCACAGCATGTTAGCTGACAGACCTGCAATTTCCCCTGTGGTCCAACAGCCACTCACCATAATTTTCCTGTACCTGTACTGCAAATGAAAAAAAGGCTATTTAATCAGCTGATTGAGAGGTTTTTAGGTAGGAATGCAAACTAATGGTGTAGTAACTACTGAGAAAAATTTAATGGGCCAAGTAAATAACTGGATGACTACTGATTAAAAACACCAGAATAATTGTATAATTGCACATACAGTATATTCAACATGCATCAGGAAAACGTCATATGCTGTTGTTAATAGCCTTTTGTATTTAAGTAAAACCCTCAGTTCTCTCTCCCCAGTAATGTTGACTCAGGCCACATGCTCATCATAAAAATTCACTTTGAAGTGTGCCTTTACTGTGCATCCTGTATAATCTACTGGTCTCCACTACAAAAATCTACTGATTAACAACATATAAAAAGAGCAGCTTCTGAGCAGCTTTATTACTTTTGACACACTCCTAATTCATCTGGGTACCATAACCTACTGTACATAATATTTGATTTCCACTGGTCATACTAATTCTAAATTTGATTGTTCATTCATGTTCAGTAAAGGTTTAATTTGTAAAGGAAATATGACCTTTTGCTTCTAGCATCTTGAGGAATATTGATACAGGTGACTCTTTAACTTACAAAAATTCCTTGTGGCATCATTTTATTACTGAACTGATTCAACATCATCAAATATGTGAGCAAGATATGCCCTGGAAAACTAGTGTTGTTTATCTGTTACCCTCGACTAATGGGATCGATTTTATGCTTCTGGTAAGCATTTTTTTTAAACTTTATATTGGTTTGATATTTTTTAACTAAATGTATACACTGTAGGATGGTTCATAATATGTTTAATAAAAAATAATTATTTCAAGTGACTGACAAACCTCAGCTGACATCCCAATATTATGGTGACTATTCACCCACACTATAATGTTTGACAGCTGAGGCATTGCCATTTAGAAATGGAGGGCGGGGGAGTGAAGAACAATATTGTGTTTCAGGCTGCAGGATCAGTAACAGATATCTGAGTTATCTAAAGGCTTAAATGCTAATTAGATTAGTGTACATGAAATTGCATTGCGCATAGCTAACTAAAGTAACTTTGATTGTTGCACCCTGTGCTTTAAATCCAACTTTCACATGCTTCACCTAAAGTATGTCCAAAAAAGATATTTGTAGTTTTCATTTTTGAATCAATCTGGTATATTTAGAATAAATAAGATAACTATCGGTTGATAGGGATGTAGCGAACGTCGGAAAAAAAGTTCGCGAACATATTCGCGAACTTGCGCAAAAACGCGAGCGGTTCGCGAACGGTTCGCGAACCCCATAGACTTCAATGGGAAGGCGAACTTTAACATCTAGAAAAGACATTTCTGGCCAGAAAAATGATTTTAAAGTTGTTTAAAGGGTGCAACGACCTGGACAGTGGCATGCCAGAGGGGGATCAAGGGCAAAAATGTATCTGAAAAATCTGCTTGAATGCTGCTTGAAAAAAGTGACTCCGGTGTTTTTTCTGGAGACGGTAATATTATGGATATTTAGACAGAATGTGAACAAGGTCACACAGCTAGATGGCGGGTTGAAGAAAACACTGTGCAAATAATGCCTACAAGGTCAACGTATACACTACTACAGCGGTGGATACGGATTACGTAAAATATATTATGGCTGCTTGAAAAAAGTCACTCCGGTGTTTTTCTGGAGACGGTAATATTATGGATATTTAGACAGAATGTGAACAAGGTCACACAGCTAGATGGCGGGTTGAAGAAAACACTGTGCAAATAATGCCTACAAGGTCAACGTATACACTACTACAGCGGTGGATACGGATTACGTAAAATATATTATGGCTGCTTGAAAAAAGTCACTCCGGTGTTTTTTCTGGAGACGGTAATATTATGGATATTTAGACAGAATGTGAACAAGGTCACACAGCTAGGTGGCGGGTTGAAGAAAACACTGTGCAAATAATGCCTACAAGGTCAACGTATACACTACTACAGCGGTGGATACGGATTACGTAAAATATATTATGGCTGCTTGAAAAAAGTCACTCCGGTGTTTTTTCTGGAGACGGTAATATTATGGATATTTAGACAGAATGTGAACAAGGTCACACAGCTAGATGGCGGGTTGAAGAAAACACTGTGCAAATAATGCCTACAGGGCAAATAATGCCTAAAAGGTCAACTTATACACTACTACAGCGGTAGTAAAATAAAAAAAAGTAAAATAAAAAAAAATGAATATTAAAAAAAAAAATTAAAGTTGGTGCTGCTGAACTACTAGGAGCAGCAGATTAGCACACCAGTCCCACTCCCCAACACTGCTAGACTAATAGCACTGGGCTCTTATAGTAGTAGTAGTAGTAGTAGTAGTAAAACAACAAAAAAATAAATAAAAGCAGTCCTTACAAGGACTACTGTTATTGCAGCAGTCAGCAGATGAGATCAGAAGCAGGACAGCTGCCCACTGCAGCTACATACAGAGCACTGCAGTAGAAGGTAGATTACTAGCCAGCAAAGCTACCTAAGCTTAAATGTCCCTCAAACCCCTGCAGACTTCTGTCCCTCCAATAACAGAGCAGTATCAAAACGATTACTAGCCAGCAAACTTTCAACTGTCCCTGAAATCACTAACAGGCAGCAGCTCTCTCCCTACACTATCTCTTCAGCACACACAGGCAGAGTGAAAAAACGCTGCAGGGCTTCGGTTTTTATAGGGAAGGGGAGTGGTCCAGGGGAGAGCTTCCTGATTGGCTGCCATGTACCTGCTGGTCTGGGGTGAGAGGGCAAAAAAAAGCGCCAACAATGGCGAACCCAAAATGGCGAACATCGCGCGACGTTCGCGAACTTCCGGCGAGCGCGAACACCCGATGTTCGCGCGAACAAGTTCGCCGGCGAACAGTTCGCGACATCTCTATCGGTTGACTGCCATCCAAACACCAATCCACATTTTCAGCCACATGTTACCAGTAGGCGTGAGCTGCCACTGAGATGCCAACTAAGTTATCAGCCTTTATGAAAGAGCACACTGTTCAGGGTCTCCCATTCTTGGGATCTTGAAAGCAATAGTCCTTGTTATTCTAAACATAGAAAGAAATTGCCAGTGCTCAGTCCCAGGCTGTGGCATTGACCAGCTGCTAGCAGCGCCCTTGTGCCAGGATTTGGTCTAACACGCATTCTGGAGTTGAGCAGCTGCTATAAATAATACCAACACCTAATTTTTTTTAACAATTATTTTTAAAGGCAAACTGTGCGCTGGCAATTTTTCTCCTATTTCTTGCTATTGTGTACCTATTGTGTATGCCTTAATAGGCCAAAAATCCCATACTTGGCAGAACCGGCATTAATGGACATGTTTATGGTACAATTTTTAAAGGGGACATAAAATGTTTTGATTGTATTTAAATATGTATTTGTTGCAACAATTTAATGAAATGCATATTAAAACAATTTCTATATGAGGTTTGAATTAATTTTTTATTATTTATATTTATTATACATAGGTATCTTCATGACATCTGGAGGTTCCTGAACAGTTCAGCTAGACAGGCTGTATTAGTCAGCTGTCATTAATAGCAGCTTGCTGTAAGGAATTTGTTGTAATTTAAATACCTAATGGCCTAGTGCATGTTTTCAGGCCGAAAAATATATATTTGGGCACCTTTAGGTGCAACCCATTAAACTCAATAGGAAAAGGTTTTGGCATCTTCAATCCCCAATATAGCCCTGCATGTACCCATGTTCCTGAATATTAAAAGCAAGTACCATGTCTACTTATTTCACAAGTAGTTCCTGGCGCTGACCAGCAAATATGATCATATGCAGATGAGGCTGATTTGGTCCTGCTCTTGGTCGGCAGTAGACTCAGTCCACCAGAGAGCCAAGGGGGAAAAGTGATATGACAGCTGCCAACCCTGCTGCATTTGAGAGGGGTTCAGTGATATGTAAAGCACTTTCCTTCCCCTTATATTCTGACTCTATATTGTACATACACAAACATGCTATTAAATATTTTAATTACTGAGAGAGAATTATTAAACTGTTAGTTTGTACTAAAATGTACTTTAAGAATACTCACACAATGTTCAGTTTAGGGGATGATTGGTAGAGGCACTGGTCTAGCCACGCGCCAGCAATAAATCCAATAAGAAAAAAAACGCCAATACCTTTGTTTGCTGCAATTTGGGGTGTTCTCAAAATGTATTCCACTCAGCAAGGATCAAACATTTTGGGACCACATAGCCCATAATAAACTTTCCTGTGAGTATTATCATTCCAACAATTGCATGTATTGTATACATCTTATCCCAACTTAAATAGATATCAATAACAAGCATGAGTAATAAAAATTGCTAATAGTTACTCACTGACTAGAACCGAGTACAAGAAGAATGCTTCTACCTCAATTGTTTACTGCAGGTTTCTATCTTAGCGCTGTAAAGGAAACATGTATAAATTAATTAATTTTTTTATTTATCACTTGTAGCCAGCAGTTATAAAAAAACAATTCAAACCCCAGTTTTCATTCAATCCCTTTGGGGATAGAGTATCAAGTTTCCAAATCCAAAAGCACTCTGAAGAAGTTTTTTATCAGAATTCACATAACCCATTTTAATTCCTTCTAAAACCTGCCATTGTAATTGTGCTATGTTATGTTTGCATTCTACCCAATGTTGACTGATGGAGGTCATTTTCGAGTGTGCATTTCGGATGGAGCTGCGATGCTCATTTAGTCGTACCTTTACCATTCTGTTCGTTTTTCCTACATAGCCTTTTCTACACAGGCATTTTAAGTAGTATATTACATTCTTAGACATTCATGTAAAATAATCCCCTAATTTAATTTATTACTTATGATTGTTATTGATATCTATTTCAGGTCGGATAAGATGTATACAATACACGTAATTGTTGGAATGATAATTACTCACAGGAAAGTTTATTATTGGCAATACCAAAGAACAAAGAACATTTCGCCGTCTGGATTTTTTTTGATGTTATTAATGTGAATTTGGACTCGTAAAATAAACAAATTTTAAAGACTTTTTTTTTCTATATGTACCTGAAGATCACCATTAGAGGTCACTATTTTTTTGCTTATAAATTTGCACAGTCTCTCTGGTTCATTATCACTGAGGAAGGGCCATGTGGTCCCAAAACTTTTGATCCTTGCTGAGTGTCTGTAGCACTATGGAATAATGTTTGGCAACACCCCAATTTGCAGCAAAACAAAGGTATTGGTGTTCTTTTTCTTACTGTAAGGATACTCATCAGCACTCACATCCTCGTGTGTACTTGCAAAATCAGGTGCTAACTGCCCACAGGACGTCAGTGTGTTGGCATTGCTGCGTCTGTCACCAGCATGTCATTATGATCATGATCATTATGTGCTTGCACCCAATGGCCTTTACGTTATTAAGCAATCAATACTTGATTATCAAGTTACCTTGTGATCCTGGAGTTTGCTGTTTTGATCTTTTTCCTTTTCATCCTCCTCACTTTGGTCTGAACTTCACTTCTGAACTCTTGCTGTCTGCCCTGATTTGATCCTGTTATGTCTACACTAACTGCATGATCCTTTGGAAACTCATAATTTCTGCCCTGTGACCTATCTCCACTGCTGGGCTTCCTGTACTAAGATGGCCGATTCAGCCACAATCCGATGTGCTGCGCATAATCGCAGGCGTCACATCGGATGCAACGGAAACAAGGTAAGTAATTCAATTGTCGCATCGTGTCGCAGCATTCATGCGACGCGACACGACTGTCGGATGCAGACGCTGCATGCTGCGTCTGCATCCGACAGTCGTGTCGCGTCGATCAACAACGCGACATGATCCAACACTGCCATTACTAATCTTGTTTCTGTCGCAAACGACGTGACGCCTGCGATTTTGCGCAGCGTGCCGGATCGCGGCTGAATCGGCCATGTAGTCCTGCCCTTACTTTATTTATTTATGCCCTTAAAATTCTGTTTTAGAATTTAACGTAAATAAGAATAATTGTTTTGTTCTGTTCTGCTGTTATGCCACACAGTTAAAACAGAGATTACAATTTACAGGAAGAGGGGAAACAAACACTGATTGTAAGTGATTAGCATCCACACCCTTATTAATATTGCTCAAACATGTTCTTCTCACCAGGGTGCCATAAAGGATGTGCACTAACTTTTAAATACATACAATGTTATCTGTGGGCTTTCATTGAGGACCAAAGCTAGTTAGGCACCCCCTGTGATTATAATCACTTACCTAATACTGAATGTTTTTAAATATCTTGAGGCTGACATCTCCAGAAAGCAGGGTAAATATGTTGAATTCAATCTAGATTGACTCTTACCCACCTTATCAAAGTAGGGGATACCTGGAAGAAGTTGCCTTTATCCTAGGAGGCTACTTTTAAAGGAGAACTAACGCCTAACTAAAGAAATAGCTAGAAATGTTGTACATTATGTTTTGTGCTTCTGTACCAGCCAAGGCAACCACAGCCCTTTAGCACTAAAGATTTGTGTCTCCAAAGATGCCCCAGTAGCTCCCCATCTTCTTTTCTGCTGATTCACTGCACATGCTCTGTGCTGCTGTCACTTACTGAGCTTAGGGACCCACTCACAATATACAGTACACATAGATAAATGTCACAATATAAGGCTGATTAGTAATTAATACAGATAATTACTACATGGCAGGTCAGAAACCAGTAAAAATTAACATCAGAATGTAATAAATCATCCTTGTAGCATCAGCTTATACTACAGACAAACCTCATTTTCTGCTTGATAATTAGCGACAACAGCTGCTCAGAGCCCATGTGAGTGTCGCAGACACTTTCCAAGATTGTGACCCCTGTGACAAGTTTGAAGTCCTGGATCATTGCTGCTATTGACAAGCTGAAACTTTAGGCTGGTGCAATAAGTTCAGTATGTAAAATATGGAATTTTTAGCTATATTCATTTTTATGGTTTAGTTCTCCTTTAAACCTATATATAGGGGTCTGGTCTTAATTTAGTAATTACCTTGAGTATTATTATTCCCCATATACCCTGGCTAAAATGTACCCATGTAGGGATAATGTGTGCTCCACGTGTAATTTAGGTAAAGCTGATTTTTCCATTTCCCATTTAGTAGCATAATTTAGGTTCAACGAAGAAGAAACATTTTGGTGGTTATTTATCATAAGTCGAGTTTTAGAGGTTTGTGAGTCTTTTTATACCTCGAATGGTTTCTAATTTGTGAAAAAACTCACTACAAACCAAAGAATAAACTTATTTTTTGTGTGACCAAAGTTTCTGAAATATCCCCTTGTTTTCTGACCCAAAAGTCCTCGTTTCTCCTCGAGTAAAAAAGCAGCAATCCAAAGTTCAAATAGGTCAGCGCTAATCAAAGCTCAGGGGGAAAAAAATATGGAGAAAAAAAAAAGGAAAAAATAGATAATATAGTGTAGTATTTAGTTAGAGCGTTATAGTTCCACAACCTCATATGGTTTCAATTGACCTTTATTGCAATTAACTCTTTACACTTCACCACGTGTGTTTGCTTAAGGTGGAGAGAGTTATAGTTCCACAACCTTGTATGGTTTCGATTGACCTTTAGTGCAATTAACTCTTTAAACTTCACCACGTGTGTTTACTTAAGGTGGGTACTTACAAACGTTCAGATTATTTTGTGCATATCAAAACTTGTACAATGCAAAGATTTTGATTGATCCTTCTTGATTTAAATGGATTAAAACAGGCAAAACATCTCTCTCTGTATCGTCCCAGTTTTTGTAGCTATCCTTAGTGATTTGTGGTTCAGGTCCCGACCAGCGTTTCCTTCACACACTGCTTCACTTGCTACTTCCTGGGCGAGATTTATGAAAAAACTCAAATGTAAAAAACTTGAATCAGTGAAAAACTCGAATACTCAAATTAATTGCGTTTTCAGTAGAAAAAAACCCTCAAATCGATCAAATTTATATATTATTTTTCAAGCACAAAAAATACCATTGAAACTCGAATTTTTTGGGTAAAGGTCGACTCGACCATTGATAACCCCTTTAATATAAGCTTCCTCTCAATGAAATAAGAAACTATAAATATAGTCAGTTAAACAGTCTATTCTGTTCTTTCATTTTAAAGGGCTTCTGCACGTCATTTATTGACCAACCTTCAATAATGTCTTATTATTCATTTTTATTTTTAAAATGCATCTATAAAGTACCAGCATATTCTGTAGCACTGTACAATAAACTGTCCTATCAATACATTCTCAATGCACAAACATCAGTCTATGTTCTATGTGTTTTTGGGTGCAAATGATTATAACAGATGCAGCAGACAGTTCTGCCTGAACTGACAGTTTGCACCCATCCTTCCAGTTGTTATTTTTAATCACCAAATCAGCTACAGAATAATAGAAAACAAACAAGCATTATATTAAAAATTATTAGGTAAATACTTTTAAATCATGAGCATGCAACAGTTTTATCTGTAATTGCAGTTATATTTTATTTTTGATAGAAAACGCATTCACATATTCGAAAAAATATATTGCAACTGGCTTTTCAAAATGAAATTTTCCTTTACTTTGTGGATCAGGTGTAGCACCAATCAAGTCCACTAGGTGTCTCTGGGCCACAAGATAGGTGCCACATACATAAATTAGTAGGAGTAATTTTTTTTAGACATGTAAAATAAATAAATAAAGTAATACTGCATAGCCACATACTACTTGAATTTAATAATGCTTTGCAATACTTTTCTGTGATGCTCTTTGCCTGTATTGTTTATAAGTTGTTTTTGTATGTTTACTGTATGTATACACCCATTTCATATACCAACGATGCGGAATATGCAAGATTTTATAAATTCATGATAATAATAACAAATGTTGTACTACAATAGTTGAGTCTTGGAGTGGGAATTTTATAATTCATGGCCGAACAAATACATGTTCTTAATAATACTAGTACCAATAATATATATATATTATAATGCATTACACAGAAAACTGACATCTATAGAAAAATATTGTGCTCCTAAATAAATTGTTACGTCAAAGGAAGGAACAACCTACTGTATTCAGCTTACTAATGCAATATAATACAATTCTGCTTGTTTTGAAATGCCAAATGATATAACCAGGCTAAGTAATTGTCCATTAAAGGCTTCTCTGTAAACATTTGTTGTCATTTAATATTTTAAAGTATGCATTCAGTGGATTACGAACACTAAAGTGATGCATCTCTACGCAGATTCTATAACAAATAAACTGAAATGCTAGGGAAGCAGTTTATAACTATATCTATGTGCAGTGACAAATATCCAGTGCCATCTTTGTGATCCCAAACAAACATAATTTTCATATGTCATTTTGTATTTTTTCTGCATAACTGTAAACTGTTTGGACATTTATTAAAGCAAATAATCCATAATAATTCTGAATGAGAATGATATTTCGGTCATCTTCAGACTATTAGAATTTAGAACTGGAGATTGCTAATGTGTTACTTGGCCCTAGAATGCTAATTTTGTTTTCGGATGTTGGTGAAAGAATTGGCCATCTTTTAGGAAGGAGAGATATGGTGTAGGCAGTGATTTTACCGCCCCCCTCCCCCCAGAACAGACAATTTCTTTCAATGCCCAGTTGCTTAAAGATTTTCATTCTTTATCACCACCATAAGGAACTACAAGAGCCTAGAGGTATAGTATACATGTATCACATTATATAAAATATTTTTAATTGCCCAGGTGCCATTGCCATTCATTAAGAAGCTCATATCTGTGTGGTACAGCTCTGAAAGCATTGCTACACATTTTCTATGATTTCTTATTACAGGAATGGAGCCTGCCTGGTATCCATAATGCTCGGGATAAGGGATCTTTCTGTAATTTGGATCTCAATACCTTAAGTCTGGTTAAAAAAATCATTGAAATATTAAATATACCCAATATGATCTCAGTTGGGATTAAGTACAAGATACTGTTTTATTATTACAGTGAAAAATGTAATTATTTGATTAAAGATTTATTGAGATGGCCTTACTGGATAATGGGTTTCTGGATAACGAATCCCATACCTGTACAATGTTTTGCAAAGAGATGTGTAGAATTAGCAGTCAAGTCATGGGTGAAGAGATTTAAGTACATCCTGTTTATGTTGTATTTTAATATTTCATGGAAACAAACCGATCTTCTCTTTTTCAACAGGCTGCAGACCTTCAGCTGTTTAATGCAGCAAATTACTGATCCCCCTGAAATGGAGCTTTGTACATCTGAGGAATTATCTGCTAATGCCCCAGAACAATATGCTAAATACAAAGTGATATGGCTCAGATGGTTTCTCTTTAAAAACTCAGACCATTACAAATCAGTAATTTAAGTCTCCTGGGTCAAGCCAGTCTGATGTACCACTCCCCTTTCTACATCTTCTTCTTTCCCCTTAGGTTTGAAGATTCAATTTAGAGTTATTACTTACATGTGAATGGTAAACAGTGTGTACTGTAAAAAATAATAGCAAAATAATAGTGAAACAGACCCAGGAACTATAAAGTTAAAGGTCCAGTGGGGCCCCAACTGATCAGGAATTTTATTATATTTGCAGAAATGCTCCTCTTCCTCAAGAAGGCTTTGCTTTGAGTCATTTATAGTTATGACACGGCACAGAGTAAGGGGAACTGCCCTGTGAGGAAGGAGAATGCAGCTGCTCCAAATGTCAATTATTTAATAAAGTCTTTGTAAATATCTAGAATGCCTGGGACTGTGTGTGTGTGTGTTATTTTTGTAGTTGGCTACTCCTGTCCGGTGAGCACCAGGTGTGAAGTTTTTTAAATACAGTATAAATGTAATGCTGAGTGTTGTGCTGATCAGGAGTTTATTTATAAAAATCCTGTGTGCCCGTTCAGAAACATATGGCCATTTAATCAGCAATAGATTTAAATATCTCCATCAAGGATTTTTTTCAGATTTTGTGCTTGAGGTTTCCTTATAGATTGGCAAGGTTTTATACATCACAAAGTGCATGTGACCCTGGCGTAACTATAAAGGAAGCAGACCCCGCATGGGGGTGGGGCTCAGACTGGGGTCTGCTTCCTTTATAGTTGTCTTTCCTACCTACCACTGCATGAGAGGCTGGGAGCAGGAGGGCATAAGGACAGGTATGGTATTCTGTGAACACTGGGCCCTGAGGGGGCTCATTTTAGTTATGTTACTGGCATGTGATAAATTGCTTGAATAAACTGCAGGGATTTAAATGAACCTGCTGTGTTACTACAGGTGAAGCAGAGAGACAAGCACAGTATATTCTGTTTCATTTATTTTAACATGGCAGGTAAGACTTGCCTGCTCTATGTTAGCTATCAGCTATACAGGAAGTGGAAACAGCAGCAGGATAATCAATGATACGGCAAAACCGTAGTGCTGCCCTTAACCATAATGTCCACAAAAGAAGAGGTTTCTACAGTGCACACATTTGTGTAGATCACTTGTTTTCTTTCTGGTGAGACCTTTTTAGGATCCTTTTGCATAGCACTAAAGTGGCTCCAACATAACGTACTAGTAGATCAATGTTTAAAATCCTTTGCTTTCATTTTGAATTAGCACACTCATTTGTTACCTGTAACATGTTTCAGAGACGACAGGATTGTAGCTGTCATGTTGTTTACCTTTTGCAGTCCATTGTGTAAAATCAAATAAAATATTTGAACACAAAAAAAGCCTTTGCTTCATATGTCCAAGATTGTCTGTTTGATAAAAATACAGAGGCCTAACAAAAAATAAATGAAACATTTTCTGACAGCCAGGAATAGTAAGAAATGTATCAAGTTATCAATGCTGATGAATGTGTAAACTCCTTTTTAAAATGTCTAGTATAGGTAAATCTAAAACAACAGGACTTTCTGAAGTTTCACTACTCATCCGAGCAGTTTTTTCAGTTCAACTGACTGGTGTGGGAAGTTCTCTGCATATAAACTCTTCCATTAATCCAATCATAATGGCACATTGTAACTCTTCAGAGAGGTGACATCTGAAATTCACAGAGGTGTTGATTCTGTGTAGTTACTGTGATTATTCAATGTGTCATGCAACTCCTAGAAACAGGTGTTACTTGTGAGAGTTGCATGAATGGATGTGTGATTCAGCCAAGATTCATGGCGTTACACCAGACGCAGTGATCCCCAACCAGTAGCTTGTGAGCAACATGTTGCTCTCCATCCCCTTGGATGTTGCTCTCAGGGTTCTCAAAGCAGGTGCTTATTTTTGAATTCCAAGCTTGAAAGCAAGTTTTAATTGAATAGAAACTAAGTATAGTGCCAAGTAGAGCCTCCTGAAGGCTGCCAGTTTACACAGGGGCTACCAAATAACCAATCACAGCCCTTATTTGGCACCTCAAGGGACTTTTTCATGTGTGTGTTGCTCCCCAACTCTTTTTATATTTGAATGTGGCTCACGGGTAAAAAAGGTTGGGGACCCCTGAAGGCAGAAGAAACAATGGTATCATATGATGTCACTTCATTGTTCACATGTATACATACGACAGAAGCAATTGAGACTATAAGAAATCGACTGCAGCAAGATAACACCCTCAGCAGCAGAACAAAGCTCAGTCCTAACCAAGCTTTGATTTGCTCGCATTGCCAAAGTAACGCTAGTGAAAATTCGCCCGCGTCCCTGGACGCAACTTTGCATTTCAGTAAGTTAGCATTGTCTGATGGAATTTCCGCCTTGCAAAGTGTTGTGATGCCTGCAAAGCCATCGCTTTACCCCCATCATTTTTGGGTTTCTAAATACTTACAGTATGCTGGAAAATGTGTTTGCATGGTGTATATTTCTTCTGTTAACAACTACTATTACAATCCACAAAATATATCCAAAAGGATTGGACACAAGCACATGTTCATAGCATCTGGTTGAAAAAAAATGCCAAGATCTTAATGTGCAGGACTGTCTTTACCTCATGTATTGGTTAGTATTTGTATGTTTTGTGTATGTTTGATGTGTAAACACTTCAGTTGTACAACACTGTAGCATATGTTAGAGCTTTGTAAAGATGTATTAATAATAAAAACAAAATAAAAACAAGCATGACACAGAAAATGACTGATTTATTATTTCAGTATTCAATCAATCCAATACGTGGGTAATGATACCAATAAGCGCAGTGATTCTGCTGCAATGTGCATGAAATTAGTCTCTGTTCTGGCATGTCACCAGCACATTTTCTGACTATATTTGTATGACTTGGCCAGGTCATTGGACACAGCATTTGCAGGCTTGCATTCATGCAGAAAATTGCATGTAATTCATCTGAGCAGACAGGGCAGGCAAAGCAAAGAGCTTTGTGGTTGTAATTGTGTAAATGTGCCCTAAGGAGTTTGCTTTGCAATATAATAATAATTAAGGTATAGGATCCATTCTCCAGAAACCAGTTATCTAGAAAGCTCTGAATTACAGGAAGATCGTTTCAAATAGGCTCCATTTAAATTAAATAATTCAAAACTTTAAAACATATTTCCTTTTTCTCTGTAATAACAAAACTGTACCTTGTACTTTTGATCAATTAATCCTTATTGGTGGGAAAACAATCCTAATGGATTTGTTTCATGTTTAAATACTTTTTTTTAGGAGAGTTAAAGTATAAAGTTCCAAATTACAAAAAGATCCCTTATCAGGAAGGTCCTGCACTTTCTGGATAACTGCTCCCATACCTGTAGTGCAATATAATAATAATATATTAATTTAGTCAAATTGCTGGCCATTATTATAAACACAGAACAAATTGCAAAGTAAAATCTGCCCACTGAGTTTAAACCACTAGTCTGTACAACCAGTAACATTAGGCTTTCATTTATTACAAAAATTAACAAATCTTTAATTTGTTGTGTTGGTGGCCTCACCTCCCTGGCTGAACTCCTACTGACTCTAAGCAATATAGAAACAGACAGATTTAGTGTTCTTGCATCGCTAGGCCTTCCTGTGACCTGAATAAAACCCTTTGCTTCTTTCCCACATCTCTGTGTTAAAGTCCTGCTCCAGTCCTCAGTTTATTTTTTCAGGTGAGTAAATGCTGTATCAAATACTGGTTTCTCAGTTGCTTTTAATTAGGCTTCTGGAATCCGCTCTTTCATCTGGGTGGAATCTGCGTCACTTCGCTCCAGCTATTTTCAGTCCTAAAGCTGTGGCTTTTTTCTTTTAGGCAGCTAATTGAATGCACACAAGAAAAAAAGGCAATAGCTAATCCCAAGAACCTGAGACGTTTCTAAGGTTATGGTAAAACCACACATTTTTACAGCCTTTACGTTTTAAATTTTATTCCACAACCACATCCCTTGGGATTTTAGAAAAAAAAGTCAGCCAAAAAAAAAAGAGTAAAGAAACGCAGGCAATTTGTACCTGTTTTATAGAGACATCAATCCGGTAAACAAGAGTTATTCTATTCTTCCTGGACCTAATTTCCACATAATTGTAGTGATTACAGTTCAAAGTGTAAATGTCCATATAATTTAGAGTGTTACTAATTGCACACGAAAACACTGTGCCATTCTGTGAGCTCCAGCAAATGACTGTACATATATTATACACATATTTGTATTGGACTACAGCATACCACTTATGAAAACTCCAAATACGGTCAAATATTCATCACAGACTAATGATGACAGTGTGGAATGTTCCATTTCTAAGCTGCTTGAATGTCAAGGCCTGTGTTCGTCATGCAACTTGTATAGCGAGTGATAAAAGGACAGCATGTCCCTGTCACCTATTATCAGCATTTGGAAAAAGTTATGTAGCATGCTTCTTATATTGGTAAGATATCAGATTTGCCATACATGTTCTTATACTGCATTTTAGCAATGAGAAAATATGAAATTTAGAAAAAATTTAATAATTTTCTTTTTTTAATTGAAAAATACCTCTCATTTCTTTTTATATGGCTTTCATACCAAATATGCAATTTATAATGTGTGTATGCAACAGATAAAACATGTCTGTAATAACACTCATGGCATTTGTTCCACTGGCAAACTTCTGTGACTTTTTTTTATCATAAAAACTTGAGGTAAATAAACCCTCCTTGGAAGCTGTGCAATTTTTGGGAAATAATCTTCTCAATTATTAAAGCGTATTCCCTTGTTCTCAACATAAACGTTAAAGAATAATGCTTGTGTTAAACATTCTTTATGTCATTTATAAGAACAGGTATGGGATCTGTTGTCCAGAATGCTTGGGACCTGGGGTTTTCTAGATCAGAGATCTCTCCGTAGTTTAGATCTTCATACTTTAAGGTCTAGCGTTTATACCTTGAATGAAGTGACAACTCAAATGGTTTCTTATTTAAGAAAAAACTAGAGTGGAAAAAACAATGCAGCAAGTTTGGGTTTTACAACTGAGTTTTTGGCAGGAAAAAAACCTCGAATTGCTTAATTAATCAAATTTTCCGGCAAACCCCCCCGTAAAAAACCCGAAGGTTCAACGGACCTCTGCCATTGACTTCTACATGACCTCAACAGGTTTTCGATTGTGTATTTTCAGATTCAAGTTACTTTCAGGGTTAAAAAATAACATTGAAAACTCAAATTTTTATGCAAAACACAACTCAATCCTTGTCTGCCCCTTGTCTGCTAAAAATAATTTCAACATTAAATAAACCCAATAGGAGTGTTTCACCAATAAGGATTAATTATGTCTGTTAGAGAAAAAAATAATTTTTAAAATGTTCCTATAATTTGGAGCTTTCTGGATAACAGATCCCATCCCTGTATACATGTGTTTTGGTATTTGAAGGATTTCATTCCACAACTTCCTTGGTTCCCCAGTAGCAAATGAGGTTCTATTTTTTACACAGCCCATTACCTTTATTTAAATTTTTTTTCTGACTATCAGTGGAGGGAGGAGTGGGTAGTAAGGATAAGAAGGAATCCGTGAACAATTGGTGCTTTAAAAAAAATAAAACACAAAACATGGTCAGCACAAGGCCTACTTATTATGGTAATGTTGAATAGAGGTGCATATTGTGTTATAGTTACAGGTTTGGAAGGGTAGGCCCAGAATTGGGTTTATTTAATGTTAAAATTATTATGGTCAGCCGTGGTAAATTAACTTGACTGGCCATTTAAAGGGAAATTAGGCTAAAGGGGAGGATTTCTATAGGCTAGAACTCTAGGGGGCCCATTTACTTAGCTCGAGTGAAGGAATAGAGGCTACTTCGACCATCGAATGGGCTACTTCGACCTTCGACTACGACTTTGAATCGAACGATTCAAACTAAAAATCGTTCGACTATTCAACCATTCGA
The DNA here is from genome assembly GCF_017654675.1 of Xenopus laevis. Classification (NCBI taxonomy): domain Eukaryota; kingdom Metazoa; phylum Chordata; class Amphibia; order Anura; family Pipidae; genus Xenopus; species Xenopus laevis. Next base: position 90,822,315 of record NC_054381.1, on the reverse strand, counting down.
TAGTCGAAGTACTGTCTCTTTAAGAAAAAACTTCGACCCCCTAGTTCGCCACCTAAAAGCTACCAAAGTCAATGTCCTGCATCTTAAGCATGAGGCAAATCCTATAGCTATAAGGATACCTCAAATTATGGCTTCAATTGTGTAAACAGTCAATAGGCGGATCAAACGCTCAACAAATTTTCTTTTGCAAATGCACTAAAGTCAATGGGTGTTTTTCCTTGTGGCTACTTTTTTTGTCTCTGCAATGTTTTTGGTTTTTGTCCAAATGCATTAAAGTCAATGGGTGTTTTTTTTTATGGCAACTTTTTTTGTCTCTACAACAATTTTGTCTTTGCAACAATTTTGTCTTTGCAACAATTTTGTCCAAATGCATTAAAGTCAATGGGCTTTTTCTCTTACGGTGACTTTTTTGTCTCTGTGACAATTTTGTCTTGCCAACTTTTTCGTCTCAGTGAAATTATTCACGGTAGTTTTTTGCCGCAGTTTCACAAAAAAATTTGCAGATGGTTACGTGTAAGCGTGCGTAATGACGGCGGCGTAATGACACCGGCGCATGTTTGAAAGATTATAAATATTTGGCGTCTGTGGCAGCACACACAGCCTTGAAAAACCAATTTGCGAAACGCGCGTCGGCTTGCTATTTCTCAACGGTTTATACCATTTTAGATAAAACCTTGGGGTTCTCTTTAGAAAAAAACTTTTTATAGTGATCTGGGCGCTTCTCTTAGCCCAGATTAAGGAGATTCCTTATCTTTAATCTTGTTTAACTGTTTTCAATATAAGTGCTCTGGAATTTGTGTGTTTTTTAGAAAAGATAGCTCTTCATTCAGTTAGTTAAAATAGAATTGAGACCACAGTTCCAGAAGCACTGACTTCTCTCTCTTTGTGGGGTCCCTCAGTTAGTATAACAATCAGCTAGAAAACACGGGACTTCTCCACCCACCTACCAATTTCCTTTTCCTACCTTTTCTTGGAATCAGAGATATTAATAATTGCACTTTAGTTGATTTACAAGTGAATTGATCACAATCTGTTGGCACTTTATCACCCTTATTGGTGTTTTAGTTAATTTTTAGTAATCCAACAATCAATTAATGTTAAATGAATTGTTTATGAGTTAGAAATTACAAAGCATACACAATATTTAAAAGAAAAATTAATTGAGTCCTAGTTTTATTCTATTTAATGCTATCTAATTAAGGTCAAGCACTAGCACTTTGTGGGACTACTTAACAAAGGGGGGAACCCATATATATAGAATCACGGGATTAAATGGTTTAACTGGAATTTAAATTATATAGTGATGACATAAATTTACCTATATTTTCTTGTGTGTTTCTGATCAAAAAGATGGGGATACTTTTTTTCTTTTCTCCTATATATAAAAAAAGCCAGATACAAGTCATTTGTGTTTTGTCCTTTTTTCACCTTTTCCTACCAGCTCAGGATGTTCCTTCTTTTTGATGGGCTACATCTGACTGGCTTGAGAGAGTGACTGATAGCTATTGAAGTGGGACCTTTAAACATCTAGACAGATAATTGAACACCAGATATTGTTTATAAGCCCATGTCTGATTATTTTGCATATGATTAATGATGTCCAACCACTCAAGATAAATCATTTCATCCAGTTTAATAACAGTAGTACATAAAGCACTGCAGTGATTGCACTCATACTATTGCAATCAATACTAATGTATCTGATTCAGCTGGTACATCTTTAAGATCACTTATTGTAAGGTTCACTGTCCTCTCCTTTAAACAAAGAACTTATTCTATTAACCTGCACTAATATTCAAAACCCCTTAAAGAAACATTCTTCAGCTAGAAAAATAGCCCGTTGTTTCCATTTCTAGAGCAACTACAACTTGTCATCTTTTGTAGGTGCCCCAGGGCCTTTCCAAAATCTTACAAATACCCATATTTCTCTTCTCTGCCTCTAAAGCTTGTTTGTGAAACTCAGCCATTAAAACCCAATATTTAATGGATGATGTTTATTGTAGCTAGTGGCATTTTTTTGTCTGGTTTCAAATTCCTGTATATAAGAACACAACAGAGTAATGAAGGCAACATCCACTTAGATACAGTGCTGATTTATACTGTTATTATAACAATGTAGTATGTAATTTGAAAATATTAAATATGTACCAATAACAGGAATTCAGAAATTCATCACTGAAATGAAAATTTAAGAGATTTCTCTGAAGATTACACAATAAATGCTTGAGCCACTGAAATTTAGGCATATCATTCATTTTTCTAACATACAGTTTACTCCACTTAGAAGGATAAGTTAGTACAAGTCAAAGTATATGTATTATATATTTACATTGTCACACTGACCAAAGCAGTATTTATATTTGTTTTGTTTTCAACTGTCAAGCTATTTTTCTTTGCTTTAAAGCATACATTCTATATAAAGGATTGCTCCTTTGTCTTAAGTTAGTGGCACACAGAGATGTTTATGGGCATTGAACAAAAAAAGTACATGAATATCCATGTATGCGGCTGGCCTTACAGGATGATAGAAGGTTTAAATTCTGCCATATTAGCAAAACTTCTAAAACTACAGAAGTAGCGGAGATTTAGCCATGGATTTACAGTAAAGCACAATGCTGGAAGATAATGCACGGTTTACTCCAAGTTTGCTGACAATGCAGTTGGCATGAACCTGTGCTTGACATATTATAAATATGCTGCTGGGTGTTGCTGTGAAATAGAGTAAAATCCTCTTTAAATAACATATGAGGACATCCTCAGTGTATTTACTTTTTCACTCTGTGTTATGGTGTAAAAGGGATGCTCCAGGTGAGAACTATTTCATTGCAATACACAGACTTTCTTTTCCTGCAGCTTTTGGTTTAATGTTTGATCCTTACATCCTTCTATTGATATCAGTGGAAAGCACAGTAGCTCTGGTGTATAGTAATCTCGTGTAATAGTCTTGAAATACTAACATCTGTGGAAGACATAAATCAATGAGTTGCTTATTTTCCAATATCTGCACAGATACATGGATGGAGAAAGTCAAGGGTAAATATTCAGCCTTGTGGCTAAAAATGGTATTTCTTCCTAAATGAAGTCATTTGATCCAAATATAATTTTGTAGGATCCCTTTATGACCACAAAGGGTGCAGTCTATGGGGATAAATGACATCATTGTATGTGAAGGATTTTATAGGCTAATTAACATGGACATGTTCATTGCTGAGATGCTCACCAGGTTTAAAAATAGGGGATATCCAAGAGATACTTCAGTAGAATTCACTGATTACAATCAATTTTGCAGAAAATCACTTTTGAGAGAAAAGAATAAATAAAGTGACCACAAACGTATGGCCTTTTGTAAGCCATTATACAGCATAGGATTTTAACACTTGCATATATTGCAAATAATCACACCTCAAATAATCAGCCAGGGTTTGTTTAATATTTACATGATTTTCTAGTAGACTTAAAGGGATACAGTCATGGGAAAACACGTTTTTTTCTTCAGTTAATAGTGCTGCTCCAGCAGAATTCTGCACTGAAATCCATTTTTCAAAAGAGCAAACAGATTTTGTTATATTCAATTTTGATATCTGACATGGGGCTAGACATATTGTCAATTTTCCAGCTCTCTCCAGTCATGTGACTGGATTCCCATATATTTTGCATTAAAAGAGCAATATCAAAGAAATAAATTAAAGGTGTATTTTAAGACCAATGTATTAAAAAAAAAATATATAATTTATTTAACAAACAGAATTCTTAAAAGCTGGCCGGACAGGAAACACAATAAATAGATAATCAGTAAAGTTACATAAAAACAATTATAAAGTTACTCCAGGTGGGTAGTCGCTTGTTTAAATTTTAATAATGCAATATATACTCCTTGATTATGATAGGTGCTTGCCCCAATTATGAAATAGCAAGGAAGGCTATGAGTTAGAGTTCTCCAACTTAGAAAAGTTATTTTGACTTTATGGTGTGGGCTATAGTTGGAAACCCGTTTTTCATCTACAGCCTTATACAAATTAGCTTGATAATCCACTGAGAGTATTACCTTGTACCCTACACCGATTTACAGAATTTGAGAACTATAACTCACACCCTAAACACAAAATAACTTTTCTAAGTTGGAGAACTCTAACTCACAGCCTTCCTTGCTATTTCATAATTGGGGCAAACACCTATCATAACCAAGGAGTATATATTGTATTATTAAAATTTAAATGAGCGACTACCCACCTGGAGTAACTTTATAATTGTTTTTATGTAATTTTACTGATTATCTATTTATTGTGTTTCCTGGGGGGCCAGCTTTTAAGAACTCTGTTAAATATTTTTTTTTTTTTTTAATACATTGGTCTTAAAATACACCTTTAATTTATTTATTTGAATTTGCATTATCCTCAATAGGACCTTGGGGATTGAGGGTGTTTTTTTGACCAGCGAGAAAGCTTCACAATACCTCAAATAATAAAAGAGCAATAAATCCTTTATGAGTCCTGTCTACCTATCTCAGCTAGAGCCAGGTGTTGCCATACTGTTGAAACTTATTCATCTTACAATATAGGTTATTGGATAAAGGCCAGCTGGGAGCCCAGACTTGCTGACCATCCGTTTGATCAAGTAGCAAATAGTAAGTTCACATGGAATACAGGGGAAGAGTCTATATATAACACAGCACATGTAACTGGTAGAATTTTGCAGGTCTAAGTAGATTATATAAATACAATAATTCAAAGGAATACATATATCCTGTAAGGATCATAGAAAGGAAATTATTTAATTCCTTTAGCGTACTGAGATTCTTCTTTGGTAAACGACCGATTTCAGTGCAGTCCGACCAATCGGTCAAACTATTGTGCGGTTAGTGGGATTCGAACGATCGTACATCTTATGATTTTCCGGCTGACATCTGTCAGAAAATTGATCGGCCAGGTTTAAAAATCTTTATCGGTCCCAGTGCAATCTATCTATGTTTGCAGGGCCAAGCAGGCAGCTACTCTTCAGTTTTGCTGGCAATATTGCCTGAAATGGTCTTTTTAGTTGATGGATACATAGTACATTTAGACAATCATTTCGAGATAATTGTGGTTTCACGATAACGATTGGATATTTTACAAGTCTTTACATCTATAGCCAGCTTTAAACCAATAATACTCTTAAAACCCTCCTTCTCATAGCACTGGGACAACAGTTCCCCATCACATTTTATATAAAAGAACCATAATGTGTAAAAACCCATCAATAATCTCAATCTTTATCAGCTAAATCTAAATATCAGCAGTGAACAATTGTACAGTAGCTAGACCTTGCAAAACTGTTTATAAAATTATGAATTATAAATGCCATAGCAAATGCTTCTGTTCCTCTGTTTCCTCTCTCTTTAATTGGTACCTCTTAATCTGAATTGTGTGACTGATACTTTTTTTTAACAGTTAAGGGGTAAATATTACTAATAAATAATCTTCTATATAAAAAAATTGATTTTAATCTGTACAAGTACAATTGGACAAAATCAAGATATACAGAATTTTAGCCATGTACATAAATAAAAAAAACGTCACTACACGCATAAATATTTATTAGTTATTCGGATTGCAAAACAATATAATATTGAAAATATTCAGACTTTTTCTTTAGAGAAACAGTTGAACAGGCCAGACTTAAAGTTTACATTCCAAGGCAAGGCCATAGATCTGGCTTGCTGTCATCATTTTCTATACAAAACTGTACACAAGATCTTATACAGAGACAAGCAGATTGAAATGCACTTTTTGGACCTCTGGCTCAAACCACTGGCATTTTCAAGATTAAATACTTTGAATTTCTTTTACTAGATTTCTTGTAGAGAAGGCGCCTCCCTGGTGAACATACAAGCGCACTTTTGTTTTTTTTCCTTTCTATGAATACTTTGTGGGTTCTTTCTTTTTCCAAGTAAAGCAATGGTTAAGTTTGACCTGATGGCAAGATTAAGCTAATGGTTTATTCAAAAAAAGGCAAACTGCTCATCAAACACTCCCTCAGGCTGGGCCCAGGGGCTGCCAAGTAAAGGGTAACATACAGAATATATGTAGCAGAGTCACAAATTTTAATAGAACTTCTGTAAAGCTAATGATTTTAGCAAGCAAAGGCTAGATTATACTGAAGAAGAATGACTAAGTTGTGTCTAAATATACAGTATGAGACACCACACTGACCTGATCTTTACTCACAACCTAATAACATCATTTTGTATACAGGTATAGGATTAGTTATCCAGAAACCTGTTATCCAGAAAGCTCTGAATTACAGGAAGACCATCTCCCATAAATTCCATTTTAATCAAATAATTACATTTGGATATAATGATTCTTTTTCTCTGCAGTAATAAAACAGTACCTTGTGCTTGATACTACCTAAGAGATATAATTAACTAATTAAAATATATAATTAATCCTTATTGATGGCAAAACAATCCTATTGGGTTTATAGATCCAAATTATGGAAAACCCCAGGTCCAGAGATTTCTGGATAACGGGTCCCATACCTATACTGACTAAGCAGCCTTATATGCTATTTGGCATTTGGTACTGAACTCTTATAGGGTTTTGGAAACAAACTTTGCAGGGTCATATAGTTCAGGATAAAAGCTGCAAACAGAAGTGACATATAAAGAATAAACATATGATATGACTTTGTTCATTTGTTTCTGGTTTCATATTTTGTTAATTGTGAATCTTAAATAAACCCTGTAATAAGTATTGCCTGTTTGTTATTAATTTGATGGAATAAGGCTACACCATAGCTTCCCAATTCCACAGCAGCCATAAAAAGTCAGGGTGCAATCATAGCCCTTCTCCAGCACCTGATTGTAGGGTATGTGCTGTGTGCAGCCCTACTGTATAGGAAGCAAACAAGTTTACATGGCTTCCCTGTGTCTGAGGAGAGTGGGCTACATATGAACTATGATCTGGAAATTTAGAGTGCACCACCAGTGGAACTTGGAGGATAAGTAGTGGTAGCAGCAGTGCAGTGGTTCTAATTAAAGTGGAATAAAGCTGCTGAGCCTGAGAAGTGCACAGACATCCCATGAAACCAAATTGAAATGGGGGTTATAAAGTTATAAATCTGGGCTACTGTAGTCCTGGAATGACCTGGGGTTTTCTGGATAAAGGATCTCTATGGGTCTGCTAAAAATCATTAAAACATTAATTAAATCCAATATGAGTATTTTGCCTGCAATAAGGATTATTTATAACTTAGTTAGGCTCAAGTACAAGATGCTGTTTTATTATTACAGAGAAAAAGGAAAACATTTTTTAAATGATAAATTATTTGATTAAAATTGAGTCTGTGGGAGGTGGCCTTCCCATAAATCAGAGATTTCTGGATAACCGATTCCATACCTGTACTTTCATTTCATATGTAAAAGTCGCTGACTAACTCAGAGTTAGATAGCTTAAAAACAGGAAGTTCTGTTCTGTTCTGTTATGTTAGACATCCACTCACTCAGGCCTTTATAGATTGCATTTTTGGCTAACTAAATATATACATTTTGTATTTTGTACAGGCTATTTTCCCTGTTTTAATTTTTATACTGAACTCTTCTTTTAAAGGACAAGGAAAGGTTGAAATACAGTTGTGTTCAGAATAATAGGAGTCGGGCATCACTTACTTGATCAATCACCGTTTTTAGTAGAAATTATATTTCTACATGGCAAATAATTTACTGGTAGGTGTAGTAGAGTAATAGAAAACCAACAGTCATGACATGCATGCTGCTGATTCTGGGTAATTGAATTATTTCTTGAGGTAAGACGACTGCACATATATAAAATCTGATGGGAATGTTTGTAGAGACACAGCGCACTTGGTGTAAAGCTATAGATAAATAAATAGGATATAATCTAACCACAAGAACAAATGAGTACACAATTCAAAATATTTCCTAATGGATTAAACTTTTTTAAAAAAACTTTATACAAAATACCACTTTATAAAGGTTTTATTAATCCTTATCCTTATTAATCCTCTAAATGCTTAAATGAGCAAGTTCAATATTTGTGCGTATCCTTTCATTTTACTGCAAAACAAGTCAGTCATGTGTTTATGTATCACATACCAAAACTTAACCTGTATATTATTTAGCAACACTGCAACCACATTAACCAGTAGATTATATAGCAACACTGACATCTGCTGAGCAAAAGACAAAATTACACTTGGGACACAACAATTTGCAACTCCATTCTTTTATCAATACTTTGTTGATTAAAAAGATTTGTACATTACAACAATTTTTTTTATATTTGTTAAGAGCCCAGCATTTGTGCATCCATTATTTGCATAATATAATATAGGGGGCGTTATCCAACTGCAGGTGTTCATGCCTGTCACACGTACTGAATCATTGGCATGAGCGATCCACAAAAATGATCTCAGAATTTGACGTATCTTTTCATTTTTGTTAATAAACATATAGAAACATAAAATATTAAAAAAAAAATTATTTGGATTATGGAGTTGCCCATGTAAGGAGGAACTATGGGTATCCGATGTTGATTATATTAGTCTGCACTAGGATGCTTATAGAATATAGCAAATGCTTTAGATCCACCCAGCACTACTTATATGTACGCAAGCTTCAGCACAGAAGTGCGCTAATATTCAGCAATCCCCACAACTTTTTGGGATCTGTGAACTCATAATGTCGGAACCAAACAGGGGCCTTTTGGAAGGTATGAACATAAAATATAAAAAAAAATAAAAGGTGGAATGTTTATTTGGATTATGGAGTTGCCCATGTAAGGAGGAACTATGGGTATCCGATGTTGATTATATTATTCTGCACTAGGATGCTTATAGAATATAGCAAATGTCTTAGATCCACTCAGCACCACTTATATGTACGCAAGCTTCAGCACAGAAGTGCGCTAATATTCAGCAATCCCCACAACTTTTTGGGATCTGTGAACTCATAATGTCGGAACCAAACAGGGGCCTTTTGGCAGGTATGAACCTACCCTTGGAACTCAAGATTAAAAGGATATGCCTTTTTGGTCTTGGTAGTACATGTTAATTTCTAATGGATATAAATAAGAGGATTGTAAGCCCATAAAATGTACCATTCACCATTTATTCATATTGTAAGTGCAATGTTTTCTTTTCATAAATAAATAAATGGGTTGTAAGTACGAAAGTATGAATGGTACACACTATGGGCCTGCACCTATTTTATTTATATGTTTAAATGACTGAAGATTGACCCACTTCTGAGGAGGCTGCAACCTAGTGTGATCTAGGACTTTTGGGGGCACATATACTAAAACTCGAATTAATCATTTTTTAATGAAAACAAATCAACCAAACTCCCTTGCACAATTTGAACTCATTTATCAATAATTGTTCTAAAAAAAAACATAGTGACAAAATAACACAACAAAATCTAGTGTCAATTAGTATTGTACGAATTGTCACCCGAATCTTTCTTAGTTGCCGCCCAAAACCCAACTTTATTGGATTATACAGCGCAGATCACAATTTCAAGAAACAACTTCAGGGAAATCTGCCATTGACTTCTACATGACCTAGACAGGTTTGAGATGCAGTATTTCCAGATTCAGATTTTTAGCAGCTTTGGGGTAAATCTCAAAAAAATGCGGATTTTTATTTTTCCACAAAAGATGTATGTTTACCCACTAAAAACCTTGACCAGAAATAAACAAGGTTTTGTAGGGAATCAGACACACCTTCCTCCTGTTCTGCCTGTGACATCACTGAGCCCGGTTACAGGCAGGAGAGTAACTGAGACAGGTCTTGTGCATTCACCTGCTATGTGGGAGTGGTTGCTAAGTTCCAAAGGAAGAGGTACTTTTGGGAAAGGTAGAGCTGCCTGGGGTATAAAAGTTCATGGTAAGGGACATTCCATTTGAAATGAACTGTGTGGTTATTAACCCCTTTCAGAGGATTGGGACTGTGATAATAAAAAGGACTATGTTGGAGAAACAGTTAGATACCTAATAGTAAGTTAGGTAGGTCCCACATGTTCGAAGTGCAGGAGTGCATTGTGTATTAGATTGCCCAAGTTCTTTCACTACAGTTTTACATAAAGTTGTATTTGTTTCAATGCAAATTTGTGTGTGGAACCCCCTGAGATGTGATCCTCGGTGTTCACTAGGTGGAGGCTTTGTGCTGTAAATCCCAGTCCTCAATACTTTTCATGTGCAAAAGCTATTCAGGGTCCTGGATTGCAAAATGTTAATTGCTATTTAGTCAGTAACCAAATTAAAGTTTATAGTTTATAATTATAGTTTAATACCTAGGCCCCTTGATATCTGGAAAATTGGAACTATTTCTGCTGTTTTTAACTTTGGTGGAAAAACTGTGTTATGTGAATACAAGTATGGGACCTGTTTCCCGGAATGCTTGGAAAATTCTGGATAAGGAGTCTTTCCGGTATTTGGATATCCATACCTTAAGTCTACTAAAAAATACGTAAACAATGAATTAAATCAAACAGAACTGTTCCTCCAATAAGGAGTAATTATATTTAAGTTGGGATCAAGCGTAAGGTACTGTTTTATTATTAAAGAGAAAAAGGAAATATTTTTTAAAATGTGAATTATTTGATTAAAATGGAGTCTAATGGAGGTGGCCTTCCTGTAATTCAGGGCTTTCTGGATAATGGGTTTCCAGTTTAGACATTTTTTGTGTTTTGTGTAGTGGGGAATGGGCAGCAGATTGCAGAGGTAGAGATTAGCAGGGGGTGACCAGGACGGGTTGGTGGTGCCTTGGGCACTATATTAGCACACATGTGTAAACAGATAGAGGAAGTAAGATAGGGTGTGTGGTGGAAAGGGAGAGGGAAAAGATCAGCACAAACACATTTTATAAAAACTCTTCAATGTACTTTGGAACACTAGAAAGAACCAATGACATTAATAATCATTTTTGTTACTTCAAATCAGATAACACACCTTGGTGTACAAAGAACTAGGAGTTGCCCATTTAGTTAACCAATATAATATTTATAAAGGGATTGGCTGTGTAAACATGTCTTATGTTGCTAATGCAGCATTTAATGAACTGAAGTTGAGGTAAGGTCAGGTTATTACTTTTCCCAGTTCATTATTCTAGTGAGTGTGTATTGTGGTTTGCTATTGACTGCATTTCTCAGTAGCATTGCAAATGTAACCACATTTGTTGGCTTCCAAGTTTCTGATCCATACAATCAGATTGTCTGTCCATACAATTGGCAGTGATGCTGCACTGTCAGGGTTTTGCAATACCAAGATATGAACTATTGTTTGACTAACAAGTTATTTGAGTCTAATGTTTGAAATCATAGAAAACTCGCAAGATAGAAAGTGAGACATATTTTTGGATACATGTTCCAAGATCTATTAGGAATGTGAGAAGGATGCTAAAGATTCACTGGGCAATATAAACTAAAATTAGGAAAAAAATGGGTGCTACATGTTATGTCAATTACTTCTTCTATAATTTGTCAATCTGACAAAATTTCCTGTGTAGTTTAGCCCTTACAGCTCAGGAGTAAAAATATTACAGGGCAACCCTTTTGAAATAAAAAATAACAAAGTGGTATTAAGGTGATGCCATAAGGTGATACCTTTATTTATTGACTAAGATAATCAGAGTAAGAAAGGATGACAGTGGGCAACAAGGGTAAGAGACAGGCTTAAATGTTTCATTTATCCAAGTCTGTATTAAAGGGTCAGGGAAGACAAAAAGATAAAGATAAGATAAATTGTCAAACCCCAGAATTATTTACCCCAGTGTTCCAGGGATAGTTGCTGATCTTGGGATTTTAGCTCATGAGTAATGTACCCTGGTATTGTCCATGGGATAGTCTCTGTGCATAGAGGGAAAATAATGCCCCCTTTTTGACATACAGTATGCTCATTTAATTGGGTGCATAAACTGCTAAAAATAAATATGGCCACTGAATGAACTTATGTCAAAATGGGGCTATTTCTCCCTTTAAAAGGCTCATTGGTGAGCACAAGGTGGTGTTCATTGATGTTATTACTTTTTTTTATATAATTTTTTTTTGAGTTTTCATAATAAACACAAACAACAATACAAGTTATACAACCTTAGAGAGGAAAGAGAAAGACAATCAAAGGAAAGGAAGAAGAAAGATTCTCAAGGGCCATAGGAGGTGGGGTCATGTGAGTTACTCCTCTATATGTTTGAGTATCTATATACCACTTTATTATCTTTGCATTGCTACCCAGTTACCCCACACTGCATCAAACTTTTTTGGGCAGCCTCTTGCTACATATGTAAGTTTCTGTTTAGGAAAAGAATCATAAATTAATTTTTCCCAAAAATTTAGCAAAGCTGTCTGTCATAGATTTCCAGTGAAGGAATATTGACTTTTTGGCATAATATAACAATTGTAAATAGCACAGTCTCGTGTATGAGTCCATGTTAGAATATTTCAGGACACCCAATAGGCAGATCAGGGGGGAGTACTGTATGTATCAGGCAGGTTAAGTTCTGCTGTTATGTATTGTATAACCTCTTTCCAGGACTGCTGTATTTCTGTGCACTCCCAAAACATGTGAAAGAATGTCCCTACTGATGTTCTGCATTTCGGGCAGACATCGGATGCTGTAGGGTACAGTTTAGCCAGCCTGTATGTGGTATAGTATACTCTGCTCAGAAATTTGACTTGTATATACCAGTCTTTTGTGGGCATGGTCAATTCAGGAATTTAAGAGTGTCTTTCCACATATCATCCTCAATTTCTGGAATGTCCCTTAACCATTTTTGTTTAGGCTTATCCATCGGATCGGGACCTGCCTGCAAAAGAATTGTATAGCAGATTGATAGTGGTTTTTTCAGACCTGGTTTAAGTAGATACTTTTCCAAAGTTGTTTCTTTGGTTAGCATTGGTCTATCAGGAAATTGCAATAGAAAAGCATGTTTAAGTTGAAGATAGCAAAATAACATCCTAGAAGGAATGTTATATTCTTGCTGTAGGACTGGAAATTGTTTAATGTCACCACCTTCTATGATATCTTATTTTTGAGATGTTATAACTTTTAATAAATTACTGGTTGGTTAGTGTGTGCTAGAGGCAATCTAGTTAGTTGTTAGAGCAATCAATTGTTAGAGCAATCACCATATTGTTTTGTAGGGTAGGCACTCAAAGAGCAGTCCTCTAGGCAGTAATAGTAAAAACAGGTCTTTATTGAGGTACAAGTGTGAATCACAGCCTTATGAGTTTCGTTTTCTCACAACACTTAATCATAGGCTATCATAGATTATCATTGGTTAGCCTATGATTAAGTTCTGTGAGATCACGAAACACGTAAGGCTATGATCCACACTTGTATGGGGTGCCGTTTGTCCCAGATACATTCTGTATACAAAACTATCCCTAATACACAGAATGAATGTCTCTCATGTTATATTAGTATTTGTGACCATACACAGATAAAAAAATATACAAAAGACTTATTTCTATTAGAGAATGAAAACAAAATCTGGTTAGTGCACAAAAGGATTTCATTATATCACAAACTCCATTCTGTACAGTTTAGCAAGCAATCTGTCTCACAAATATATAACCTCCATGTAACGGACACACTTATGTGCAGAGTTACTTACAGAATGAATTATGTAAAAACAAAGTTGGACATAATATATAATAGTGTAACTAACTAGTGCTTGTCAAGCTAGATTTAACTGACAAAATAGATATCTGTGACAGAAAGCAAGATTTTATAGTACAGGATTCATTCTTTCCACAAAATGACAGTTTTGTTTCACAAAACAGATAAAATAACCATTCTGTGAAGCAACACTGTCAGTCCTTCCTGAACCAATAAGAACAAAGCTTATTGCCATATACAAACAAGATGAGAAGTGGCCAGTTCTGCTCCACATGGCTAAGGCAAAGTATCTGACCTGCTATAGAGGGCGCCATCTAATGTCCCCTGTGCTGCATAGTAATAAGTGTTTGCAGGAATCTATGACCTGCAAACAACATTTGTTCTAGGGATAAGGATTGCCACCTAGCAACAGCTAGTGGGAGATGGTGGCAGCCTCCCGGAGAAGTGCTGGGAAAGTTTAACTTACCCACAGCATCCAGTTCAGGAACTCCCGCCTTCTACTTCCTGGTATGGGAGGGAGCACGATGATGCTGCCTCCTCATGACCATAATTAGGTCACAGAAGGCTGGTAGGCGGGGAATCTGAACCGGATGTTAGATTTTTTACCGGGAACCTGTCGATGACAATCCTTTAGATAATAAATAAATAAATTAAGAATATATCCCAGAATATGAACAATAAACTCCTTTATTGGAAAAGTATTCCATGTTTTGTCCAGAAACTATAACTAGGAAGGAGCTAAGCATAACTTTGTGGTTTACAAAAAACCTAAGGATCATGTGTTTGCAGATAATGGAACTGTCCAAAAACCACACTCATTTATTTCGTAGAGAGTCTGTTATGATGAACTTCAATATACTCGAAACATCTGTTCCTTAATTCTCCTTGTTTTTAGGCTGGTGAGTTGTGTCCTTCCTTGTTTGCTGATTCCAGCCTAGGAAGAAGAAAATAATCACACAATTATTAGCAACTACTAGGACTCCTCTCAGGAGTGAATACATGGGAGGGAAGGGAGGGCCGCTGTTGCTAGGTGGCAATCCTTATCCCTAGAACAAATGTTGTTTGCAGGTCATAGATTCCTGCAAACACTTATTTGTTCCTCCGGGAGGAATTGCCACCTAGCAACAGCTAGTGGGAGAGTAACACACACCTAGTAGTGGCTTTCATAAAGGTTACTCTCTCTGTCTCAGATGGTCTCCAGTAGTGTTTGACAAAGGTTTTTGATGAGTACCATTGTTAGGGACGTAATCAGTCCTGAGAGTATCTATTCCCATCCTAATTAGTTTGTGCAAAGGTCTAGACCGGAAGAATGACACTGACACAGACAGTTCAGTATACAAAATGCTTCTTCTGCTTTATTCTAAGGCACAGAGAATTATATAGTCAAATAGGGAATTGAGTGGTAGCTCAGGATGTATGTGGTTTAGCTATTTAGCCAATAAGCATAGCATATGGCACAACATGTCCTTATTCGGAGTGTGTTTGTGCAGTCTTCTCTCAGGAAGCAGGTGCAGAGTGTCATGACCACAAGCCGTCATGACGTGTTCAGACTGACTCCTGGAGAGGTTGTAACTTGGTTTCATCTAGCAGTTTGTGATTTTTGGGGGGTTTTGCAAATAGCTGATCAAGGAAATAAATGAAAATGCACAGCATAACAGTAAAATAGACTTTTTACCTGAGAGACAATAAAGTAACACTGTTACCTGTCCTCCACAATCCCCCCTAAAAATGTCTATTTTGCTGTCCCTACCTATATAGAAGTTTGCAAGTTGCTCCAGAGGGAATACACCATAAGGGTGGGTATGGATGTTCAGCTTAGCCTGGAGAGGCCTGCACAAAGCCAGGGACCAACCCTACCAACTTCACAAACCTGACTATCCCTGGGAAGGAAATATTCAATTTGACAGTTGCAAAACGTTTAGTAATAGCCATTCTATTGATCAAGTATTTACCATCCTTATTATTCCTGCCTAGGGCACTAAAGGTGTAAGTTGCTACATGGGTGCTAGAGGAGTTTTACCAGAATTGTCCTGCACTTGTCTTGCGTATTGCCACCTCCTGGGCTAGTCCCAGGGGCAGTAGGTAAAGGATATAGAGCAATATCTGGTTCCTTAGGTGCATCTGCTTTCTTGCAGTGTGAGGCATGGATCCAGGTGGGTTTTCCTTCTAGCTTCACTGAAGTAGATGTGGTAAGGAGAACTTGGAAGGGGCCATCAAATTTGGGCTCCAAATAGTGCTTTCTCAGAAACTTCTTGACTAGGACCCAATCTCGTTGCTTGAGGCTGTGGGCACCTGTGCCAAGAGAGGGATCTGGAATAGAAGAAAAGACCTGAGCATGCACTCTTGTTAGTTCACTGGTTAATTGAGATACAAAGTCAGTCAATACATCTGATTGTAATTGTAATTGTTGGGGAAAATAACACCCTAACCTGGGGGCTGACACAAACAGAATCTCGAAGGGGGACAATTTATGGTCCCCCCTTGGTGTGTATCTGACACTGAACAGAGCAATAGGCAGGCTATCCGGCCATTTCATTCCTGTATCCTGCGCCATTTTTAACATTCTGGTTTTCAATGTGCCATGCATACGCTCTACTTTCCCACTACTCTGAGGATGGTAGGGAGTATGGAAATGGAGGGTGACCCCGAGAGCAGTCCAAATTTCCTTGGTGACGGTAGCGGTGAACGCTGGGCCCTGGTCACTCTCTATGACTTCCGGGACACCGTAGCGACACACAACTTCGGTAAGTAATTTCTTAGCGGTGGTTATCGCTGTCATATTGGCCACGGGATATGCTTCTGGCCATCCTGAGAACATGTCTACAATCACAAGAACGTATTCAAACCTCCCACTCTTTGGCATTTGAATGTGGTCAATCTGGACACGCTGGAAAGGGTACAGAGGTTTTGCCAGATGCATGCGTGGAGTTTTCTCAAAGCGTCCTGTGTTGCATTTGGCACAGATTGCACACGATGCAGTATAATTCCGGGTGAAAGTGGTGATGCCAGGAGCGAAATAAGTCTTTGATATTAAATTGTTCATCAAATTTTTAGAAATGTGGGCAGGGCCGTGGGCCTACTGAACCAGTGCTGTGTAGAGGCTTCTGGGTATACACCCCCTTTTGTTATTCGTGTGTATATATTCCATTCCGTAACACAGCTCCTTTTCCCAGCCACCCGTCCGTCCTTTTCCTCTTGACTTGCGTTTGTCTGACTTTCTTTCAGTTTGTCAAAATTATCTAGGAGATCGATCTGGAAAAGAGGAGCTGTTTCATTGGTCTCTTCCTGATGAGTCGACTCTACTTGCACATCTTCTGGCAATTCCTGTAATTGGTCCTTTGCCGCTTCTTTTGCAGTTTGATCAGCCATATGGTTGCCACGTGCTTCTGGGGAGTCAAGTTTTCCATGAGCTTTAAATTTTAGGATGGCAACTTGTTTTGGAAGAGCTAGTGCATCCATAAGTTCAACAACAGACTTGCCATGCTTGATAGGTGCTCCCGTTGCTGTCAAGTATCCTCTTGTCTTCCAAATAACGCCAAAGTCTAATGCCACTCCTTGGGCATATCGGGAGTCTGTGTGAATGTTGACACGTTTATCCTTAGCAATTTTGCATGCTACTGTAAGAGCTTTTAGCTCCGCTTCTTGTGAGGACAGGATGGTGGGGAAAGCTCCTGTCTGAAGTACCTTATCCGTGGTGGTGACTGCATATCCAATCATTAAATTTTCCAGTATCATCTGCAAATCTGGATCCATCCACAAACATGGTTATATCTGGGTTATCCAATGGGGATGCACTAACTGTGGGAAGATGTGCTGTTTCTTGTAGCATACGTTCAAAACAGTCATGTGCATCATGTGCTCCTTTCCCATTCCTTATGTTTTCGTTGTCATCGTCTTTATCCTACTGTATTCCCCCCTCAGGAATTGGCTGAAGTGTGGAGGGATTGAGGATAGAGGGTGATTTTGTCGGGTATAAGGAGGGAGCATTGAAGGTGGAGATGGCGGGTGGCAGACATGTGCTTTGTTGTGAGAGTTGAATCCCAGATCATAGAACACCTGCATCATGCGGACCTTGTATTTCTCCACGGATTCCGCCTAATCTTGGTTGATGTCCTGAATGCTTATAGCCTGATCAGCCAACCTATTCTGTGCCCAGGATTTAATTTACTCACAGAATTCCACACCGGATTCATAGGTTGTGTCATTTACAACTTTAGTGTTGTCAAGAGAATATGTAATCTATCTGCAATATCTGAAATGGGTACATTGAGTGTACATATTTGGCTGTGATAGATGAGAACCCAGGGCAAACCACACTCTTGATACTGCATCACACCTCCCCCCTTTTGAAATGTGGGTGAGACCATGTGAGGCAGCAACCAAATATGGTAACAGAGCAGGGGGTGCAACAGGGCAATTGCCTAAACGGCAAACAGAAACATCACCACTGGGAGTTTGTGTGCACCCATCTTTAAGCCAATGTTCCTTCTCTTCAGGCTCCACTTGGTCCTGAAGGGCTGATAAAACAGCACTAGAGGGAACAGATAGAGTTGGTTCTTTTACAACACATGCTTTAAACATTTTATTATACAATGCTGCCTGCTTCGCAGCCACATCAACATGGGCATTACTTTGTGCTACAGGGTCAAAGAACCCGATATGGGCTTGGTACATAATGACTGCAACCTGCTTTGGTAGTTGGATTAGGCACTACCGGATGGGATGCAATTAATAACTTAGTTAACTGCTGTGAGATCCTGAAAAAAACACCACTCATTCTTGCCGGGCTTTTTAATTGGCAAGATGGGCTGATCTTGTGAATTAACACTCCCCTCTCAAGTAACCCTTGAATGACTGGGCGGATCCCCTCTACTTGCGCCCTGGACAGTGGGTGCTGTGAGATTTTGGGCAGGGGGGGGGCCCTGGGTTTACTTGCCGGGACACAGGTGGGATGGATGACATCAACTAGACATCCGTCGGTGATAAAGCCCATACATCACCTAGGACACATTGTAATTCAGGAGATAGGTTCCTCCTTAGACATTTCTTTTATTGACAGAAGATTTGCTTTATCTGGGGCATTAGTCATCTCAGACACTTACTGAGGTGGGACAGACACAAACACTGCATCCTGATTGCAGTATATGTTGCACCCTAGTTTACAAAGGATGTCCCTACCTATGCAACTGTCAGGGATGGGGGCAATGATAAGAAAGGCAGCTAGTGTAAATACGGGACCCCTACTTGGGCTGGGTCAACAGGGTTAATGTCCCAATTCATTTTAGCTAGCAGATGTTGGTAATCCGCTGGACCACACACGTTTGATTACAACTAACATATCAGTCCAATTAGGGTTATGGGCACTATGGATAAACAAGAGTTCCTGTCCAAATTTGAGTGGATTAGTACGGGGTTGTGAAACGTCTTGAAAAATCCTTCTAAGATTTGGTGCTGTGTGTGTGTGCCCCCGCCTCTCCCCCCTCTTCTCTAGTTTGTACTGTATGGGCGGGGTAGAGCTAGGCTGCGGGGCTGAGAACTGCCTGTATCAGCGCTGCTGTTTTCAGCACTGAAAGATGAATTGTCTCTTCTCACTATTCTCTATTTTTCTAACTTAAACCTTCTGCTAGCAGCTTTTCTTGTTCTTATCTTTGCTTTCTATTATGGGAAGCATTCCCAGTATAGGGGGCTGACGGCTCTATGTATGCCATATGAGTAACAACCACTCAACTCTTGTAGGACTAGAGCTTCTAATACATCACTTTAACTTTACTATTTGATTCGATTATTCTTTGTTCGGACCAAAATTCTTTGTGTAAGCATTTAACAACTTTGAACTTCAGCGGTCTCTACAAGACCCTTATCATGTAGCAACCCTCTCTTCTCGGTTAAGAGAAGACGCCATTCTTTCGGCAATCTATCATATTTTCTTACGTACCTTTTACCCACCCGGCCTGCCACTAACTCACATGCCGGGACCCCCTCACTCATTGTACTGATGTTTTTGTCCCATTATTACTCTTCAGATCCAGACCGGGGCAGTGACCAAGGGGAAGATGGCCACCAGGGAAACTCAATGACGTTTTAGTTCTCATACTCTGGCTATCTGTCCTTTTTCTGAGGCGCCATTATAGGGCGGTGGCTGTATATTTGCCATGCAAGGGAAAGGTGGTTCTCTGTGGTACAAATACTTGATTTTGCCATCTGGCTGTATAACCCTATCCCCAGACCTAATGCAAAAAATACACTTTGTGGATAGACAAGGAGTAGAGACTGTATTGCGCAGGGTTCTTGGTCAGTCTGTAGAATGATTAAATTGATACACATAAGTAAAACAAACATGACATAACTGAGCTCATGACATCTGACTCAACTTCAACTCTTGTGTGATGTCCGTTATTGAAACAGTATTTGCAAATACAGAATATACAAACAATACCTATTATCCCCAGACCTAACACAAAAAGAGGTGTAAGGGCGAGGAGAACAGGTAAAATTGACATACAGACACCGTTAATTTTCAATTACAGTTGTGACATAACATAACATAACTTCAACTCTGGGGGGATTTCTTATTGGGTTTAGTCAGATACGAACAGAGATAGTATAATACGTCCTCAGACACTCCGGAAGTGCCAGGACAGCCACCTACTGTCCCTTTGACGTATATAGACACACCGCCTCCCACTGGACACGGTTCCCAGTCAAGGAGGGTTCCTCGGGTATGTCTATCTAAATATATAGTCACAGACAATAGCCGCCACACAAGGACGGGCTCAACTCATCTATGCCGCCTCTCACTGCCTGGGCTACGCCACCTTTGACTGCTCTGAACTATTCCAGATTGCTACAGTGACAGTGAGAAGTTTACCCGGTATATATTTTGGGGATATAAGATACCACCCGATACTATCTCTTTTCTCTCCGTCCAGGGTCCCCTCTATTTTTAATCCAAATCACCCAGAGATGAAGTAACATATAACATAAACAGCCGGCAATGATTACAACCACAATCACAAAACATAAACAGGGCAATAGATACTCTTATACAGGTCAGGTAAATGGCACCAGGCAAAATGTTACCTGTCTTTGCTGGCTGCTAAAAGTCGATATTGACAACAGGCTCCATCAGTAGTAGGTATAGGTATGACACAGGTAAGAAACTAATAACATAGGTCTTACCTGTGTCCCGGAGGTGATCAGTCTCCGTCCTTTTCCTCTACTGGGTGACTGCTGTCCAATGCATCGGCTAATGGTCAGCCAGAACCTGGTGCCCCACGTTGGGCGCCAAAATTGTTAGGGACGTAATCAGTCCTGAGAGTATCTATTCCCGTCCTAATTAGTTTGTGCAAAGGTCTAGACCGGAAGAATAACACTGACACAGACAGTTCAGTATACAAAATGCTTCTTCTGCTTTATTCTAAGGCACAGAGAATTATATAGTCAAATAGGGAATTGAGTGGTAGCTCAGGATGTATGTGGTTTAGCTATTTAGCCAATAAGCATAGCATATGGCACAACATGTCCTTATTCGGAGTGTGTTTGTGCAGTCTTCTCTCAGGAAGCAGGTGCAGAGTGTCATGACCACAAGCCGTCATGACGTGTTCAGACTGACTCCTGGAGAGGTTGTAACTTGGTTTCATCTAGCAGTTTGTGATATATGGTTTTGCAAATAGCTGATCAAGGAAATAAATGAAAATGCACAGCATAACAGTAAAATAGACTTTTTACCTGAGAGACAATAAAGTAACACTGTTACCTGTCCTCCACACCATCTTGCAGCTTTCATGATTATTGGCAAAGAGACACCTCTGACTGCTGCTGCTCTCAGGGAATGACCCTTAAACTGAGAGGTGTCAATCCCTGCCAAAGACATATTAGTCGTGGCTGGTCTGAATGGCTGTCTAGAAGTAATGAATAATTGGGTAATATTCGCTCTGACAGATTCTGTCCTCTCTAGGTAGGATGACATGCATGTTACAACACATAAGGAGGAATCAGTTGTATCTCTTATTAGGTCGATCTCCACTGGAGTTACATCCAGCATAGTTTTAGTGCGACCCTTAAGTATTAAATGAAAACCTCCTGGGGTCTTGGATAACCAAAGATCTGTGATGTGCAATAAAGAGAGTTCTGCACCTCTGGCTGCAAATGTCAAACCTAGTAAACAAGCCAGTTTAATGGCTAAATACCTTACTTCAGATGGGTTTGGAGGAACTTTAGAAAGGTATGTCAACAGAGGGTCTATATCCCACGTTGAACTATATTTTGGTTGAACTAGTCTTGAGATGTTAGCTCCCCTAATTAATCTGGAGTAATGTCTGTGTTTTGTAACCTCTGGGAATAGAATAGCTAAAGCTGAACCATAGGTTTTAAGGGTAGAAAATGATAAACCCAGGGTAAACTTGTAAGACAAAAAGTCTAAGACCACCTGGATCATATCTGAAGAGTGATCTGTATGTGGGTTATTTGTTCGCCAATTCTGAAACTCTTGTGTAATAGCTTTGTATCTTTTATATGTCCTGGGACGCAAAGATGCCTTAATTAAAGCATTCTATGTTATTGACAAATGTGGTAAGGTTAACCCCTCACCAGGGCTGCTAGCCACATAGACTGGGTAAGGGACATTAGTAACTCCTTCGGCCCTTGAAAGCATTCTGCAGTGAAACCCAGGGGAACCTTGGGGCCCACTATCATCTTTTGTAGGACTGGGTACCATATCTTGGAGGGCCATACTGGGTAAACTATGACAAGGTCTGTAACCTGTTCCTACTGGACCTTTAATAGGACTTTGTGAATTATGGCCGGAGGAGGAAAAGCATAAAGACCCTTCAGTGTCTGCCATTTGAATGAAAAAGCGTCCATCCTCCAAGCGCCTTTTGACCAAATTCTGGATACAAACTTCTGAGTTTGTGTTGACGTTGGAGAGGCAAAGAGGTCTATTTGCCTGGTCCCCAATGTATCCTGAATTTTCTGAAATAAACTGTTGTGAAGTGTCACTATTGCCAACGAGAGTTTGTGTCTTGAAAGGGAGTCTGCTAATTCGTTCTGAACCCCCGGAATGTATTCTGCTGATAGAAACAGATTGTGGAGTAAGGCCCAGTTCCAGAGAAGAACTGCTTCCCTGCATAACTGCAGGGAACGTGTGCCGCCCATCCTGTTGATGTAAGACACCGCTGTCTTGTTGTCCATTTGGAAATGAATAGAAGCAGGATAGGGAGGGGAATCTAGAATCTGATGTACCGCTAGGCGAGCTGCCCTGAGCTCTAATATGTTGATGTGATCTAGCTTTCCTTCTGGAGACCATCGCCCTTTTACGGCTTTTGTTCTGGAAAAACCTCCCCAGCCTACTAGAGAAGCATCTGTAGTTATGACTAGTTCTGGGGTCTGCCGTTCTATTGGAGAAGGAGTGGGATCTAATATGGTTAGCCACGTTTTTAGGTCGTTCTGGGACTCTAAGTCTAGAGTTAAATATTCTCTCCACTGCTTCCCTTTTTGTAGGTGATAATTTAGTTGAAACTGTAAGTTTCTGCAGTATAGTGGGGCTTGATGAAAGCCTGAAGAAAGTGCCACTAGTTGGCCTATAAGAGCTGCTAGCTTCCGAAGAGAAGAGAAGCTAGGACCCTCTGAATTAGTCTGGAAACTATCTGAAGTTTCAGATAGGTTTCAACCTTTAAGGTCAGGTTTGTAGTATTGAGGAACAACCCTAGAAAGGGAATCTGTTGGGAAGGTTCTAAGACTGACTTTGCTGTATTTACTAGAAACCCTAGATTTGAGAAAAGATTGAGAATATCCTCTCTTTCCTGGATTAATATTTCTCTGTCCTGATGAACCACCAGTAAATCGTCGAGGTACACCAGGCAGGAAATTCCTTTTAGGCGTAAATTACCTACTACTGCCTTCATCATTCTGGAGAAGGTGTATGGAGCATTTGAAAGGCCAAACACCATGACATTCCACTGGAATAAATCTGTTCCCCATTGAAACCGAAGAAGCCTTCGATGTGGGGGGTAAATGGGTACAGAATGAAAGGCATCTTTTAAATCTATTTTTATGGCCCATTGGCCAGCACATAAAATGGTGGGTAGGTCTTTTAAACCCTCCATTCTGAAACGCTTTGGTTTTATGAAGGTATTCAACTTTTTTACGTTCAGAACTGGACGTAATGAACCATCTTGCTTTCTGACCGGAAAAGAGGGCTTACCCAGCCTCTCTTTGTTGGGTCTACTGGGGAAATCTTTCCTGCATGAAGGGCTGTCAGCAAGATCTCGTTTAATGACTCTGGACAATTGGTGTGTGAAATGCTGAATTGAAAAGGAAACTTTTTTAATGGGAGGGCTAAGCCTCTCCTGACAATCCGCAATACCCAAAGGTCTGATGTAATCTCTGACCATTGTGTTATTCTGCCCAAAACAGAATGATGTAAACCTACCTGGTTTCTTCTTGGAGAAATTTCCCTTGGAGGGAAAGTGGGACCTGTTCTTAAAGGTCGACTGATGTGAGCCCTGTCCAGACCGGGATGACTCCTGGGCTCTGGAAAACCGTCCCTCCTTACGAAAGGGTTTAGTGGAAAATCTCTTAGTAGGTTTAATGTCCGCAAAGGACTTCTTGGCCTTATAACGGGATTTAACCTCTTGAATGAAATCCGGGCCAAAGAGGTGAGGAGTAGAAGTATTGGGACACTCTGAAGACTTTGGAGCCAGATCAGCCAACCCTGCTGACTTAAGGAGGCGTGCCCTCCTGATGTTAGTAACATGGTTAAAGGTCTGCCCAATAATTAAGGATGCCTTGGATATTGCCTGAAGCATAGCAATCCTAGAGGCCAGGTGTGTGGTTCTAGGAAGGTGTTCGGTGTCCGGACCTTCCTGTTCTGCCTTTACTAGCATCAGGGCTAGTGGACCAATTGCATCAGCGATCTTAAACTGTATGTTACGCAAAGATTGATCCATTATGTCAGCCTTAAGTGCCTGGTTACCCAAAATAGAGATCTATGCAGGGTCTAACTCTGGTGCCCCAACTGTGACATATCAGGTATACCAACATGTGATTGGAGTATAAGCTCATCCTCCCTGACTAAAGGTGTTCTAAAACCTAAGTGCAGGAAATTGTACACTTTAGTGTCTTTATCAATGCCCTGCAAATTAACTCTCGTCATTTGCAAATGACTACACTCTCCTTTGTCTCCAGAGGTATATGAAAGGTTTACTTCCTCAGACTCCCAGTCAACTAGCTGAGACGTGGGAAACAAATTTTCGTCATCTGACATATTAAGGCCTGCGGATACTGACCTCCCAGCAGGTGAGCAGGTGCAGCTAGAGCTACCCAAACGGGCCCCTTTGGCTGAAGAGCTGCGCTGTGTAAGTTTCTTATTCTTGCCTCCAAACGGAGCAGAGACATGTTTGTGTGCTTTTTTAGTAGAGGAAACCCCCTTAACAGCATGCTTACTGCCCCTCTCAGGGTTGTCAGGGGAAGAGTCCCCAGAAGAAGAGGATATCATTCTGCCCTCAGTCCTCCTTCTCTTAAACTCTGGCTTTTGTGCCTGAACCTCCTCATCAGAGGAAGAAAAATAATTCCTGAGGTGTTTTAGGCTGCTCCTAGAAGGAACAGACCGAATCTCAGGAGACAGCACAATGGAGTCTGTAGCAGATATGGAAACTGCGTCCTCCATCTTGTGCTGAGGTAAAAAATCTAACATCCGGTTCAGATTCCCCGCCTACCAGCCTTCTGTGACCTAATTATGGTCACAGGAGGCATCCAGGAGGCAGCATCATCGTGCTCCCTCCCATACCAGGAAGTAGAAGGCGGGAGTTCCTGAACTGGATGCTGTGGGTAAGTTAAACTTTCCCAGCAATTCTCCGGGGCGAATCCTCCCGGAGGAACAAATAAACATGAACAAACCTTTCCTAAAAGAGCTGCTGTTAAACACTATAGGTTTATAAATGGAAGTTTTTACAAATGGCTGAGAAATATAATGCTGCACTTATAATGATTGTAGAAAAAGAAAAGTATGCAAAACATAAATATGATCATTTTAGGTGATATGGCTATTCTTATTGTAGTAACCTGCTTGTGTGGCCATTTTGGTTAAGGGCATTCCTGCTGTTTTGCCATTATCTTATGACTCACTCCTGTTCCTCTTCCTGTCTAAGCTCAGAACAATAATGGGACAGGCCACACCCACCTGCCATCGTCTATTAAATGTACCAGAAGTTACTGTGCTTGTCTGGCTGCTTTGACTCTCAGAGTCAGTTATAAATTTTATATATGATAGTTAGACTCCAATGTCTCCTCTTAGCTGTAATCCTGCACCAATTAGCTTGTAGTAGTCTCTTAATAATGTGCTTAACTATAGTTCAACTACTACATAATAGATTTAGCCAGAGACTTGGGACTGATCATGTTCATCACACATTGTGTATAGTATGATGTGTAGGTTATATGAGCAGGCACTCCTGAGTACTGTGTGTAAACAAAAGACTTCAGGACTTCAACTTCACCTCCTTTCATGAATTTGGGTCTTTTCACCGCTTCGGGACTTCAGCTTCGTCTTTTCGGCACTTCCGCTTCGGTAATATGTGAAATGGCCACACGGCTCGGGCGCTCGTAAAGGGGACCTGGCTCTTTGAAAAATGCAGCACTTCTGGGCCCCCCTTAGGCCTGGAACACTTGTCCCCCCTGCTGGTGGCCCTGGACATGCATGTGACATGGGCGCAGTTGTGCTCTCTGCTCTAGTGTTGTGCCCCCCTCGACCCACTCTGATGTGAAAGGGTTAAGCACTGGGCAGGTAAGGGGACGGCACCATTAGATTCTTTTGTTATAAATAAATATAAAGCATTGTGCAGCTTGTTGCTTCTATATAATAACACCCATTTTTGTGGCCACACCCTGTAATTACCATGTTCATTTTACAAAGTTTGGCAGGTTATAAAATTTTGAAAATATTTCTCCTTATCTAAACTGTTAAAATTACTTATTTTCTTATCTCAAAATTGTTATAAAGCATCTTAGTTGCACCTGTTAGCTGTACTGGCCTCTCTGCCAAAAGCCAATTAAGTTAGAAACTTTGTTTCTTTTTCTGGCTGTTCAGTGCAGAGAAAAGAGGGACTTTCCAGTTCAAATGAGGGACCTCAGGTTAAGCTGTCAAAAGAGGGACTGTCCCTCTGAAAAAGGGACAGTTGGGAGGTATGTGGGCACATGATCAGTCCCAAGTCTCTGGCTAAAGCTATTATGTAGTAGTTGAACTATAGGTAAGCACATTATTAAGAGACTACTACAAGCTAATTGGTGCAAGATTACAGCTAGGAGGAGACATTGGAGTCTAGGGGGCAAATTCACTAAGCGCCGAACACTAGCGTTAATTCGCTAGCGTTTGGCATTTTCGTTACTGCGCAAATTCACTAACGAACGCTGGCGTAGTTTCGCTAGTGTTACTTCGCCTGGCGAATTTTCGCTAGCGACTGAACTATGCAAATTCACTAACTTGCGCAGTGTACTGAACGCTACCTTTTACGCTAGACTTCCTTCGCCACCTCAGACCTGGCGAAGCGCAATAGAGTAGATAGGGATTGTTTCAAAAAAAGTCAAAAATTTTTCTAAGTCCCAAAAAACGCTGGCGTGTTTTCTACATTATGGGTGATAGGCTGAAAAAGATCGAAAGATTTTTTGGGGCTCCCCTCCTTCCCCCCTACATTTCCTGACTCAGGGCAACTTACCTAGACAGTGGGCACATGTGTAGGGCAAAATAAAATATTTATTTGATGATTTGAAGGTTTTCTTGGCATTTGTAGTGCTGATACGTATTCCTCCATAGAAATTTGAATTTGGCGCCGTATGCAAATTAGCCTTCGCTAGCGTAACTTCGCTTTACATAGCGAATCAACGCTAGCGCAACTTCGCAACCTTACGCTACCCCTGAGCGCAACTTCGGATTTTAGTGAATTTGTGGAGCGCTGGCGAAACTACGCCTGGCGAAGTGCGGCGAAGTGCGGCGAAGTTGCTTCTGGTACATTTAATACAACATGGCAGGTGGGTGTGGCCTGTCCCATTATTCTCAGTTTAGACAGGAAGAGGAACAGGAGTGAGTCATAAGATAATGGCAAAACAGCAGGAATGCCCTTAACCAAAATGGCCACACAAGCAGGTTACTACAATAAGAATAGCCATATCACCTAAAATGATCATATTTATATAAGTTTTGCATACTTTACTTTCTCTACAATCATTATAAGTGCAGCATTATATTTCTCAGCCATTTGTAAAAACTTCCATTTATGAACATGTAGTGTTTAACAGCAGCTCTTTTAGGAAAGGTTTGTTCATGTTTATTACTATGAAGCACAGGGGACATTAGAGGGCGCCCTCTATAGCAGGTCAGATACTTTGCCTTAGCCATGTGGAGCAGAGCTGGCAACTTCTCATCTTGTTTGTATATGGCAATAAGCTTTGTTCTTATTTGTTCAGCAAAGTGACTGACAGTGTTGCTTCACAGAAAGGTTATTTTATCTGTTTTGTGAAACAAAACTGTCATTTTGTGGAAAGAATGAATCCTGTGCTATAAAATCTTGCTTTCTGTCACAGATATCTATTTTGTCAGTCAAATCTAGCTTGACAAGCACTAGTTAGTTACACTATTATATATTATGTCCAACTTTGTTTTTACATAATTCATTCTGTAAGTAATTTTGCACATAAGTGTGTCCATTACATGGAGGTTATATATTTGTGTGACAGATTGCTTGTTAAACTGTACAGAATGGAGTTTGTTATATAATGACATCCTTTTGTGCACTAACCAGATTTTGTTTTCATTCTTTAATAGAAATAAGTCTTTTGTATATTTTTTTTCTCTGTGTATGGTCACAAATACTTATATAACATGAGAGACATTCATTCTGTGTATTAGGGATAGTTTTGTATACAGAATGTATTTGGGACAAATGGCACCCCATACACTTGTACCTCAAAAAGACCTGTTTTTACTACTACTTACTACTACTACTGCCTGGAGCACTGCTCTTTGAGTGCCTAACCTACAAAACAATATGGTGATGTCCGCTCTCTTATGCTAAAGGTTTGGGGCAGAGCACCTGAGCCTCCTCATCTACATGGTGAGCCTCTCTAAAAAGGAATGTTTATAAGTTATTTATAAGAGCAATGTCACATTGCTAGCATGAGGTTAGAGAAATGCTTCAGGGACATTATGAGCTAGATGTGCTGTCACTGCACCAGGGGACAAGTCATTAGGTCAGTCCTTATATGCTGGTAGTACAATTGGTCTGGATAAACAAACTGTATATTTGTCATGTATTTGGTTAAAAAATAAAAACAATCCTATAAATGTGTAATATTTTATCATAAATTGTATTGATGAGGACATTTTTTTTAAATACAGGAGGCATTTTAATGAGCATCAGTGGATGTACAATGGGGCTCTGTACTTACTGCCTGCTGTAAGGACAGGACTGGCCTACGTCCATCAAAAATGTATTCTGGACCTTGTGACGAATTTTGTCTGGTGCAAGGTGTATAGTGCATAAGCTCTCTTTGCATAAGCAATAAGGGGCATATTTGCACCCCTTAGTGTTCTTGTGCGCATGATGAGTATTAATAATTTACCCCTTATAGCTCTCTGACATTAGTAACAAACTTTCAAGCCCCCAAAAGTATACACTATCATAACTATCATAACTATTTATAAATTACATCAGGTAAATTCTGTCTGTACCACTGACGTTCCTTTAGTCACCTTTAAAACGACTAGCACCACCCTTTGTGTTTTGTGTCCTACATTAGACAATGACGTGTATCATATCCACTAGCCAGCCCTAGTGATGCCATTTCAGAGAAGCTCACTGTGGGAAATGTTGTGTTTGGCACAGCTGTCGTATATTTAAGAGAATGAGGATGAGTTTCGCCAGAAAACAGAAAACAAACAATGGAAATAACATTACAGGAAGGTGGAAAAGAGGACTGTGGATAAGGCTAAATAATGATATCAAGAAACATAAATAAATAAAAAGTTATTAGTCTGCTACCAGAAATAAAATAAAAAGAAAGTGAACGCTGAAACAATTCAAACATTCTGCATTAATTTGAAATGTCAAATCTTTTTTATTACTGATGTATATTACAAGTGATACCTGCCTAGTTTCTATCTTATCCAGAGAAAAGTAAAACGTGTAACAAAGACATAACATTCTGAAAAAAAAATCTGATTTTATGTATGTGGTGTGCACTTTTTAAGTCATATGCCACGTTTTTAACTTATAACAGGTAGGCGGTTATTTATCAAAGGTCGAGTTTGTGAGGTTTTTTTATACTCACAATTTGAATGTTTTCTTATTTATGAAAAAAATAAAAAAAACTTTAATGTCAAAAACAACTTTAATCAATGTAATTTGGGTTAAAAACTATGAATCGTTTGAAAAAAAAAACTTGAATCGTTTGAATTTGAGTTTTCGAGCACAAACCACCGAAAAAAACCTGAACATAATGAAGGCTATAAACATCTTCATATGGTTGAAGGGGACCCCTGCCATTGACTTCCACATGCCCTCGATAAAAAACTCAACCTTTGATCAATAACCCTTGTAATGTTTACTTAAAGATAAACTTCTAGTATGCTATTTACAGTGATATTTTGAGCAATGGCTTGGCTGCCATTTTTTTTCCAAGCCTTCCACCCCCCCACACACCTCCCCATTCCAGATTACCTCTACTCTGTCTTTGACGTAGTAGAAGTAATAATAGAGGAATCGTTTTTCACACTGTAACACTTTATTACATTCCCTTTCGTATATCATAAGGAGAACCTGGTAGTAACCAATCAGAATATTTGAGCTGTGAATAATTTCAGGTTATGGTACACCCAGGGGCAAATTTACAATAGGGTCGAATATCGAGGATTAATTAACCCTCGATATTCGACTGCCGAATGTAAAGTCAAAGGATTTACCGCATTTCCTACGACCGTAAGATCGAAGGAAAAATCGAACGATTTCGAAGGATTTTAATCCATCGATCGAAGGATTTTCCTTCGATCAGAAAATTGTTAGGAAGCCTATGGGGACCTTCCCCATAGGCTAACATTGGCCTCGGTAGGTTTTACTTGTAGGGGGTCGAAGTTTTTTTTAAAGAGACAGTACTTCGACTATCGAATGGTCGAATAGTCGAACGATTTTTAGTTCGATCATTCGATTCAAAGTCGTTGTCGAAGTAGCCAATTCGATGGTCAAAGTAGCCAAAAAAATCATTCGAAATTCAACGTTTTTTTATTCTATTCCTTCACTTGAACTAAGTAAATGGCCCCCCCCAATATTGGCCTCGGTTTTAAAGAGTCTCTTGGGCTTCTGTTTTTCTCTGGAATTCGCTGCCTCCAGCTGTCAGACTTTCTCCTTCTTTCAAAACTTTCAAACGCTCCTTAAAGACCCACCTGTTTAAAGAAGCTAAAGCTGGCCATAGATGTGCAGATTTACTTTTATATTGGTTGAGCGATTGTTCGGTGCCATCTTCCTGACCTGCCACTAACCATTCAGATTTATTTATTATTAACATCTATTTATATAGCGCCAACATATTGCGTAGCACTGTAAAGTAAATGTGATTATACAACTAAATCACATGAATTATATACATAGAACATATGGAGTTACACACATCACAATCAATACAGGTACAAAAGGTGAGGAAGGCCCTATGCATAGGCATACACTCTAAAGGGAAGAGAGTAATACACAAGGTGTGGGAGTGGGCAAGATCGAATTAAGTTGGTGAGAAATGTGGTACTGTATGTGGTGTTGCGTTTGGTAGTTAAGCAGAGTGAGGGTAGGCTTCTCCAAAGAAGTGCGTTTTAAGATATTTCTTGAAAGCAGAAAGTTTGGGAGAAAGTCGGACAGACCATGGAAGAGGGTTCCAGAGGAGGGGTGCAGCCCTTGCAAAGTCTTGAATGCGAGCATGTGAGGAGGTAATGAGAGAAGAGTTGAGTAGCAGGTCAGTAGAGGAGCGTAGTAAGCGGTTGGGTGAGTATATAGAGATGAATTCAGAGATGTAGGGTGGGGCAGAGTTATGAAGTGCTTTGAAAGTCAGTGTCATTAATTTGAATTTGATTCTGAAAGGTAACAGAAGCCAGTGCAAGGATTGAGAATGGCGAGGCAGAGGAGGAGCGGTTGCTGAGGTGTATGAGCCTTGCAGCAGTATTCATTACGGACTGGAGAGATGACAATCTCTGGAGGGGAAGGCCAATTAAAAGAGGGTTACAGTAGTCTAGACGTGATATGATGAGATAGTGAATAAGAATTTTGGCAGCATCTTGGGTGATAAATGATCGTATTTTGGATATGTTCCTTAGGTGGAAGTGACATGGTTTAATAAGTGACTGGATATGAGGAGTGAATGACAGAGCAGAATCTAGGATAACCCCAAGGCACCTGGGGAGAGGGGGTGATAGTGGAATTGTTAACTATGATGGATACTTCTGGGATGTTACTGGTGTTAGTTGGAGGAAAGAGAACCATTTCAGTTTTAGAGAGGTTTAATTTAAGGTAGCGTTGCGACATCCAGGTAGAGATAGCGGACAGGCAGGAGGAGACGCGAGTTAGGAGTTCTGGGTTGAGATCAAGAGATGAGAGATAGATCTGAGTATCGTCAGCATAGAGGTGGTAGTGGAAACGATACGAGTTTCAGATCAAATAAAGTAGTAAAAGAACAGATCAGACGATGTTCTGCCCCTAACAGCAATCGTACGAAAGTTATGTCCAATAAAAGCAGGTGACAGTCTCTCACTAATATACTGATATTATCTGCATGTATTGCCGACAGAAATTTTCTAACCTGTCTGATCAACTGAACGACCAATTGCCATCTCAAGAAAAATGACGGGACACTCCACACACGGCCGGAAAATCGTACGAAGCAGAGATACATATGATCAAATCGTAGCTTAATCATGCTGTATCAATGCTGTATCACAAATCACAAAATTGTTTCTAAAATCTTAATGTCTCAATTGTACCCTAACCTTTAGTTTGTAAACTCTAATTTGTAGGGTCCTCTAATCCTATTGTACTCTATAAATCCTTGTTTGTTATCCACTATTTATACTATGTTTGTTATAACTAAGGTAAAGCACTGCGTATCTTGTCGGCGCTATATAAATAAATTATGATGATGAAGTAATCATACAGTACACTCTGATCTAAATGGTGCTCAGTTGAGATGGGCTAAAATCTAAATGTCCAATAATCATGGCATTAATTTTCCTTTGTTTCGGTCTACTGGAATATTGAAAAATAAATACAAATCTGTTTTGAAGAGCTTTCTTAGCTTTGAAAACATTCTTCTTGCAAATTTTGCTTTGCATTAATTGACCATGGCCAGTTGCTACTTCTAGTTCTTGCATATTTTAAAACTCTTCTCTAGTTCAGATAACCCAAGATGTCGTGTGACTTGATCTCACTGGACCATGGCCCTCTGAATTGTATTTTCTCATAGCCTGTACAGAAAGATGACATAAATCTATGCAAACACAGCCGGTCTCCTTCACTAAGCCCCATGTCACTTCTCAGTGAGGTTTTCCAGGAAACTATAAATAGCCCCATGCAAACTATAAAATGGATCCATTTGCATGTTTTTTTTTCAGGGATTAGGTAGCTGCCCATGGTACAATCACAACTCATGAGTGTCGTCTCTTTTTGGCAGTTTATTTTCACTTGCAGAAAATAAAACAAAATAAACAGTTCAACATAAAATTCCTTGCCACTTCATGAGCTTCTAACTAACCAGGAGTATGTCTACTGCCTGTCTCCCCAAAAATGAGAATATTCAAAAAAACAAACAGGTCTTAAACCTTGTGGTGATTTCAGTTCTCTGAGTGAGCTCACACAGGCAGCTTTCCTGTATCTTCCACCAGACTGGATCTCTCCCCTCTGGTTTGAGCTGCCTGATGCCTCAGGTAGAGCTAAAACACCCGGGCTGGACTAGCAATCCCAGAACCACTCTGTTAGGAACCTGGGAGATATGTAAGCTCTGGCCTTTCCCAGGTATCCTGATAGTGACCTTACCACACTATTTTATGATGGAATGGCAGATATATATATACCAAAATATACTGCAACACAGGACTTAAAGGGATACTGTCATGGGAAAAAACATTTTTTACAAAATGAATCAGTTAATAGTGCTGCTCCAGCAGAATCCTGCACTGAAATCCATTTCTCAAAAGAGCAAACAGATTTTTTTATATTCAATTTTGAAATCTGACATGGGGCTAGACATTTTGTCAATTTCCCAGCTGCCCCAAGTCATGTGACTTGTGCTCTGATAAACTTCAATCACTCTTTACTGCTGTACTGCAAGTTGGAGTGATCACCCCTCCCTTCCCCCCCCAGCAGCCAAACAAAAGAACAATGGGAAGGTAACCAGATAGCAGCTCCCTAACACAAGATAACCATCATACTGTGAGGACGTGTTTTTTGAGTGTGCTGCAAAATTGTGTGTTCTCCCAGGCCCTTGTGGGTCTGGGGGGTTAGTAACTGGGCGATTCCCCCTTTACCTCCCTTCCCTTTAAATTGTTTTTGGCCTCTCCTTTTTATTTATTTTTTCATTTTTGAACCTTTCCTGCTCCTCAGGAGCAATGAGGAAGAAAGGTGCTAAGGCCCCTGCTAGTGAGCAGAGATCCCAACTGGGATATGGAAGAAGAAATGCTGAGAAAGAAATGGCAGAAAAACGTACTGTTAAAACTCGGCTAGCAAAGAAACAAACACAGGAAAGTGAATACTCCTCTGACACAGATGCCGAACAACGCGTGGTTGATCATTCGGAATCAGTATCTGAAGTTGGGGTAGCCGCGGGGAGCTGCAGCGCTGCAACGAGGAGACTGAACCAGGAAGTGTGCAAAGTCTCGCGAGAGTTGGATGCGGCAGTCAGAATGGAGGAAGCTGCCGGTAACATTGCACACGAGGTGGCAGAGTGTGCTCTGGAGGTCGGACACAGAAAGAACCGTGTCAGGGGCTAGAGAGGCGGTGAGTGATGCTGTGATAGCAGCTTCTGGGAATGTTAATGTGGAAGGGAGCATAGATTGTACAAGTGGAGGGGAAGGAAGCCCTGAGACTGTTACAGATCCCAATAGGGAGATTGTACCAAAAGCAAAATCTGTACCTAACACTGGATCCTCAAACTTAGTGACTATTAATACTGGACTGGGAGAAAAAAAATCTGAAAATACTGTAATTGAATATGATAAGATTATAAAGGCTCTTAATGATATGAAATGCTTAGAGATAAAACAATCTACACTTACACGGGGCATTGACTTGCTTATAAAGGATTTGGAATTATTTAAAGGACGGAAACGAATGGCAGCTATCAAAGATCTGGCATATTTAAACAAGGAACTGGAGCTTGTGGAGGTACAGATCATGACTACATTGGACATTATTGAGCCGTGGAAAGAACTTTACCATAATAAAAAACGGTTTGATGAAATAAAAAAGGGAGGGGGAGATAAGGCTGTAGCAAGGTTTCTGAAAATTTCAGAATTATTGAAAGAAAATGTGTCTGATAAAATTGAAATTGAACGGTCTAATATTGAGTCAATGGGGGAAATTCCTATGTCTTTTATGCAAACGGAAGATGATAATGTGTTAAAGGAAAATAATCCTATTTCTTACTCTGAGCAGGAAAAAAATAGCGTTTTTTCAGAAGGGAATGGTCCTGATGAATCTGGAAATAATTCTTCTTTCTTAAATACTTTACCTAAACAGGCTGATACCACTTCTTCTCTCAATGAATCATCTCTTAAAGGGAAAGCTCAAAATTCCCTCCTCACCTAAACATGCTACTAAGGTTTCCCTTTCTAAGGCTTTGGTTTCAGGGAATGTTTCTTCTAAAGAGAATGCTTCTTCTTCTTCCTCTTTTCAAAAAGAAAATGACTCTTTCTCTAAACAAGTTAGTAAGGACTTTTCTCTTAAAAAAGTTGATAATATTTCTTCTAATAAATCATCTTCAAGAGAGAATACTTCCCTTTCTGGAGAAATAGGAACTGGTTTAGAACTTAGTACGAAGGATAAAGAATGAGGCAGTGTGTGTGGGAAAAAAAACTGATAATTCGCAGGTGGAAGGGCAGGAGGAGGCTGAATATGGCAAAAGACAGAATGCTGTAAAGATAAAATGGGTAGGTGAAAAGGAAAACTTTCCGGGTAGGAGATTCTTAGCAAAGATTTTGGTCAAACAAGTTTTAGGATATTAAAGTAGATGATGTCTATGCTATGCTCAGCTTTACTGATATTGAATTTGACTTGAGCTTCAAATTAGCACAAGGATTAGAAGAATTGTGGAAACGTTACAACCTGACAAAACATGCTAAAGAATGGAAGGATTTTAAAGTTATACCTATCTCTAAACTTGAATTAAAAAATATTACAATCATAATGAAAAATGAAACTGTACATCCTGAGGATATCTTGATATGGCTTAAAAGACAGTGTACAGTAATGTCACCAATTGTTAAAATTTTTGACGAAGAAGATTTCTGGATAGGGGGCTATAAAGTTCAAGTCAAATTGAATACAGAAGGTTATTCACAAAAACATTTACCCAAGTCCTTTTTCATTGGTAGAGATAGGGGTGTTTGCTATTATGTGGGACAACCCAAGCTTTGTTTTAAATGTGGAGCAAGAACACATCTCGCTGGGAGTTGCAGTATTAAGAAATGTGCTTTCTGTGGAGAGATTGGTCATACCAGTAAAGAGTGTGACAAACAGATTAAATGCAATCTGTGTTTGAAAATAGGCCATGCCTTTAAAGACTGTCCAGAAGCTTGGAGAAAAAAAAGTTTGTCCCAACATAGAAGAGCAATTAAGAGAAAATATGACTGATACGACCGATGTGACAAATGTTTCTGAAATACAAACACAAGAAAATAATGAGGTAGAAAAAAGCATCAGGACAAAGAAAAATGTACTTTCTGTTAAAGAGGGAAAGGCAGATGAATGGAAATCAGTGGGAAAGAGAACTAGAAAAAAGAAAACAGAAAAAAAAATGTGACTGGTGAAATGACTGTGGTAAGCCAAAATAGATATGAGGTCTTGGGAAGAAAATCATGGGGGGAAGAAGTTGAGGAATCAGAAGAGTTGGAAAGAATGGAGGAGGAGGAGGAAAGAGAAAAATAAAAAAATCAGGTTCAAGACACCAGTCGAAAAAAAAAGTAAAAAAGAAAATGATGATGTGTCCCTAGACCTAGAATGGGAGTCTTTAGAAGAGGAGGAAATGGAGGTAAATCTATACCCTAGGATACAAGTTAAAAGGATAGGGGATGAGAGTGAGGCGTCAAAAACAAAAAAACAAAAATTAATCTGTCAATTGATTTTTTGACAATTAATGTCTGTAGCATAAAAAACAACAAGACCAGATTTTTGGCTTATGATTTCTTAAAAAAAACGGAAGCTGACATTATTTTTCTCCAAGAGACAAGACTCTCATCCTTGGAAGTAAATGATTCAAAAAGGGAATGGAGAGAAGGTTTATCCTTCTGGTCATTAGCAACC
Source organism: Xenopus laevis (assembly GCF_017654675.1). NCBI lineage: Eukaryota > Metazoa > Chordata > Amphibia > Anura > Pipidae > Xenopus > Xenopus laevis. The sequence continues at coordinate 90,785,165 of NC_054381.1, read as the reverse complement.
AAACCAGCCGAAGGAGTTGGTATTTTATTTAAAGGAAATAAGAAGATGGTTATTAAGAAAGTGGTAGATATCTCATTAGGAAGATGATTAATGTTAGAGATTTTGATAAAAGAAAAACTAATGAGGCTCATTAATATTTACGGAGCTCATACAATTTCAGAAAGAAGGTCATTGTTAACCGATATCAAACCCTTTCTCTTCACATCAATTCCAGTAATTTTTTCAGGAGACTTTAACTAAGTATTGGATGGAAAGGATAGAACAGGGAAAATCAACAAATATGAAAGTTTATTTTTCAGAAATTTGATAAAGGATGCTGGACTGATAGACCTAGTAACACATGATGGTCGAAATAGCAGGCATACATATAGATGCGGCTCAAGGAGTAGTAGGATAGATTTTATCTTCATAAAAAATGGAGAAGTCTTTTCTGAATTTAAAGAATTTATAGTGGAATTTTCACATCATTTGGGATTATCCTTTCATTATGGCTGAACAGGAGGTAAGGCATTTGGAGATTAGGCAAAGAATTACTAGAGGAGGAAGGGGTAAAAATTGCCTTTAAGAAAATGTTTTAAGTTACAAGTTTCAAAAATTAATTTTTTTGATTCTGTTGCGGAATGGTGGGACTTGGCTAAGGATTCTTTCCGGACCTTTTTAGTTTCTACCTCTTTTAAGAAAGGGAGGGCTTGTCCATTCTCTGAAATCTTAACTTCTTAGGTGGGAATACAGTAATAATGTGACCTTAAACGTGACTTGGCCTTATAACCCTACACCTATATGAGGTCTGGATATATACTGTAGAAGACATTGCATATGTGAAAAGTTTGATTGCAGTAATAACTTGCAATTTACCTACTACACTGTTATTTGAATTCTTTGCTGTGTATATTTCTACGAATATTATGGAAACCTGAACTTGTTGCCCCCTTCTACCCCCCCTTTTTCTTTCTGTTCCCCCTTTTCTTGAAATTTACCTAAATAAAGAATTGTTAAAAGAAAGGGAGGGCTAAAGAAAAAGAGAGTTGGCTGGGGAGGAAGGGGAAAAAGTAAACCGGCTTAAGTATTTGCTGAGACAGCATCAGTACAACCGGCTTAGGTCCCTGGTTCTGGAGAGGGACTATTGAACTTCGGTTTACCCGGACCCTTTTCAGAATTGTAAGGAGACCATTAAGAGAAAGTGGGTTGAGAGCCTTTATGATTCCCAGGTAATTTAGAAGTATCAAGGGAGGGAATCCTGGGGGTTGTAGAGGCTTACTATGCTGACCTTTTCAAAGAAAAAGCTTTGGATTGGGAAAAGATCCAAGATTTCCTAATGGCAACCCCAGTATCAGACACTGGAGATTTTGACATTCCCATGTTGATATCAGAGATAACAGAGGAGGAAGTAAGGCAGGCAATTGATAAACAACAGAAAAAGAAAGCTCCTGGACCAGATGGTTTAACAGCGGAATTTTACATCACTTTCAAGGAAGATCTTGTTCCAGTGTTAGCCCAAGTCTTTAATGCCTACCTAAAAGAAAAACACCTCTCACCATCTATGCAGTACTCCTCCTTAGTTCTGATATCGAAGGGGAAGGATTCGAGGCACATTGAGAATTGGAGGCCGATTGCCCTTCTCAATTGTGATAGAAAGATTCTGGCAAGGATTCTTACACATAGGTTGGGTAAGGTGGCTGGGTCTCTTCTTTCTGACTCTCAGTTCTGCTCATTAGAAGGACGAAATATCTTTGGAGCTGTTTTATCAATAAGAGAAGCACTGGAGAGATGTAAAGTTAGGCAGTGGGGTAAAACTTTCTATCTTTGAACCAAGCAAAAGCCTTTGATAAAGTTAACCATAAGTACCTATGGGCTGTTTTGCTTAGATATGGCATTCCGGAAGAATTTGTAGAATGGATTAAGACTTTGTATGAAGGGGTAAGATCTTAGGGGTGAAATTTGGGAAGGGAGACCTGGCAAAGGTAAATTGGGAAGATACATTGAATGCTGGTCAGGCAAAAGTTCAGCGATGGAAAGCATGGAAGCTGACCTATAGGGAAAGAGTTGACATTATTAAGACTTTCTTAGTTCCGCTTTTTCTTTTCATTTCGTACGTCTTTTTGTTGCCAGAATCCTTTTATGCCCGGATCCAGAGCCTCTTCTTCCAAATGCTTTGGGGAAGTAGGCTCAACCCAGTAAAAAGGGGAATCACCTTCCTACAGAAGAAAAAGGGAGGGTTGGACATGCCTTGTCCTGTGGTTTTCTTCAGCATCATTTTTCTGAAGTTTAACTTTGGAGGAGTGGTGCAGCGGAAAGAATCTCTGTGGGAAGTCAGTGTAAGAGACTGGGCATTGTCTTTTATTAGAGATTGGCTACTCGGTGGTAGAGTGAAAGCAGTCAGTGAAACTCTTTAAAAAATGGGATATTTGTTCAGAAGACTTAAGATCCTTGCATAGAAAATCTTTATATTGGAAAATGATAGATCTTTGCCGCAGAAATTAACACCAGAGATTGTCCTAAGGAAATGTTAGAGGAAAGTATAAAGTATCTGATAGATTGAAGAATGCCAAAAAAGTTCTGGGACACATCATGGCTTTCCCTATAAGGCAAGATGTTTGTAAGAGGAAACATGAAACATCTTAATGTTACAGACAGAGAATGCCCTTGGGGGTGTGAAGTAGAAGAAACTCAACAACATTTCTTAGTAGATTGTCCAGTCTCTTATTCTTTAAGAGAAAGTGTTGCAAAGCATCTAAAACTGAATCTAGTAAAAAATCTAGACTTCGCAGAATTATCTTATGGAATAGTAAAAAAACAGAGAATTGGAAAAAGAAATAAAGCCACTTTATATATTATCATTGCAGTAATGCATTATCATTTGTGGCAAATGAGATGCAGGCTGACTATTGGGCAGATACAAGTATCAGTGAAAACAGTTACAGAAGCAATTTGCAGAGACATTGTTTTCATAAAAACGAGAGAATCTGAAATCTCAGAAGCTCAAAAGAAAATGTGGGAAAATATATAAATTACTATGTCTTTATTTCTGTTTTGATTAATCATGTAATTGATTGAAATGTATTATTTTTGTACCTTTGTTTGAAATGTTGGTTTATGTTTATTGTATTATGAATATTTAAATAAAATACCCTAACACAAGATAACAGCTGCCTGGTAGATCTAACACTCAATAGTAAAAACCCATGTCCCACTGAGACACATTCAGTTACATTGAGAAGGAAAAACAGCAGCCTGCCAGAAAGCATTTCTCTCCTAAAGTGCAGGCACAAGTCAGATGACCAGGGGCAGCTGGGAAATTGACAAAATGTCTAGCCCCATGTCAGATTTCATAATTGAATATAAAAAAAATCTGTTTGCTCTTTTGAGAAATGGATTTCAGTGCAGAATTCTGCTGGAGTAGCACTATTAACTGATGCGTTTTGAAAAAAACATATTTTGCGATGACAGGAAATTTTTTCTGACACAAACTGACCTTCCTCAGGGACAAACAGTAAGTGTTACTGCAAGTAACACACTCCTTAAAAAGAAGAGTAATAAACAGCATTTAACTTAATTATTCTGTACATCATGACAATAGGTATAAAATGAAAGCCTCACATAACTGATAAACTGCAGGTAAATAACCAAGATAGTATTCCTCACAAGAACTCTGCAAATCCAGCATAGGGGTGTACACTAAAAAAATGTACCAGGACCCTGCTAAGGCAACCAAGGGCACCAATCTGCCCCAATAGACCACCTATCTTACCACTTTGTATTGCCTCATTGCTACCTTGGTGATGAACAGTACAGTTCCCATGATTCCAACATAATTGCAGTTGCAGTTGTGGCTGATGCATCAAAATTGCTGCAACTTGTGGTTGAGGAAAATTGGAACAACAGGCAAAAAAATTTTGTTTGTGTCATTTCGGGTTCAGCCCAGAAGTGACGTGTGTCCCCTATTGTTTTGTTACAACTGAACTGTATAGATTGACACAGGCCAGCATCTTTCCAACCTTTGATAAATATGAACTTCCCAACCAGGGCCAGAAAAGGCACCTGCCTATGATGCAACGATGGGGGACCGCTGGGCAGGTACCTTTTGAAGAGTCTTCTGCCTACCCCTAGTCCGGGTTCTCTTGCTCCTGCTGCAGCTCTCCCCTATTGTCACGACGGCCCTGTGGTCATGCATGGACATGTGGGGGGTGTCCCTGCCTCTGTTCCCAACCCTACTCGTCTGCCAATCAGTACTCAATAAAGAAATTAACTTTCATGAATAATGCCTCTGGTATGGATCTGATTGAAACTGAGGAGGAACTGTTCAGTTTGCCTGGTGTGCTGTCATCAGGTGCCATGGCAAGATGATTGGGCAAGGTCAAAATCTGCTAAACTGTCCAAACCAAATCTGGACACACACATATTGATACGTGGATACAGAACCATTTCTCTCTGTGTTCTCTAGTGATGAGAAGGCATGTCCTGAACACTCAATAAGCTAGAAAATATAAGATGTAGAGCAACCGTGCATTAGTTCTGAGAGGCTTAAAAACCACCTAATCAAAATCTGCTACAACATTAAAACAAATGTACAACAGTAGATTCAAACTATATTTTCTAGTTCTGATCTATGGCTAATGCAGTACAACACTCTGCTACTATGTCTATTTAAGGAAAAGTAAATGGTAGAGACACCCTTCTTATAAATAGATTACATTTCCATTATTGGTAGCTTGGCTGGCCTATTACATACAGAAGAAGTTAAGCCTGCTCAGAAAGATGATGTGATGACAAAGGAGACATGTCCTCTTTAATGCTGGCGAATCAAGTGCGTGCAACTGAGAATACATTAAGTAAAGGGCAGCTGAGAAATGAGGACAAAAGAATTAATGATTACAGCTAGAGATAGACAGGGATGGTAAAAAGCACAGCGGTTAGAGGAGACATGCACAGCATTCTAGACTTCTATTATGCTAATCTAATATGTGTCAACAGGAATGTTAAAACCATTCATAATGAGGATGGAATCCATTGTAGGCCTCAATTTGTCTTTTAAGCAGGAGTTAAACAGGCCCTTATAAAAGCATTTTTCAATAGGTTTTCTTTTTTTAAATTTTGTGACATTCTTCTAACAAAATGCCTGCACTGCACTGTCTCTCTGACCTTGAACTTGCGGTGAAATGCGTTACTAAGCACAGTGGGCCTGTTCTTCAAATCAGCAGTGAATGACATTAGGAGCAGGAGATCCGTTATGCCTGGATTATCTGCATCAGGATAAGGCACAAAGGGAAATATATGATGGGAAGGGAACCCATAGGTGCTTTCATTGGAGCCAGAAACAGCTCATGAATTAGCAGAGGGTAAGCAGAGAGCATAACGATTTTCAAAGAAGAAACTGTCCCTTTTTCCCAAGCTCCTTATTCCCTTTGTTCATTTCTGGACACCAACACTGATGCTTTGCTAGTGTTTCCTTCAAAATCTTTATGGCATTATGACATTTTACTTTTATAATCTGGGTTGATATTGTAAAATACCAGATCTTGTATTGATGATGGGCATTCCTACAGTCTTCTTAAATCAATCTGCATCTCTCATGTTTGCTCCCCTTAGCTTGATCTTTCACAGGTTTGAATTTAAATGTTTCTATCACTCCATTCCAAAGGTTCTGGAGAAATTTCAAGTTGCATTACTAGTTGCATTAATTCCATTTTTCTCGCTTTGAAGGGAAAAAGCACTGATTGTTTGCCACATTAGACTGCCATTTTTACCTACAACCTAAGACAGATCAGCAATCTCTAAATGGCATGCTGCCACAGTTTGCTCTTAGCAAGTATAAATTGCTAAAGGAAGGCAAGGTGCAAAGTATAAAAACAAATCCAGAAATGCTTACAACATAAACAAGCACAAAGGTTTGTGTCTGTCAGTAAATGGTGTGCAACTGGCACAAGTTAATTGTGCAATGTAAGGCCCATGGATACCCACATCCACCCCTCCTTACTAGCATGCCACAAGATCTAGAATGGTTGCCTATGAGTACATTGGCATAGGGTTTTTTTGCTCTGAAGCTTACACAGCTGTTACAGGGGTGCAAAACATGTGGGTAGGCACAAGGGCAAAACATAAAGCCATAAGTGAGCATAACTTTCTGCCAGTAGGTGCATCATGGGATCTCACTAAACTTTAATTAATACAGGCATACAGCTGCTAAATGACATGCTCCATTAATGGCCCAACCTTTGGTCAAGGCCCTAGTTAGTTCATGGAGTTATGTCACTCTAACTGGCCTCAGAGGGACATCCCCACTGATTGGGAAAATCTGTATATCTGGCTGCATTTGCACAACCATGCTTAATGTGTCGCTGTACTTTGGAGTTTGTTTTTATGATATAGCAAGCCTGTGCTATGCATTACAATTGTCAACATTTCCATTGCTCATTTAAAGGTATGGACCTGACATACATAAATAGGAAAAGGGAGGAATGCCGGCAACCATATAATAGAACAGGAAACCAATAGGGAGCTCAGCACAGCATCCATCTTCTGTAAAAGGAAAGAGGAAGGATGAAGACACAGGCATCAGCAATAGGATGGAGGGAAGAATGGGCACCACAGGTACTGGAATGGGCAAGGAAAGAGGGAGGCAGACAACCTTTAGTGTATAACTATTTAAAAAGGGGGTTGAAGGTACTTCTGTATTTGTTTTCAATTACCAAATACTCAGGATATGGGATGGTGGTTTTGTATTATAACTAAAAAAAAATGCTTGGCAGGATTGAGAAAACCCAGCACTGATATCACTTTAAGGTAATTCCTAACTGTTTCTTTTCAATTACCAAATACTCAGGGTATGGGATGGTGGTTTTTGTATTACAAATCAATAAAAATGCTTGGCAAGGTTGAGATTGGCCAGCAGTGATATCACTTTGCCCTGGTAAGGCATTTTTTGTGTTTGTACAGGGTACTTAAGAGCATTACCTGTTTAAAATACTGTTTAAAAATAGGTAATTTGCAAATTTGAATACAATAATAAAGTTGTGGCATCTGTATGTTGGGTAAAAAAACAAGAATATAAAGGAAGGAGTAGAGAAGATGATGAATGGTGAACTGAATAAACCTAAATCCCATTGCCTATCTGATGCTTTATTTTTGTTTAAGATGTGTATTAAGTGTGAAGATTTTACAATTACAATTTATTAAAAAAAATGCACACCAGCTATTCTAAGAAAAAAAGAGGCTTAAAGCTGTTTTTCTATAAAGGTTTGTGTTGCCCTGTATAGTCATGTACTATGGAATCCTAATCCTAAATTTTAAAGGAAAACTTTACCCCCGACCAATGTACAGTAGGGGGCAATTTTACTTATGGTCGAATATTGAAGGTTAATTAACCCTTGATATTCGACTGCCGAATGGAAGTTTCCAAGAAGAAATTTGATTTCAGGGCAGCAATAAACAAAATAGACTCTTCTTTTTGGACACTTGGAAAATATTTATAAATAGTATGGACTTGAGAAAAGGAGAACATCTCTAAAATTCTCTACCATAATTTGAAGGAAAGACAATCAGAACAGATAGTCTTATTTTAATAGTTTATTTATTTAGGCTCCTACAGTGGTTTAACTACCGTGGGAGCAGGGGGTGCAACTGGGCCAGGGACTGCACCCGGCTGGAGTTGGCTGCACCCACATAGAACGCGCGCATGGGGGGGCCTGCCCCCACCTAGTTCCATTACTGGGCTCCTATAAGAAGATATTACTGCTTTTTGGTGCTATTTGCACAGAGTTTACTTTCATGTATAATGGGCAGACTTTGTTACACTGGGATCTACTCTCGACACCTGGCCCCCATCAGGAGATCTACCTTGATAACTTGATCTACCCCCTAACAATTGTTGTAAAATTCTTTAGAAAAAAAAAAAGGTTTCTGATTGAAGTGTTCTGCACTAGGAACTAACCCATTGGACACTGTGCCAACTGTAGGGTCCTCGTTAGCTCACCGGGCCATGTTTGGCCAGTTATTCTGGAGATCTGTCCATTTGACTTTATTCTATACAGACATTTCCTGTAATGCTCTGTGTGAAACAGCAAACAGTCTATTTTAAATAAAATGCTATTTTTATTTACAGTCTTTTATTGAATAACACTGAAAACAGAATCTAATAAATACAATTGCTGTGTGCTTAAACAATATGACAGGTTTCAGTTTGCAATGCCAGGTCAAGTAGCTTTGATACAAAATGGAACAGGGTGATAATAGTAGGGATGCACCGAATCCAGAATTCTGCCAATATTCAGCCTTCTTCAGCAGGATTTGAATTCGCCCGAATCCAAGTGTCTGGCCGAACCGAATCCAAAAAATCACTTGACTTTTCGTCACATAAACAAGAAAGTCAAACATTTTTTAACCTTGCACAGTTCTCTTTCCACCTTTTCCCCTAATTTACATATGCAAAATAGGGTTTGGATTTGGTCCGGGATTTAGTCAAATGTTTCAGAAAGGCTTTAGGATTCAGCCAAGTCCTAAAATAGTGGATTCAGTGCATCCCTAGATAATAGCCAATGCTGACTTGCAGCAATGCTTGGTTTCAGTCACTAGAAAGAAATAGGTAGTTAGCTTTTAACATTTGCCTTCATGGAAGGTGCAATTTTATCATAAATTGTCTAAAACGGCTTTCTGATATCAGGATGAGACAGTGAAATAAATGTATTGCTTGTCATTATGCTTAGTTGTCCAGACCAATGCATTATTAGATAGATTTATATATTTTAAAACATCAGCATACTTCTCCTTTACAATACTTAACAAATAAAATTGAAAATATTTTCAGAATGAAAAATACCATATAACACAAGGCTAAAAAACTAATATTTTTCACTGCTGAGATACTGCAGTTATGTTCTACTTAAGATATGTGCCTAAATGTCTCCCACTTTTACCTTATGGGTTCAGTGCCCTCCCATGTCATATTTATGCCTGGACTCCCAAATGTGCACCAGATACATTGGGGCTCATACATCCCCCTGTGTTGCCTTTTTTAATGCGTTCCTCCACAAGGGAACACATGAATTTATGGAGCCCATTCATTCCAATAAGCCATACTGGCAGGCCTGCTCATATAAGAACTTGTGCAGGGATGGAAGCAAAACCAGCCTATTGGGTTTATTTAATGTTTTAAATGATTGTATACTAGCCTGAAGGTATGAAGAGCATTCTGAATAACAGGCGCATACCTGTTTCAGGGGGTGCAAAATAATTTGAGAATTAGCTTCACAACCCAAAAGAAGCAAAACCCAGAAGCAAAATAATTTTTAATTTGAAAAAAATGAGTGCCTTATAAAAACATGAAGTGTTAATACTGTTGTGTTTAAATATATTAATCTCTGCACTGGCAAATAAATCATGCAAGTAAATACAGCATAATCTGTGTCATATTGACATAAATGAATGTGCATAGTTCACGCTCACGTTGCTATTTTTATATAATTATTATAAATATTAAACTATCTCTCTTTATATATATATATACATTTATATAGGTATATATTATCTTGAATGGTCAGAACTCCATTTTGGAATAAACACAGCAAGTACAATATTAACACTATACACAAAAAACACAGATACTCTTTTGTGCAGCAGAGCATGTGTGGCCTATCTTCTGCTGGACAAGCAAAGTCCAGTATTCATTCACACTCACATTAGTTTACAAGTACATTTGTGCTAGTCAGAAACAATATACTATACTAACAATTCATGGATACAATATCTACAGTATAGAGATTGTGTTATTTCATTTTCATGGGACACAACATGGTGTTACTGAACCGAGAAGGCATTTGTAAAGTGTTGGCAGAAATACATTTAACTCGATTAACTTGAAAAAATGTACAGTTTCAGAAGAATATGTTTAAAGTGTTGTCAAGGTTCGACTCGATGTACTGTTACATTCACATCCAGTTTCATCACAGTTGCAGGAGAAATGTAGCAGTGGGTCTGATCATGATGCAGCTTAGTATCAGGGATGGAGGTAAGGATTTACTGTAGCTTCTTAAATGGTATAAAACACTAGAAAGGTTTTAAAAGTAATACTGACACTATTCTATAACAATCTGGACTATCTCATCATCACTCTAAAATAAGAGGTATAGGTGCTATTTCTGAACATGTGAACATGGGACATGTGAACTGTCATGTATGATGTAAAAGGACCATAATGTGGCTGTACTCTAGAAATTCAGGATGCTTATAATATGCTCACACGACTATTAATGCACAACCTTATTTTAGGGTCAAGATGCTTCTGCAGGACTTTATAATAATATGTATGTATGTATATCTTCACTCATATAGTGTTTCTTGTACACACAGTACTGTATATAGCATGGGTAGGTGGAGATCAATTGATAATCATTATTTTTACATATTTATGAACATTAAGGGGGTTATTAATTAACTCCAAATGTTAATGGTTGGGCTTTTTTTTTTTTGAAAACTGAAAGTTTTTGAGATTTATTAAAGACCAATGCTGCAAAAAGCCCAAATTTGAAAATCTGCCATCTCAGACCTGCCGAGGTTTTGTATAAGTCAATGGCAGAGGTCCCTATTCTAATTGGAAGTTATTATGGTCTGCGCTGGGTTTAGACCGAAAATCCGATCATTTAGGGCTTTTCGGGCAAAAACCTGAAAAATCCCCAAAAAAATCTAGGTTTTTCCCCGAACCAATTGATTCAAGCTTTTTTAATAATAAATAAGGTCAAATCGGGTATGGGAGTTTGGTTATGTCTTTTAATTAAAATAATGAGATAAATTCTGATTTTAGTAAATAACACTCCCCAAAACAATTATATGGCATTCCCTGTTCACTGGTGGTTCAATTCATTAATTTCTTCAGTAAAAGTAGTTTGAGTTTTGGGCTATGGGGATTCTTATTAATTTAAACATATTCTACTGGCCCCAAAGTGGTACATAGTCATTAACCTTAATAGGCATATTAAGGAACAAGTTAATCAGGATGAAGAACTTTTGTGCTTCTCTTAGAATCACTTTACTGATTTGCCTACTCCTTGGAAATATCTAAAAAAAAAACATTTAACTGGGGCAGGTTCAGAACACTAGTCCTGCATATAATAATATATTTGAAACTTACAGCATAAAAATACGACATTTATTTGTTGTGTAGTAAACCCCCCTTTATTAATCAGTTCACATGTTGGATATGCAATCTTTTCCATGGAGCATTTCAGAAGCTGACATCTAGGGGCCCATTTACTTTGCTCGAGTGAAGGAATAGAATAAAAAAATCTTCGAATTTCGAAATTTTTTTGGGCTACTTCGACCATCGAATTGGCTACTTCGACCTTCGACCACGACTTCAAATCGAACAATTCGAACTAAAAATCACTTGAATATTCGACCATTTGATAGTCGAAGTACTGTCTCTTTAAAAAAAACTTCGACCCCCTACTTCGCCACCTAAAACCTACCGAGGTGCAATGTTAGCCTATGGGGAAGGTCCCCGTAGGCTTTCCAACAATTTTTTGGTCGAAGAAAAATCCTTCGATCGATGGATTAAAATCCTTCAAATCGTTCGAATCTAAGGATTTAATTGTTCGATCGAACGATTTTTCATTCGATCGAACTATTTGCGGTAAATCCTTCGACTTCGATATCAAAGTCGAAGGATTTACATTCGCCAGTCGAATATCGAGGGTTAATTAACCCTCGATATTCGACCATATGTAAATCTGCCCCCTACTGATGGGCCAGCTAAAAATACCTACAAATTTATAACTCCAGTCTCCAGAGGCAGATTTTGAACAAAGCTTTTTCAATACTTCAGCATAACTGTGTAATATTAGTACATTCAATCATTCCCTCAAGTTACAGCCAATGTGTTTTTACACTCTCATGTATACTTCTATACTTCTTGGTATATTTCTATACCAAGTTGGTCCTGTCCATTTACAGATAACTCCAACTTTCCAAACACTCTACTGTCTATTAGGAATCTGCTATGCAGATGACTGTATGTAGAAAATGCAGCTGACTATGACTATAATTGTGCCTCTCACAACTCATTTTGTTACTTCAGACTGCCCCAGAAAGGAATTATTGATAGAGATATAGTAAATCATGTCTAACAGAAGTTACACATACACAACAAAATATGTCCATAATATGCAAGACTTAGGAACATGATCAGTGGTAGAATGTTAAGAGGGTTTTTAAAGTAATTAATGTAAACCTGAAGTGTTTGATGTCCTAAGCATAATTTACTCTTGCTTTCTCCAAGATCTAAAGTATCAGATGATGGAATCCACCACCAGAAATATACCCACAGTCTCTAGAATTCAGAGGAAAGGTGAAGGTGAAAGCTGAATGAACGTTAGCTCAGTAACACCAAGACCCATCCAACAGTCGAAAAGGAACTGGTCCAGCTGATAAATTCTTAAATCAGTCCAAGGAGGGTCCGAATATTAGAAATGTTGACTTTTTTCCTAACTATTCACAGCAGAAAGCACACAGCGGTATGCCTGAAAAACAAGATTAAATAAGAGTTGGTTCAGCAGTTCATCTTATTATTTTTTCATTATTTTCTATTAGTTTAGGCTGTGTGACTTTAAAAGTCTATTATTTGAGTAGTACTTTGGGAAGAAGAGCAAAATACTAGTGAGCCAAAGTCCACAAATCATTGCTTCTAAAATTATGTGGGGAGTTTATTCATTCTGTTTCATAGGTACATTATTTAACACATAATACCATTAAATATTTTGAACTATGTCTAACATACGTATATACATTTTTAAGAAATTCCTCAGCTCAAAATGAAATCCATACCATTTCTCGCAATTACCTTTTCATTCATTATGTGAACACTAACAATTCTAGGAAATGACAACTTGTACCATTACATATGTCATAGGATTTGCATTTCTTTCTATAAGCTTAGTTGTAGAACCAGTGAAGTATATGAACATTGAATAATAATTGATATGAATTGAATTAGTAAATATAATTTGCAGCCAAATGCCTATATAAATGCAAATATTCAGTAGCAGGTTGTATATTACCACTGAAAACGTTGCAAAATTGTTAAGCATTTATAATAAAAAAGGAAATGTAAAATTGGAAAGATCAATGGGTAGAAAGTTTGAAGCTGCTTTTGACTCTTGAGTCAGCACTCCTTCAGTCAATAATCCTATTCCCACAATGCCTTGCCTGTTATGAGATTAACACACTTGTGAAGAAGCATGCAAGGTATTGTAGGAATTGGAGTCTTGAATGCAAGAGAGATGACTGCCTGTGCCTTGATATGCATAGCAATTTTGAAATCATTCAAAACATTTTAATTAAATGCATATTGGAAATGTGAATATTAGAATGACATATTATTTTATCTTAAGAAAATGTAATTGTTTTCTTTATTTTGTGAGGTTGCCTTAATGTGTCTTTTGCTTTTTATCTAGAAAAGTAGTGTAGGCACTGACAAATAGGGGTGAGCAGAAAATGAAAGAAAGAAAGGGATCATGTATGCTCTGCAGGAATACAAGCAGTGGGAATAATGTATTTCCCATATGAATATTTGGCTCCCTGGCTTATGTTTGATTTATAATGTCATGCAGTTTGCTTCGTCTCCCCATGAAATCTTAACATTAAGGGGGTTATCTACTAAAACTCGAATTTATCTCAGTTTTTTATTCATACAAAATTGAGCGAAATAAGTCGCACAAAATTGAGAGTCAATTTGAATCATAAGATTGTCGCTGCAAAAACTCAACTTTAATGGATGAAAACCACGACTTTATCGGATTATCCAGTGCAAGAAACAACTTCATGGACATCTGCCATTGACTTTTACATGACCTTCGACAGGTTTGAGATGGAGTATTTTCTGATTTTTAGCAGCTTTGGGGTATAATAAATTTCTAAAAATTTTAGGTTTTTTTGCTGTTCTTTGCGGGACTATATATATATATATATATATATATATACACATATACATATACACACATACATATATGCCCATGGGCACTCAAGAGCACGCTGCAGCAAATTTACAAAGGAAGTGTAGCAGTAAATCCTTTCCTTAACTTAAAACAAAATGAAAATCCAAGATGGCAGCGCCCACATGGGTACGGCGTCACTGCATGATGATGTCATCGCTGGTGCCGGGATTTTGTAATAAAAGGGCGCCCTAGACGCTGCAACCCTGCCCAATTATAGGTCTTCAATCCTGTATACCTGGGTGTATTATTGTCTGTCTGATTCCTGGTTTTGATTCCTGCTGTGATCCTGATCTGGCTTCCTGTTTGAACTCTTGCCTGGACTTTAACTAAAGATTGTGTCTGATTCCTATTTGTACTGCATACTCGGATTTTAACCCTTGTTGGGCTTCCTCCTCGGTCCTGACTACTCCTCCTGGAAGCCGATAGGTAGATAACATGCATGTAACATACATAAAATTGAGGCAAACGTTCAACAAACCTTCTTTTGGTTTAATACTGGAATATGTCATTTATTTCCTGATACATCTGACACCGGGCAAATGTTTCCAAGACACTGAAATAAAAATAATTAATTATTGAATGTTTGTCAGGAATTTTTGTAATCAGAACTTAAATTGAACTAGTCAGGTTGCCAAATGTATTCACTTCAGAGAATAGAGAAACGGACTTCACCGGACAACATGGTAATCACGTGGAAACCAGCTTGGTAAAATTGCCAAATGTATTCACTAATTGAACTAGCTGATCATTTCTGTATAAGGACCTTTGAAAACATTTTGAAAGCTCTGGAGTTAGCTCAAAGTGACAAATCTAGTTGGCTACTCTTCTTATTGCAATTGAATAAGGTCATTGCATTTCAAGTGGGTTGTTCAATTATCTATCAGTTTTGTCAATCACATATGGCTACATGGCAGATTCGGACTATTCTGCTAACTGGCCAGCCAATCAGATATTACCAACTGTAGTCTGCGGGTGGTCAAGGTATGTGTACAAGGTTACTGTTTACATACAATATAATGTACACTCACATGTTCCTACTAAGTCAAATTGAAACTGATTAAATAAGGCTTTTATTACCATACTATATCCAGTAATTTTAGCCATTTTATTTTGTTTTTAAACAGAAGGAATTACATTTCTGAACACAAAAAAATCTATTGTAATTAACATGTAATGCATGTAATGATCTATTATAGACACATGCTGCCAAATGTGATTCAGCAAAAAGTAAATAGATACTGTAGGGTAGCCAAACATGATGAGATCCAATAATACTCAATTGGTCACATAATACTAGCTTTGGAAATCATTTTAAGACTATTATATACTGACCTGCTGACTGATTCTATAGTGTAGCTTGGAGTCTGATATCCACAGATGTTTCAAAGCTTCAGTAGCACTCATTCTCCAGCTAAAAAAAAATATAATATTAATATTTTTAATATAGCAGCAATGGTATAATTATACAGAAGGCACCATGGGAAAAATACAGTTCAGAAAACAAGAATTGGTCAATATTGCTTAAGGCCAGGATATATTCATGTTCCTGCAAGAGTAAATGTGAGAAAATAAATTATTCTCTTATGACAAACCCATCAAAGTCATAAACAACATTGGTGGTCATCATATCTGGCTGCATCATGTCAAATGTGCAGGATCCTGGAGTTGATTGCCGACCTAGAGCATGCACATTAGAAACCAAAGCCCGAAGTGTGCATGCTACTCCTTGTGATAAACATTTTGGACACTGTACACCAGAAGTGATGCAGCCACCAACCCCATTGCCCACACTGTGTTACGTTTTAAGCTTAGGTAAATTGGGAAGTGGAGGGAGCATTAGATGTGGTTTGGTATTGGCATATGGGGGGTTTGGTTATAATTTAACTAGATTGCTTTATTTACTTTGTGCTGGATTATTTTCCCATGATCAGGATAAAATGCTTTCTAACTAAAATCAGCCAAGCTTTATTTTCCTTTTTTTTTTTTTTTTTTTTTAAACCTGATTAAAAAAAACAAATCCTACAAACAGAAAAAACAAACAATGCCAAAAACTGCAAGCGAATTAAAGAACTCACATTTGTGATATTGTGTTAGCTTAACACAGGAGTCCCTAACCTTTTTTTACTGTGAGCCATCTTCAAATGAGTTGTGGAGAAAGACAAGCATTAAAATAGTTCTGGACATGGCTAATAAGGGCTGTGGTTGGCTAATTAGTCTATGTAAAATGGCAGCCTACAGGAGACTCTGTTTGACAGTACACCTGGTTTTTATGCAACCAAAACTGGCCTCCAAGCCAAGAATTCAAAAATAAGCACCTGCTTTTAAACCACCTGGAAGCAACATTCAAGGGGTTGGTGAGCAACATGAGCCACTGGTTGGTGAACACTGCCTTAACGCAAGCATCAATGGTTCATAAATAATCCCCTAAGGGGTCAATTTATCACTTTTAGATGTGGTACTTATGCATACTGGTCATTTAAAAGATACGAATCACCATGCCATAACTGTCATTGTCACTTTCTGTCCCTGGCTCTCTTGCAGCAATCACCAACAAGAAAACTACTCTGGGCTTCCATTGAGCATGGTCCTAGTTGACAATTGCCAGTAGAGAGTTAAGGATGCTGTGAGACAGGGCAGCGTCCAACCCCACTGTGGAGCTCTGTCTTTTAAGGCATGCATGTGAAGTAGGACTGTTACTCAGTCTGGTAGGTGTGGATGAGGCCTATGCAGGGCCTTTTTCTTACAATGTGTGTTTATTTATCCTTTAATCTCTGTGTAGGATTTGCATTATACTATTTGTATGGATGCAAG
This sequence comes from Xenopus laevis, assembly GCF_017654675.1. Classification (NCBI taxonomy): domain Eukaryota; kingdom Metazoa; phylum Chordata; class Amphibia; order Anura; family Pipidae; genus Xenopus; species Xenopus laevis. The sequence goes on along the minus strand of NC_054381.1, from coordinate 90,768,375 downwards.
TTCTCAACATTGCTGCTGACCTGTGTTGAGTACTAGCAAACAATTGAAAATAAATGTGTTCAACTGCTCAAAACAGTGTATAGTCATATAATGATACATACTGTGTCCTTACCATTTTTCTTTTATAAGCAATTTAGTGATGAAATCTTTTGCAGGCTCAGAAATATTTTCAAATTCCTCGCCCTCAAAATCAAACTGACATGCCAGGATGTTGTTTAGAGTCTCGTTGTCATCTTCACCAAGAAATGGAGAGAGTCCACTCAACCTAATACAGAAAAGACCCACAAAAAGTGGTAAAGGTACATCAGCCTAGGATACCTGGTACAATACTCATGCCCCCATACTGTAATCAAGGCCTTTTTTCTACTATAGCTGCACGATAAAAAGAAGTAAAAAAAATTGGAATTTCGAGCTATTTTTGTGTACTTCGAATATGCCAAAATTCAATTTGAATTTGAAAAAAATGTGACTATTTAAATATCAAAATTTATCATGTACTGTCACTTTAAAACTTTGACTCTGACCATTCGCCATCTAAAACCTGCCGAAATGCTTTTTAGCCTATGGGGGACCTCCTAGTTTTTTTAAAAGTACTTTGAATCAAATTCAATCTAATATGATCTTACGTACAGCCTATTTACCCGCAGAAAAGGTTTTTTTAATACATTTTTAATACACTTTTTTTATTCAAATTTCGAAGCTATAGGAGTTCAAAAAAGCTCCCATTTAATTCAAAATTCGACCCTTCATAAATCTGCCCCTTAAAGTAGAAAGAATTTCAGTGTAAAAGTATTTCACAGTTCTACATTACACCCATTGTGCTGTGAAAGATACCATCCGGTGTTTAACATGGTAGGTTAAATCTAGTATAGGTAAATCTAAAAACAACTGGACTTGCTGAGTCCAGTTGTTTTTAGCATCACCTATACTAGATATACCATGACCTGGATGAATGAAAATCTTCATAGTCATGGTAGGTTAAAAATATAGCGTGGTATATAGTAGACACTAGGCTGCAGTAGGGACAAAAAAAATCCAGATTACTAAATTTATTTTGCCAGTGCATAATACAGAGGATGCTGCAAAGGTGAACATATGTTTATAGAGGACATTCTTTATTATCATCATTTAATTTTATAAGACGAACACAAGGTATTTAGAGCATAATCAAATATTTTTGATATATGAGATTTAGATTCTATCTCATTTATTATTTTAAAAAATCGAATTAATTGTTGCATAAGAGGTCTAGAACCTCTACTGTTAGTGGAAAGGTGCAAAGTGCATAAATCAGTGCAACCTAAAATGTTCCACCCTACACACAATTAAGTGCTTTGCCTTAATTCTAGTACCACCCACTATTCCTTCTCTCCCACCATACAAATGCCGAATATTGTACGAAATGAAGTTATGTGCGTGTATGGCCACTTAAAGGCAGTGGAGGCGGGCTAGGGTTTAGTTCTCCTTTAAGGACTCATTTTGTTTCTCCAGGAAACAAATTCATATAACTTAATTGTGAAACTAATGTCTCAGCCACCCCCAAGCATGTGAAGGAGGTTTATGATTATATTTTCAGGTATTATTCATTCTCATAGCCTAGTTCTTTACATAGTCTCAGTTTTGTAACTCTTGTTGCATTCGATTTTTAAATACTGTTGTAGCTCAGCTTCAGTAGTATAAGCTATAGGTTCGCTCATACTTTTCTAGAAAGCCTCGAATCTGGCCTGACTTTTCCTTGTTACATAAATAGCTACAATAATTTGCTATTGGACTAAGAACTGTGATACACACACAACTGACACATGAGCAAAAATAGGATTATAACACAACCATTTGAAAACTGGATGCCATGCAGGCATCATACTTGGCATGCTAAGAACAGTGAACTGCTTAGCATGCTAAGAATGCTAATGTGACCTTGACTCTAATAACCTTTTAGGGTGGAACTGGAAGCATTTCTTCTGCTGACACGATGACACTTTCAGATTGAAAAATGTCTCCACCAGTTTCCATTGCTGCCAAAAGGAAATTGTTAATAAAACTTCCTTCCACAAGTGTTCCACTATATGTTTGCTAAGTCTTAATTTTGTTTTCTTGATTCCCAGAAAAAAATCTTTATAAGCACCTTACATTTAACCTAATTTTCCCTATTGCAATTGTAACGCATATAAGTTACTGCTAAAACTCATTAGTCTCAATATTTTGAAGGACTTGAAAGATTTGTGCTTCATGAGTGTAACTTTTCAGGGTCCATAATAATATTGCATAATATTCTACTATAAATAAGACAGAAACTGAGGGATAGACAACAGGTCCACTATCATTATACAGGTACATGCATTTGAACTCAAAGATGTAATCTGCTAGCTTGTATAATGTTTAGTTGGATGTGCATTTTACTGTGCATGAGAAATATGACCACTGTCTAAAACTGTTGAGATAATTGTCGTTGTCTCTAACCCTAAGTTGATAAGTTCTAAGCATTTAAGATATTGTTACAGAATGACCATTATTTTAGGCTATATTAAATTGTCTCTTCACCTTCATTAATTGTCGAAGAGATTTTTTTTTTTTTTTTTCACAAAGTTCTTTCATAGATAACTTTAAAATCCAATTCATTTGTATGTTTTTTGGAGAATTTTGTGGTGAATTCCATGTGGTTTATATGCCCTTATATGAATATTAAATTAAATAATATATGTGGTGCCAAAACCTATCATGGAATACCAATTTAGAAAAAGAGTGTTCTTACATATTTTCGCTAAATAATCAAGTAGTGCTCACTTTTTCCAGATATGCTGTTTTTACAAAAATGAGTACCCAAAACTCCAGGCAGAGACTCAAAAATAATATGGGGGGAACAAAAGTACATTTCATGAAAAACAGACAAATATATGCATTTTTAAGCCAACTCACAGCATGAATGTAATGACTCCCACACTCCACATGTCTGTGGGAAATGAGACGTAGTCATAGTTCACAACTTCAGGAGCAAGGAATTCAGGAGTACCAAAATGCACTTTCAGCTTTTCCCTTGGCTTATACCTAAAGCAGAAATAATATACACAGTATATATAATATAAAACAGTGATTATATATAGCACACATATTTCACTGGTTTTTAAAAGACAAAAGGACAAAATATCAACAATATAATTAATAGAATAATGATCTGGTAAAAAAAAGTTCTAAATAATAAAAAATAATAAAATAAATAATAAAAAAAAAATCCAATGATAATTATATCAGCTCAGGAGGGAAAATACTGTTATAAAGATAAGGCAGCCACTTTTGCATCTCATTATGTACAGCATATCCTCCATGCTAAATTCCCACATACTTCATTTTTTATGGGGTAAATTTACCAGCAAATTTTCTCCTTACAAATGTGTGAACTTACACCAGCAAAATTTTGCTACATTACACTCGTAAAAGTATACAGATGAAGCAAATTTGGTTTGTGTGTTTGACACAGAATAACTAAACCCAGATATCCCACTTTTAACACAGACAATTGATTCACAGCATCCCATCTAATTAAAGCGTTCACCATTGTGAACAATGGTGCTTTGGTATGCTAATGAAAAAAAAGGTTAAATGCATTAAATGAGTTAAGATGACTTTAGATAACACAGTTTCGTCAATGAATCCAGTCATGATGCATTTAACACACAAATCCAAGTGGCTTCATCTGTACTTACAATTTTAAGTAGATATGAGATGTTGTTTCAAAACAACATATTGAGACAAACTTTGGCTGAGTTAGACAAGGAGAAAATTTGCACTTTAGTAAAATGTGTCTGTGGTGTTCTATCCCCAATAGAGATGGTATAAATTAATTATATAAGTGTATATATTATATAGTGGTACTGTTGTTTTTTGGGGGAACAGAATCAAGCAGTGCATGGTATATCAACCGTTTGTTCTGAATAACATTGTGTTCAACAGTTTTTTCTCAATAACCTTGTGTTCATTGCTATCCACAGGAACCAATGTGAATATAACATGATGCTGTGCAAAACATTAAATTCATTATTTGAAATGGTGACACATATTGTAACCATGCTCCGTTTAGTGTACATACCTTCTAGCGAGACCAAAATCAATTATTTTGACCTGATATGCTGTCCGACTCACACACATAATGTTCTCAGGCTGTAAGAATAAGACAAAACAATGAATGGTTGAACAACTCTTTATGCCTGGATATATTTTTGCATAAAATATTGAAGTATCTATGTATATCTATGTATTGTGTACTGCCATCAGGAATGGCAGTCACAGGCCCTCCCACAGGCCTATGAAAAAAATGGTGCATGGCCATAGCCCGGATTCACCTCAGCCATGCCGATTATACAAAAAACCCACCCTCTTTTCAACATACAAATCACACTTTTAAGTCTCTTGGGACTCCCTCTGCCATGGGCCCCCTTACTGTAGTAACCACTGTATCCCCCACATGGCGCCCACGTACTCACAGTATGATTCGAAAGTTTCATGCGCACAATAAGGAAATTCAGAAATTGTATTGATTGCATAGGCAGAAAGTACGGCAACAAATTTCAGTTAAAAATAGAGTGGAAGTATAGAATGATTTATACTGTACCTTAAGATCAAGATGTACAATATACATTTGGTGCATGTACTGGATCCCTTCAAGGATTTGCTTGATGAACTGTATTGTATCTGCTTCTGACAGATTGTACTTTTCATCAATGATTCTGTCAAAAAGTTCACCCCCTTCAACACTTTAAAGATGAAGAAAAAACATTGTGACGAAAATAATAAAGCATATTGTCTAGACCATTATATACTGTGTGTATATATAAATATATATATATATATATATATATATATATATATATATATATATATATTTATTTATTTATTTATTTAGTCCAAGTATTTGCACTCTAACTTTTCTTATTTCCTGAGTGCACAATCAATCTGAATTATAGACCTATTGATAAGGACCAGCACTCCAGTGTTGTTATAATACACAAGTTTGACATCAATAAGCACAGTTTATGATATAATTTACAGGATATTCATGGGTCTTTTGTATTAAATTAAAAAATACATCCAGTCCTCAAAGCATACTACATTTTCTATTATAGAACAATACAAGAAAAAGCTGCATCTTTTTTCCAAAAGTGTTGGGACACAGGGTCAAATTTTTATTTATATTTTACACATTTTTGGAAATAGGTTTGTATATTAAATAATTTATCTGATACACGCCGACAAAGAAATTTTTTACATTATCCAAAGACACATCTTGTATGCTTAAATTCGTCCCTAGTGTTTTTATACCGGATTGGATATCCTTATAATGACATGGAAGTGTCGGCATCTAAACCCTAAAAATTAATATGGCTAAAAATGCCATATTTTATTTACTGACCTTGTTGCACCAGCCTAAAGTATCAGCTTCTCAATAGCAGCAATGATCCAGGACTTCAAATTTGTCACAGGGGGTCACCATCTTGGAAAGTGTCTGCGACACTCACATGCTCAGTGGGCTCTGAGCAGCTGTTAAGAAGCTGAGCTTAGGGGTTGTCACAAATTATCAAGCAGAAAATGAGGTTGGCTTGTAATATAAGCTGATGCTGATTATTAAATTCTGATGCTAGTTGCCCTGGTTTCTGAGCTGCCATTTACCAATGAATTATTTACTAATCAGTCTTATATTGGGACAGTTATAATACATATAATATATATTCAGTATATTACGAATTGGTCCCTAAGCTCAGTAAGTAACTGCATCACAGAGCATGTGCAGTGAATCAGCAGAAAGTGTAAGGCCCGAAGGCGCAGTTGAAGTAAGGACCAAAGAGGAGGCAACAATCCAAGATCGCGGTACAGAAAAGGGTTTATCAAAGAATGGTCGTAAAACAGGCAGAATGGTCAAGACAGGCAGTACAGATTCAAAGTCGATAACAGGCAAGGTTCAAACACGGATAAGCAAGACAGAATATATCGCACCCAGGAACTATATGAAATAGACCTATAATTGGGCAAGGTCAGGATGGAAATGAGGGTCTTTATAGTCCAGTCTATTGGCGCCAAAATTGATGCGCTGGCGTCAGACGCAGACGCCAGCGTCCCCACGCTGACGCCTTGACGCCGGCGCCCGATTCTGACGCCGGCGTCCGTTCCGTCGCCGGCGACCAATCACAGGGCAAGAAGGAGATGATGCAGGATGATTGCGACCACCCGGAGCCATGTGCAGGGAAGAGGAATCGCCATTTTGGACGCCATCTTGGAGCAGGTCAGTAGACTCCATTACAGTACCCCCTTCCTTAGGGGGGGCCTCAGGACCACCGGGACCAGGACGGGAAGGAAACTGCCTATGAAACCTGCGAACAAGGATGGGGGCATGGACATCAGACTTCTTCACCCAAGAGCATTCCTCGGGACCGAAACCCTTCCATTCGACAAGATACTGGAGAGCGCCCCTGGAAAAACGAGAGTCCAGAATCCTGCTGACTTCAAATTCTAAATGGTCATCGATAACAACAGGAGCTGTGGAAGAAGAAGAGGGGGAAGACACTGCAGGTTTAAGGAGAGACACATGAAAGGCATTGGGGATCCGCATCTCGGGAGGAAGAAGAAGACGAACTGCCACAGGGTTGATGACCTCGATGATGGGAAAGGGACCGATGAATTTGGGGCCAAGTTTAGGAGTGGGAATCTTGAGGCGAATATTCCGTGTAGACAACCAGACCTTGTCACCAGGAGCATAGGGTGGGGCGGCAATTCTTTTCCTGTCGGCAAACTTCTTTTGAGAGGATGAACTCTTTTCCAGATTAGCAGTGGTGGCCTGCCAGATGGCCAGCATATGAGCGGCTTGATCATTAGCAGCAGGAACATTTGTGAGTAAGAGATCCTGAGGGAATGCCAAAGGATTCCGGCCATACACACAGAAGAAAGGAGATTTCTGGGAAGAAGAATGTAAAGAATTGTTATGGGCAAACTCCGCCCAGGGAAGAAGGTCCGACCAGTCATCTTGACACAAAGACACATGGCAACGAAGAAATTGCTCCAAGGCCTGGTTAACACGTTCAGCGGCACCATTGGACTGAGGATGATAAGAAGAAGAAAATTGAAGAGAGATATTTAAAGCATTACACAGTGACCTCCAAAATTTAGACACAAATTGGGGACCACGATCGGACACAATTTCTGCTGGAAAGCCATGGAGGCGAAAAATATGTTTAATAAACAGTTCTGAAAGTTCAGGAGCAGAAGGCAGTTTGCGGAGAGGAGTGAAATGAGCCATCTTACTGAATCTGTCGATAACGACCCAAATGACAGTGTGGCCGGAGGAAATGGGCAAATCGACAATAAAGTCCATGGCGAGGTGAGTCCAGGGTCGAGATGGGATGGGCAGTGGAAGAAGAAAACCCTTGGGAGGAGAATGTCCGGATTTAGACACAGCACACGTGGAACATGAGGAGACAAAATCTTTAACGTCCTTTCTTAAGGTTGGCCACCATACTAGACGAGATAAGAGCTCGGTCGTCTTCTGAATTCCAGGATGTCCGGCCTGTTTGGAACTATGAGACTGAGACAAAATAGCAAGACGAAATTCTGGAGGGACAAAAGCAACACCAAGAGGAGTTTCCGCAGGAGCAGAATCTTGAGCGGACAACAATTGGGAGGCACAGGAAGGGAACAAGGCAGCAATAATCTTGATGGAGGGTACCACAGGTTCAGGTTCCTCGGACACAGAATCTTCAGGAATAAAGCTTCTGGATAAGGCATCGGCCTTCCTGTTTCTGGAGCCAGGACGAAAGGTAATGACAAAATTAAAACGGGAAAAGAAAAGTGCCCACCTGGCTTGCCGGGGATTCAGGCGTTTGAGGGTTTGGATGAACTCAAGATTCTTATGGTCGGTAAAAATTGTCACAGGAACCGAAGAACCCTCCAGTAAGTGTCTCCATTCCTCCAAGGCTAATTTGATGGCAAGTAGTTCACGATTCCCCACATCATAGTTCTGTTCTGGGGCAGAAAATTTTTTAGAAAAGAACGCACAAGGGTGGAGTTTACCGTCAGAAATGGATCTCTGTGATAAAACTGCTCCAGCTCCGACATCAGAGGCGTCAACTTCCATGAAGAAGGGATGTAGGGGTTCTGGGTGCCGAAGAATTGGAGCGGAAGAAAAGGCCTCTTTGAGGGACTTGAAGGATTCCAGGGCTTGAGGAGACCAGTGTTGAGGTTTGCCCCCCTTACGAATCAGGGCCAGAATTGGAGAAAGTCTGGAAGAAAAATTTTTTATAAACTGTCTGTAATAATTGGCAAAGCCAACAAACCTCTGAATGGCTTTGACACTGGTAGGAAGAGGCCAGTCCAGGATTGCAGACACCTTGGCAGGATCCATCTTGAAACCTAGAGGAGAAATGATATAGCCAAGGAAAGGAATAGACGAGACTTCAAAAGTGCATTTCTCCAATTTAGCAAAGAGATTGTTCTTCCTTAGTCTGGAGAGGACTTCACGTACTTGGGCACGATGTTCCAAAAGATCTTTAGAAAAAACAAGAATGTCATCCAGATAAACGACCACACATAGACCCAACAAATCCCGAAAAATATCATTAACAAACTCCTGGAAGACCGCAGGAGCATTACAGAGACCAAAGGGCATGACCAAATACTCATAATGTCCATCACGGGTATTAAAGGCGGTCTTCCACTCGTCCCCTTCACGGATCCGGATAAGATTGTATGCCCCCCGAAGATCCAGCTTTGTAAAGATATTGGCACCCCTAAGCTGATCAAACAGTTCAGAAATAAGAGGAAGAGGGTACCTGTTTTTAACTGTGATCTTGTTGAGTCCTCTGTAGTCGATGCAGGGCCGCAAACTACCATCCTTTTTCTCAACAAAGAAGAAACCTGCTCCGGCAGGGGAGGTGGAAGGACGGATGAATCCTCTCTGAAGATTCTCCTGGATGTATAACTTCATAGCAGAAGTTTCCGAAGGAGAGAGTGGGTAGGTGCGGCCCCTGGGGGGCATAGAGCCGGATAGAAGTTCCACTGGGCAATCGTAAGGCCGATGGGGAGGAAGAATCTCAGCAGAAGACTTGTTAAATACATCGGCAAATGCTTGGTATACAGAGGGAAGAGAAGAATTAGAGGACACAGAGGAAATTTTGACAACTGGAACAGTGGGTAGGCAGTTCTGTAAACAAAAAGGACTCCATCTGGAAACTTGCAATGTGGACCAGTCAATGACTGGATTATGTACACATAACCATGGCAGTCCCAGGACAACCGGAGTGGAAGGGCAATCAATGAGGAGGAAGGATAGTCTCTCCAAATGCATGGTGCCCACCTTAAAAGAAAGTTCCAGAGTAGAATGTGAGACGAAGGCAGACGACAGAGGACGATCATCAATCGCCAGGACACGAAGAGGAACTGCCAAGGGTTGGAGAGGAATGAAATGACGTCTTGCAAAGGATCGATCCATGAAGTTTCCTGCAGCACCGGAATCTAGAAAGGCTTGTGAGGAAAACTTTAAAGAGCCAAACTGGATCTGTACCGGAAGAAGGAAACGTAGAGTAGAGGAATGGGAGAATGACAAATCCCACCCAGGTAAGTCTCCCCGAGCTTACCTAGGCTTTGGCGTTTCCCGGCTTCACTGGACACTCCTGGGCAAAGTGGGCTTTACCCCCACAGTAAAGGCACAGGCCGGCAGCCCTTCTCCGGAGTTTCTCCTGTTCGGACAGGCGGGCCCGCCCAATCTGCATGGGTTCTTCAGCCGGCAAGGAGGAAGAAGCAGAATCCATAGGAGCAGGAGGAAGCACAGGGGGAACTGGATTGAGAAGCAGGGGTCTCTGGAAGCGGGGGGCCAAAGAAGGTTGGAACCGGGGGTACCTCTTTGTACGCTCTCGGTCGAGTTCAAGCTGGAACTCCCTCTGCCGGGTATCCACCTTCACCGCCAATGCCACCAGATCCTCCCACCGAGAAGGAATTTCCCGGGAAACGAGGTCATTCTTAATGCGTATAGCCAAGCCGTTGTAAAAGGCCGCGTGGTAACCATCGTTATTCCAGGAGGTCTCTGCCACCAGGGTACGAAATTCAATGGCATACTCGGGAACTGAGCGAGTGCCTTGTTGAAGCTGGAACAGTCGAGCCGAGGCTGCAGTAGTACGACCAGGAGCGTCAAACACCGTCCGGAGTTCTTGGAGAAAGGCCCCGGCGTTGTCGATCAGCGGGTCTCTCTTCTCCCAAAGGGGAGACGCCCATTCCAAAGCCTTCCCCTGCAGACGGGAGATGACAAAACCAACCTTGGCTTGCTCGGAGACGAACTGGCCTGGCTGCAGAGTGAATTGAATTTCACATTGGTTAATAAAACCACGACAAGCTTCTGGGTCTCCGCTGAAAAGAGGTGGAGCGGGAACACGAGGTTCAGACACCTGGAGAGGAGCAGGAATGGCAGGAACAGGCACAGCCGCAGGAGCCGCTGGAGACATGGCAGTCAATTTCTCCAGGATAACATCAATTGCCTGGCCAATTTGAGACTGCTGGGCTTCATAGGATTTCATGCGAGAAGCCAATCCCCGAATGGCCCCTCCGACATCGAGGGGTACTTGGGCCTCCTCCGAGGGGTCCATGGCCCAATTATACTGTAAGGCCCGAAGGCGCAGTTGAAGTAAGGACCAAAGAGGAGGCAACAATCCAAGATCGCGGTACAGAAAAGGGTTTATCAAAGAATGGTCGTAAAACAGGCAGAATGGTCAAGACAGGCAGTACAGATTCAAAGTCGATAACAGGCAAGGTTCAAACACGGATAAGCAAGACAGAATATATCGCACCCAGGAACTATATGAAATAGACCTATAATTGGGCAAGGTCAGGATGGAAATGAGGGTCTTTATAGTCCAGTCTATTGGCGCCAAAATTGACGCGCTGGCGTCAGACGCAGACGCCAGCGTCCCCACGCTGACGCCTTGACGCCGGCGCCCGATTCTGACGCCGGCGTCCGTTCCGTCGCCCGCGACCAATCACAGGGCAAGAAGGAGATGATGCAGGATGATTGCGACCACCCGGAGCCATGTGCAGGGAAGAGGAATCGCCATTTTGGACGCCATCTTGGAGCAGGTCAGTAGACTCCATTACAGAAAGAAGATGGGGAGCTACTGCACATCTGTGGAGGTACAGATCTTCCTTGCACAAAGGCTGTGGTTGCCTGGGGCTGGTACAGAAGCCAAAAACACAACATTTCTAGCTACTTCTTTAGTTCTTTAGCTTTAGTTCTCCTTTAACAGCTGTTATGTGTTGACAGCATGACACATTGTTGTTTATAAACTCTTTAACAAGCTCATAGGAAAGTGGTGGATGAGAAGAGACTAGTAAATTTACTTAAAAGCAGCAAATATATTATTAACAAGTGTTGTAAGACAGACAATATAGCTACAAAGATCATAAAAACACCAGAACCTGGAAGTTTTTAAGTGACATCATCCACCATTGCAAGAATGACTACAAAGTTTATAGAGTACTGTATGTAGAAGACATCTTATTGAAAAAGTCATTTTTTGTGCCAAAACAGTATGAAATCTTTCAGAAGGCCTTAAAAGTGTGATATGCGCAAATACAATTGACAATTTAATAACTAATGCATATTACATGGAAAAAATTTAATTTTTTATTCTTATTTCTAAAGTTTTTTTAAGCAACCTTTATTAAATTGCCCCCTTCAGATTTTTTTCCGTGTAGACAGAACCAAGATTAACTTTATGTTATGTAACACCCTTGTGTCATTTTAGCCGTGCAATAATACTGGTTTAAAATAGAGCGTGATCATTTTCACATTGAGTGACAGCAAGCTCCTGAAATGCTGATCCCTAAGGATCGCTTACCCACTATGATGCAAAGTGAGCCCCAGCAGGTCAGCCTAGGTCCCACTTGGTGTCATGCACTGGCCCTAAATACATTAATATACATATTAAAATCAATATAACACACTAATGGTTGGATAGCACAAAACAACAGCATCCAAACTATATTTGCAGGTACAAAGTGTAGTACATTTCGAATAACAGCTGGGGGCACCAGAACTTCCTTGGAAAAGAAATATACTGCAAAAGAAAGTTGCATTTTTGTGTTTCTCAATTACAGTAAATGTTATAAAAAGATTACACCTACTATTCCATAACGAGCACTATGTCATTTCTGGACTCAAAGGCATCATATAACTGAATAAGATTCACGTGGTTCAGTTGGTTCATGACTTGAATTTCATTTTTCACTTCCTCCTGCAAATGAAAAATAATTTTATACATAGACTCTCCTAAAAACAATATAAAATGTATAGTATAATAAATATACAATGAGGTGATTGTAGCACAACATAGCAAGGGCTCATATATTTTCCTTGGGATAAGGGAAGAGCATTTTGTAGTGCTCATCTAACAAGCACTTGCAAGCATTTTCACCCTGGGGAGTGCTGCATTACAGCCTGCTGCACTCCACCAGTAAAACTGTGTGATGTCACAGTATTAGTTAAACACATTTTATGTGGAAGGTTATTGCACTTCACACACTCAATTAGTATGTATAAAAAATAGCTTTTAGGATACAGTTGTTAAATACAGGTATGGGACCTGTTCGCTTAGGACCTGTTTTTCTGGTTAATTCTGTTCTGATCACCATACTAAGGGGCAGATTTATCAAGGGTCAAATTTCGAGGGTTAAAAATCCCTTGAATTCGAACCTCAAAGTAAAATCCTTAGAATTCGAATATCGAATTCGAAGGATTTTAGCGCAAAAGGTTTGATCGAACGATCAAATGATTCGAACGTTTCTAAGTGATCAACCGAATGATTTTTATTCGATCATAAAAGGTTCCCAAAAAATATCTACAATATCCCCATAAGCTAACATTCTACTCGGTAGCTTTTATTTGGCGAAGTATTGTGTCGAAGGATTTTTTAAAGAGACAGTACTTCGATTATCGAATGGTCGAAAGTTTTTTACTTCAAATTGCTCGAATCATTTGATTCGATAGAATTTGACCAATTCGATGGTCGAAGTACCCAAAAAAATACTTCGAACTATTCACTTGAGCTTAGTAAATCTGCCCCTAAGTCTACTAAAAAATCATTTCAACCTTGCTTAAACTCAGTAGAGTTTTTTTGCCTAGTAAGGATTGCCTGTTTTGTTGTTTTGCTAGTACGAATTAATTACATCTTAGTTAGGATCAATGTCTGTTTTATTATTACAGAGAAAAAGGAAATAATATTTTAAAATCTGAATTATTTGATAATAATGGAATTTATGGGAGATGGCCTTTCCGTTATTTAGAGCTTTCTGGATAACAGATCCTATACCTGTATATGGACCAGAATATATGGAGAACAATTTCAGACAACACTGACATAGTGTTATTAATATTATTTACCAACTTTATTTGGTATAATAATAATATATCTCTTACCTTTTCTTTATGGCTTTTGACTTTAATAATTTTTGCTGCTAGCGAAAGACCAGAGTTTTTTTCTGCACATCTATGTACTTGACCATATCGACCGCTGCAAAGTATGACAAGAAAACAATTTTTCAGAAGTTACAGCTAATGGGCCTGTCCAAATTTCCAGTTCAACCCTGTATATGTGGGCAGACAATACTGCTAGGACTTTTTACTGCAGTTTTCCTTAAAATATACCCTCTACCTACGGTCAGTTCAACTGTGTAGACTGTATATTCATCATAACTAAAAGAACAAGTGAAACAAAATATAGCCAAATAAATACCAATAGCCAAATGTAATTAGGCCAGAAGGCTCATGCATGAATGCAAGGCGTAGTCAATGTAAACTTTTTATATGCAATTTACTACACTACACCTGTGGGGTTATTTACGGTACTAAAATCTGAATTTATCTCATATTTTTTTTTAAAAAACCACAGCCAAACTCCCATGCCTGATGGTAGCTTATTTATTAATGAAAAAAAACTCAATTTAATCAGATTGCAGAAAAACTCTATAAAATGAAGCGAAACCCCGAGCCACTCAAATTTTTCAGGCTTTTTCCCAAATTTTTCGAATTTTTGCCTGAAAACCCCGGAAAAGTCTGGCCTCGGCAGGTCTGGAATGGCGGATTCATGCTTTTTGCAGCATTGCGGTATAATAAATCTTGAGAAAATTCAAGATTTTTTTCCTCCAAAAATGATTTTCTACTAAAAAAAACTCGAGATTTTAGCATTCAGATTTAAATATATAACCCCCTTAGTCTATGGCAAGTGTTAAAGTCTTCTTTACGACTTGCAAGACTTTCAAGAAGGAAAATGTAAAAAATTACATGTGAAATGAGCAGCAATGATGACTTACCCTCCAAGCATTTCTGATGTGTCCACAGTATAAAAATGATTGATCTGTGCATGTTTAGCTGAGACAATTCGGTGAGTAAAGGGTGCTGGGGGAGATGGTGACACATCTAAGGAATCAAAAATCAAATGTCTTGATTGTGTAAAAGTTTAACATAGTAGGCACTCGCAATCTGAAACTTTATTACATTCAAACACAATTTAGAAAATATGCTAAATCTGGGCAGAGAGCTCCTTATAAAGGGCAGTTGAGTTGTTATTGGATTCAGGGCAGAGCCAAGTTACTTCCACGCTCAAGGCAGAATGCACTCATCAGCACCCCCATGAATGTGCTTGCTCTCCTGGTTACCTGCAGAGGGCAGGGAGGCATGAGCAAAAAATATGTCCTCTTCAGGAGATAGTAACTAGAGGCAACCATGGAAAAGAGGTTGGTGCTTGGTGCCCCTTTACCTTTGTGCCTTACTGTATGGCTTACATAAAGCTATAGGGGTGTAAAGTGTTCCATTAAGATACAGATAGATATTAGAAGCCCTTGTTTGGAAGAGTTTACAATCTAAAACTGTTGTATATGTAGGTGTAGTGAATTACAAAGTATTTAGGAAATTTGTAATGTAAGGAATTTAAGTAAATACAAGTTTAAATGTAATATCCAAATACAGAGTATGCTCAAAAAGTTAATCTTGACACCAGGAATAAAAACAGTCCTGAAAAAGAAGTAATGAAGTATGATTATAGTTAGTTAGGAAAGATATAATTCTAAAACAACAATTAGCTGAACTCACAAAAATACAGCACTTACAGGTCTTAGCATTAAAAAACAAAAGTTTCTTTGAATGAAAACCCAGTGCTTCGAGTCCATAAAGTACTTTCCTAAAGGACAGGTTTGTTTATCCCTGTCTAAAATGTTGACCTGCATAGGAGGCAAATAATTAAGATTAAGGGATGTTTAACCTTCCCAAAATAAAACCAATTGTTATATACCCCCTGAAAAGCTTTCTTTTGGTAGCCTCCCCAAACAAAAATGCCACACTCCTCCTCTGGTTGTGGATATGAGTTAGGCAGCCTATCATAGTGAATCTAGCCATGATATTAGACTCTTGCCAACTCCTTTGCTACTCAGACATTATCCCTGTGATCTCAGTCTAAAGGATATACTGTATATTGATAAACTTTCCTTTCACAGTTACAGGGGAATTCCACCCAAAAACAGTTTTTCACACAATTCAATTCTAAGCAAATTCTCTGCAATGGCTCTTCTTTAAATTACATTTTCTTTAATTATGCTGCGTTACATAGCAAAAACAGGGAGCCAAGGGACTTTTTGCTGCTGGTACTAAAGTGGTCGGGGAGAGGGGCCTCTGCAGGGGAGCTATCATTTGTATATGCACAGAGGGGGGTTTAGTTCACGAAATAGAGCATCATCTGCTTTAGGCATTTCCTCCACTGGACTATTGGGTAAGGCTTCTGTTTGGAAAATGCCTGCTCCCAGAATAAGCACTCGGGATGTCAATTCCAGCCACATTGCTAGGTGTTAGGATAAAAGGTTCAACTGTCTTGCATATTTAAATGTTAAAAATAGCAATCTGAAATTGCACATTGCTAGGTAATAGGATAAAAGGTTCAACTGTCTTGCATATTTAAATGTTAAAAATAGCAATCTGAAATTGCAAGGCCCCCATTTTCCAAAAGTGACATTTAAGACATTTGGCAAATAGGGTTAATTTAAAGAATTATCAGTAAGGGTCTAACTTCACTCAAGGGTGGGGGCCAAAACCTGGGTTCCATTTAATTAATTAGATGCTACCATATTTGTCATAATGCTTTAAAGATTTGTCTGACACCAAGGGTGGTAAGGAATCAGTCTATAAATTCTGTTTACCATTTGCAAGGTCAGATTCCTGAGAGTAACATAACTGTGTTCCAAAAATACACTGTAAACTTTATTTAAAAAGCACTACTTGGATACATCCTACAGAGCACTATACATATACTATACATAGAACATTATACAAATGGAGGACAGACATTATAATAAATAAATAATTATAAATGAGGTGCTATCAGCCAGATATAAATCAGTGAGAAAATGTGATTTTATGGTTTATTGCATGAAAATATTTAATGACAACATTCAGTTTGAGGAAAAAAACTTTCCTAATTTTTTTTCAGTTTTTCCCATAGATTTCATGTGTTAAACAGGGAGATATGTTTTTCTCATTGAATTGCATCTAGCTCTATGGGAAAATCTGGAATTGAATAAGGAGATAAGTCTTTCTCATTTAATTGAATCTGGCCCTATATGCCATGTGGTAAGAGACACAGTAAGAAGGAAGTTCCTGCCCTGTAGAGCTAACAATCTCAGTAGATGGTAGTTCTAGTTCTAGGTATGCTGCTGTATGAAGATATATTTTGATGTATTTAAAAAACATATACAAAACATATGGCATAAAGCAATGATCCAAAATTCAGACCACTAGAGTAAAGAGCATAAACAAAAGACCATTGTATAGTTACTGTTTAGTCTTACATATATTTCTGTATTTTAATCAAAAAGAAAAATCAGTTTCCCATTTTACAGCAAATGCATATTGGCTTATTTGTATTCGATTTCTAAAAATGCTAAAGTTTTATATATATTTACAATCATGCAATTCTTTATTGCAGTAAATTTAGTTATATTAATTAAGTTTAGCTACTTATTTAAATTTATTCTAGAGTAAAATCTGATATATCTGATAAATCTGAAAAAATCTGATACTGGGCCAGATTTAATTTGAGGAGAAAGCAAGGTAAAGATTTACAGCTTAATTCAATTCAAGATTTCAACGTAGGGTTTCAATGGGGTTTTCATGTGCTTCGTGTTTTTCTCATCAAACTGAATCTGGCCCATAATTCTTAGGTGTCAGTTTTACTACAGCTCGAGCCTTTCAGTTCGAGCAATGATAGAAGAAATCTGCATGAGTTAAGAAACTTGTGCAGGGTTTCAGGGAAAAACCCCTGTTAGTTGAAGTATTTTCCCTGAGCGTGCTTTCTTAAAAGGATACTTTCATGGGAAAAGGTTTTTTTTCAAAATGCATCAGTTAATAGTGCTGCTCCAGCAGACTTTTGCACTGAATCTATTTTTTAAAAGAGCAAAATACTTTTTTATATTTCATTTTGAAATCTGACATGGGGCTAGACATATTGTCAGTTTCCCAGGTGCCCCTAGTCATATGACCTGTGCTCTGATAAACTTAAGTCACTCTTTACTGATGCACTGCAAGTTGGAGTGATATCACCTCTCCCTTCTCCCCCCCCCTGCAGCCCATTAGCCGAACAATGGTATGGTAACCAGATAACAGCTCCCTGGTGGATTTCAGAACAGCACTTAATATTAAAAATCCATGTCCCACTGTGACTCCTTCAGTTACATTGAGTAGGACAATATCCTGTCTGAAAGCAGCTCCATCCAAGTGCTGGCTCTTTCTGAAAGCACATGCCCAGGCAAAATTATTTGAGATGGCTGCCTACACACCAATATTACAACTAAAAAAAATACACTTCTTGTGTTAGGAATGAAATTCACAGTAGAGTGAATTATTTAAAGTGTAAACAGTGTAATTTAGAAAAAAAACAACACCATAAAAATCATGACAGAATCCCTTTTAATAAGAAAAAGTTTGGTAGCTTTTATGTATTTTTAGGTGTTTCCTTAGGTGAGTTTAGCTGGGTTTCCTTTATGATTGCTCAAGCCAAAAGGCTTGAGCATTAGAAAACTAATTTCTTGAATCCCCAAAGACTCATGTGGCTGGTTGTAGGGGAGTATATGTTAGAGCAAACTGCATGCAGCATCTTCCTTATGGCAGACACATTACTAAAGCAAGGGACCAAATATACAATATATTGTATATGTACTGCAAAACCATATAAATCATCTTTAGTATTTTTAAAATAACTCTTCATATTTACCAGTATTATTGTTAAAAGCAATGAAAACAAGCAATTATCATGCAAGTTGTCATGACCCTAAATGGCAAAAGGCAGATCACTCATTCAGTCCACCATGTTGCAACCACCTCAAGGCCCTGCCAAATAGTTTTCTAATAGATGGTATATTATAATGAATGCTTTAAGAGCAAGAACTCTTTGTTGTCCTGCCGTGATACTTGTGAAAGTGTAATACTTTTTTTTAGGCAAATACAAGGCTATTGAGCCTTTAGCTTGCCACAGACAAGACTAT
The DNA here is from genome assembly GCF_017654675.1 of Xenopus laevis. Classification (NCBI taxonomy): domain Eukaryota; kingdom Metazoa; phylum Chordata; class Amphibia; order Anura; family Pipidae; genus Xenopus; species Xenopus laevis. The sequence goes on along the minus strand of NC_054381.1, from coordinate 90,749,826 downwards.
TTTGATGAACTTCCGTGACCATATTGCATTTTGTTATTTTTCATTTGAGTTGCAGGGGTGGTTTAAATGGGAAATTTAGAGGCAAGGGAAGCTATTGCACTCCCAGATAATCCTCCCTACATACTGATGGGGGTCTTAATTTGACCAGACTGTCAATAATTGAACAATTGCTAAATGGTCACTCTGACCTGTTATTTGAGCATCCAACTCTCTAAGATCTGATCATCTATTTTGAAAAATGACCCAATCCTGGTCATAAATTCAATTTCTTGTGGTTTCTTCACTGAAACTGCAACTTATAAAGCTTGATATACTGCTTACGAATATTAATTGTTACACTGGCTTCAAACTTGCATTGAAACAGAGTTGTTATAAAGGGCTCTTACCAAAAGTAAACTGCGCATTTTCCTCCTCATAAGTAGATTGGTCCTTTTTGTCATTAATGCTATGATCTTTCTCTGGTTCCTTGTCAGGTATGATCAGATTTATTGTTATCTCTTCCACATCTTTAGTCTTATCAGTCTTGACTTCTGTGTCTTCTGTGTCAACCCTGCTTTTCTTGGTATCATCTTTAATAAGAGTTTCATCAGGTACTCGACGTTTGCTGTTTGAGCTGGGCTCTGTCTGTGACACATCTTTTTCTGGCAGTGCCAAAGTAACATTAGTACTGTCACTGTTAAAGAGAAAGTTGTTAGTATGTAGGATCAATATCAAATTGTCAAAATAAAATGTTTTATTGCTGCTTCTTAGACATTTCTCGTGTGTATATTTTAGTAAGCAATTACGCTCTCTTAGAGGTGCACAAATAGACACCATATTTATGTGCAAATACACTTTATTAAATACTAAAAACAAGAGAAAGCAGTAAAACCCCACACTACCTTACTAAAATGAATTGAGATCTAATTATATAATGCTTAGTGCTATTATAAACATATACTTAGTTCTCAATCAATTTAGCACCAACATACAATTAATGGTATTTCATACGGTGCTACGGTGCTACGGTGCTAGTGCTCTAGTTATAATTTTAAAGTGAGTTCATGGTCCTCAGTATTCTGCCTTTCTCCCACGTGTGGTGTCCCAGGGCTTAGAACAACGCAGCTAGTTTCTTCGGGACAACTCCACCTCTATACTATTTTCTAATTTCTAACTTTTATTCATGAATTGCTGACGCTTTATTTTTAATTGTTTGATACCATGAACTCACTTTAAAATTATAACTACAGCACTAGCACCTTATTTAATTCATATAAGAACCATGAACTTTTAGATTATTCATCAATTGTGTGTAGATACATTTTGTTGAAGGTCACAGCACCTAATTTATAGCACTTAAGCACTTTAATCATAATTATTTGTATTAACACAATCGATTGAAATACCATTAATTGTATGTTGGTGCTAAATTGATTGAGAACTAAGCATATGTTTATAATAGCACTAAGCACTTATATAATTAGATCTCAATTCATTTTAGTAAGGTAGTGTGGGGTTTTACTGCTTTCTCTTGTTTTTAGTATCTCTATTCTGGTTTATATACTTCTACATAGCCTGAAATTGGGTAATACAAGTGAGTGAACATTAATTACAAGTGAGCTATATTTTTGTTTGTGATCACACTTTATTAAATATTATCTTTAGTATGGGCTTCTTCACCAACACACCCCCCAGCACACATATGCACCCAGCAACACCTCTAAATTTAAATAGTATTAAAAGGGAATTACTGTGTATAAGTCTTATCTCCTTATTCAATTCCAATTGTGCCATAGAGCCAGATGCAATTCAATGAAAAAAATCTATCTCACTGTATGAAAATAGTGCATGAAAAATCTGTTGAAGTGTATAGGAAAAGCTGGATCTGAATTAGGAGAAATGTCTTTTCTTCTCTAACTGAATGTGGCCTATATGTTTTCACATGATAAACCATAAAGTTCTCACTCATTTGAATCTGGCCTATAATAGATTACAAAAATCACCATCCCATAATCAAATTACGCTTCACTATCTCCATCATGAGAAAACAATTGAAACAGAATTAGGAGAAAAGTTTCTCTCCTCAAATTGAAGCTTGCCCATAAGTTTTCCAGTGATAACCCATAACATAAAGTTTTCTCATGTAACTGGCTCTGGCCCCATATGTGCTATGCTCCTTTTGACTGGTTTCCACTATGTTACTTTCCAATCTTTTCAAACTCTCGAAAACTAAAAAATGAAACATCATGAAAATTAAAATAAAAGGCTTTCAATATCAGTCATTATTCTATATCAACAGACCCAACAAATTCTCATTCCTAGCTACTGAATTATCAGAATCAGCATCGACCAAGAGCCCTGCATCCTTTATTGACTGGCACCAAAATAGGATAAGATAAGATGCTTAGCAAGATATCCTTACTTGAGTACATTAGGTTAATCAGAAGTGCAAGCATTTTGATTGAAACATATATGATCAGGCAGTAGGATCCCTAAAACCTGACCTCTTGGCATTTCCTAACCACTTGAACTGATGAATGCAGCACAAGAGAGTTGTTAGAAAGAATTACTAGATGTAATAGCAATGCTACCAATGAACATAGTTGAAGACAATTTTAAATTGCATTTGCTGACAGTATACGCTGATGGCATACCTAAACTCTTAACACATCTTCATAAATATGATAACAAGTAGTCTGTATTAACTAAACCTCACATGGAGCAGTATTTCAAATCAATGGTTGCTTATGTTTGGCCTTCTGACAACTCGGTTTCAATGAAAAGTGCAATTAGTTCTGTGATGTTGGGTTACACACTTTGTAAGTGAAGACAGATATATGTGAGAGCATTTAGCTCTGCTGCTCTCAGAAAAATATGGCTAAAATGTGTACAAACTGGGTAGTACTTTCAGTCTGGTTCTTAATTGTTGTCATCAAGATGGGGCAAAACCAAGGGATTATTTAATCAACATATCAATACGAAAGGAAATGGTTGGAGGGGCAAATGGATCAATCCACACAAAGCAACATCCCAATTGGTATTATAAAATAGAAATTGTGTATAGTTTCAGAGATGCCAGCAAAAAAGGCAAGCTATTAAATGAACCATGTGATACGCAACATATGGTCTACCAATAAGCTAGTTTTTCAGTAGCATGCTCACTGCTTAACCATAATCATTATTATTTACTACTTAAATGTGGCTTCCTGGCAAAATCCAGAACATGTCAAGGTATACAAATTATCTGCTTTGCTAATCAGGTGCACAATTTGTAATTTTGTTGCATTTATTAGATTCAATGTTCAAACTTCTACCAGTACCAACTCATTTAAATATTACACTGCAGATGTTGTAACCCTGTCATGGTAACATGTACATATTTTCTTCCCAGATGAAAATCGGATAACAAAAATAACTAGAAAGACATTTACTCAAAATATGTTTTTTGATCTTACCTTTCTGAGGACACTGATTCTGTTCCTTCCACTTCCTCAGCTTCAGGACATTGTGAAACATCATGAGTAGTGGCTGTGTTATCAGTTGTTTTACAATAGTCTTTTAATGATATTTCTTCTTCTTCTTCTTCTGCATATAAATCAGACTTGTCCTCTTTCTCTACAATTTCATCATATTCATCATATTCATTTTCACCATCTATGTTTTCATCAGTCTCATCAAATAAAATGCCAGGCTTTGTTTTTCCCTCAAATTCTTGAGAATCAGGTGAATAATGGCCTGTGCATTCAACGCATATGTTATCTAGTAGTTCAGCATTGGAATATTCATATGGAGAAGCAGATATGTGTTCCTTTCCTTCAGAGATATTTATAGGTGTTCCCTGTGGAGTTGGTACCCTACTTTGTATGGATACAGAAATGCAACTCTTCTCTTCTGGGCAGCTTTCTGGAGGACTGCTGTTGACTAGGATAACTGTTGCCTTTTCTAGATTTTCCTGATTGAGTTTTTGGACCTTTTCATCATATGTGTAGGACTGGTTCCTTTGGGCAGTTTGGTCTAAAAGCAACAACAGTACAGCAAGCATGTAATAGCCAATATGATTAGTAGTAGCTTACATACCAGTGCTTATTTCCTCTTAGTAGCAATGCCAAAAAGAACAACAGATAAAGCAGTATTATAAAGGTTAAAAAGCGGTTTTACAACATATAACAAGCAATAACTTAGTATATTGTTATGTTAAAATATAAGGACATTAAAAGTCAACAAGGAGTTCCATGACCATATCAGGCCAAAGGCCGAGTAGCAAAAGTAACAAAAGGTACCATGGATCATAATATTCACCAAAAATGTTCAGTCTTGTAAAGTGATGCCAGTCAACATTATATCCACTTGTTTGTATGTATACATAGAATGAGTTAAGGGCATTAAAAGGAATCTTCACATACATACTCAGTACTCATTTAAGAACTGCACCATTTGCATTTGCCCACACAGCATGAACAATCACTTACATTTATGGTAGGTAAACTTTACTACATCTCTAAGGTGCAAGCCTTTAAGGTAAATCCCACCATACATGGTACATTGTGACAGCATCACTTTGCATATTTATACTTTCAAATAAATGTGGTAGAGTGAGTTTGTCCACCTTAAAACTGTCACCTTGTGTGGGCCTGTTAACATAAAACTATTTTTTTTATAAAACAATGCAGGAACTAGGTTTTGACTTTGATTAATGTGTCAATTTGTTAACAAAATGCCCCCCCCCCATGCTTAACTTTTCAGAGGGTGGCGAGGAGAGGTCAAATGGCTAGTGCAGAGAGTGTAATTGCACTTGGAGAGCCGAAATTCTGATAATAATAATAATTACCAGAAGCAGCTTTTGGCTGACACTAGTAACCCATTAGGCACTGCTGCCTGAGGCAAGAATCTCAAATTGCTTTGGCATGCAGCAGCACCCCTGAATATCTAACTGCTGGAAATAGTTTTCTTCAGTTTGACATTTGAGAAATCTGTTCTCTCCTCTTAGGCACTTTACCATCTTATCAATAGCAATCAAATAAAAAGAGTTCATGAAACATACAGTTTCCCAGTACATATTACTGAAATAAATAAGGAGACAAAAAATGTACCTGCCAACTACTAGCAAGTAAAGAAATGAAAGTATTGCTAGACACAAAAAACCTACCTGTTATATATAAATAAATGTAATTTACATATATTTACATATATATATCTATAGAAGCACAGACAAATTACTAGCTTTATTTGAAACGTGTCTGTGCATTTGCAATGCTCAATATAATAGCAAAATAACACAACAGTATCTAACAAAACACACATATTTACATTATTTTTACATGGTCTCGTTTTCTCTGCTTGTAATCTGCTTCAATGCAAATGTCTGTCCTCCATTACCTGCCATGTGAGGAGCTACACAACTCACTCCAGAGCCAGGGGCTTAACTACGGAGGAAGCAGGCCCTGCGGCTGCAGGGGGCCCAGGAGGTATAGGGGGCTCCATGAGGCCCTAATTAATGAGCAATTTCAACATATATTGGTAAAACAGGACAACCACTGGATATGTTGGGAGCCCTAAAATGAATTTGCTGTGGGGCCCAGTATCATCTAATTACACCATTGCCCAGAGCCTTAGTACAATTACATGCAGCTGATGAATTCCTAATAAACGAATAAGCGTCCAAAACCTTTACATATACTGTATATATTTCAAAAAGATATTGTGCTAGTTTTATACAGTGTAAATAAGTTAGTATTTTAAGGTCTGGTTTTCCTTTATACTCAGATCAGATCAGACACCATTTATCCTACCTGAATCTGGTGGCTTCTTTTTCTTCAAAGATTTTGTTCCCTTTAAACGCCAATTCTTCTTTTCATTTATTTGATCCTTGTTTACCTGCAAAAAGGTAAGATATTTGTCTGTTGCTTGTCTGAAGAAAAAAAGATTGATGCAATAGATTTTTGAAGTACCAAATTATACCAAATGTTTTGATTTTACACCCTTGCTGCCTACTGCTAATATTACTATAAGGCTAAATTAGCCTTTCCATGTCAAATCACTTTGCTTCTAAAGCAGATCATCTGTGATTTTTAAATTTTCGTAACATTTTTTAATTTCAGTTTGAGAAAGCTTTGTGCATATGTTACATTGATGAAACAGTATTTGTAATGTATTTCCTTTTACTGCAGCATTGACTTTGTAATTCTACACACTTTTTTACCACTTAAATAAGGATTAATTAAAGATGAGTTGGGAACAAGTACACAGTTCTGTTTTATTTAACAAGAAAAGGAAATAAATTTTAAAAATTAGAATTATTTGCTTACAATGAACTCTGTGGGAGATCGACCTCCCATAATTTGGAGCTTTCTGGATAACGGTTTCAGAAAAAAACTGATCCCGTACTGTATCTGTATCTACATCACAAGGAGCAAACAAGTATCTTTAATTTGGCTGTTTGCCGTTTTTAGATAAAGAAATAACAAAATCATATTTTTTTGTGATTTAAACAATAGCCTAAAGTTCAGGACAAAGTTTAGCACAAGCCCTATTCATATTTCTAAAAATAAAGGGTAAGTTACCACTTTTCAATGAAAAGTTGCAAAGGACAACGCAAGATGTATTCACTGGAGAGTGTCAGAATCTACCTGGACGCCATTTGACTGTGTGTTTTTGCATTATTCCAGTGAGCCACCACAGGCTTTTTGAGCTGGTCCATGGCATTATTCTGAAATGTATCCAGTTTTCTTTACCTTCTGCTCACTCACCACTGCCCACCTTGTTCAAATCATGTGTTTGTAATTTATCAATTATTGGCCTCTATAAGCCTGCATCAAGCCACTTCAAGCTTGATCAACTGAAGTCTTACAGCCGGATGTAGCCTTCGTATTGCCCTCCTGTGATTTCCCAGCCTGGTTCCTGCCCGTGTCCTTGCCTTATTCCTGTCTGGTTTTCTAGTAGTAAGACAAAACAGAGGCGCCAAAAGGATAAAAAATAGCTAAAAGCACTTAAAAACCCAATGGGTAATTCAGAGGAGGTAGTAATGAACTTACCTCCTCCAAGCAGACACCAACGAAAGTGGTAATTTTCACTAATAGTTTATTCACAAAACAGTATTGCAATGCGTTTCGCAGGCATTTCCTGCTTCATCAGGCAATATGGAAAGGGAGCAAAAACAACAGTGTCTTTGTATAAACACGCCAAGCGCCTCTTTTTTAAATGCAGGTATGGGACTTTTTATCTGAAATTTTTTTTGGATAAATGTTTTTTAGATAATATGAATGAAAACATTAAAGGCATTTTAATATTAATAAATAATAGGCAAGTCATTAAAAATTATATTGCCATACGAAGACTTTTGAAATTGCAACATTTAAGAATCCATATGCTTAATCTATTTAAAGCCTTGTATGACACCCCTCGGTCCTTTCTAACGATTAATGGATATAATTCGGAACCATTTAAGATTCAACAAGGGACCAGGCAGGGCTGTCCTCTCTCACCCTTATTATTCAATATTGCTTTGGACCCTTTAATAAAACACTAACTCCTAAATAAAACATTTACAGGCATACCATTAGGACATACAAGACATAAGGTAACAGCCTCTGCGGATGATATTTTATTATTTGTTAACCAACCTCACATAGAAATGGAGACGATCTTGGATACTATCCAAATTTTCAGTACTTTTGCAGGCTTCAAGATAAACCTAAAAAATCTGAAGCACTGGAATTTGGAGACCGGGGGAGTATAACATCCAGGAACAGTGACCTACCCTTTAAGATATCACTCTCATATAACATACTAGGGTATAAAATTAGCTAAACACCATACAGACATTTACTCACTTAATATTCGGCACACCATTGACGATATCCAGCAGGATCTCAAAAAATGGGACACGTTAAATCTAACTTTTTTAGGGAGAATTCATTTAATTAAAATGATTTTATTTCCTAAGTTGCTCTATCAAATTCAAATGCTGCCTTATAGTATCTAACCATCAGATCACAAAAGACTTCTTAAAATGCTAAGGAGTTTTATTTGGGAACAGGATAGAGTAAATTTTCCAAATATTCATGAATATAACAAAGCGCCAGAAATATATATACTTCAACAGATCTTGACCAACTCTTGGCTGGAAGTTTATCCCTCAACTCCCTTCTCCATTCCCCATTAAAAGACATCCCTCATGATCTGCTCGAACACCCCCTGTTTATTGACACTTATAGAGCATGGAATTCGGTGAGACGCAGGTTTAAATTGACACCCAGTTACTCCATATATCTATCTTGGTTTGGTAACCCAACATTCCCTAGGGGAAAAAACTGCAAGACTTTATTAAACTGGCATAACCAAAATCTTAGAATAGTCAAAGATATTATTAGTGACACATTCACTATATTACCAAAGGAAAAGATAATTCAAAAATTCCCGTTTGTAGTTGAGGATTATATGTTACTGAATCAAATTATCCATTATGCCACAAAGGTACTGCGACTCCTATCTCAGGCAGATAAGGATAATTCGTTAAATACATTATTGCCTAGATATAATATAGATAAAATGACTTCTCATATTTACCGAGTAATCAGGACCACATTATCACGTGAAACATCAGACTCCTTTTTACTCAATTGGACCTCGGTAATTCCACAGTCGGATGCCTCCCAAATACTCCAATACCATACTAGAACAATGCAAACTATTTCTGTCAGCAAATATCAGGAAATGACATTACAGATTTTACAATTGTCTGAGATGTAACCAACCTAGAGCTGATCTTGTACACTGTCTTTGGTCATGCCCTTGTATCCAGGGAGAAGTTCAAGAATACTGGAAATCTCTAACCATCATTGGCTTTCTTCATCAGCGCCCCCACTTTCCATGGTCAAACAAAAACTTCATTGCATCTTTCATATGGATTGGGTGGAATCCACTATATACAGAGAGCAACTTGCTGATAGATTCTTTTCAACATGGATGGGTTACATCTCTTCACTACCGATATGTATCAGACATCTTACAATATATGCATTTAGACAAACTACGTGGTATGATGCAGAAATTCTGCTAAATAATACCACTGTTCAAGAGACGGAACAATATATCCGAAACCTACACTGTCCACAGAATCAGAATCCACAGTCGCCCCCCAGGAGCCACCATATAAATCAGATGCTAAGTAAGAGGTGCTATTAAATTTACTAATTGATATCATACATGTGGGAAGTAATGTTGTGCAGATTGTTGCTTTTAAATTGATAGCAGGATAACGCTTGTAACTTAATATTGTTAATGCACGCTAATATCTCTCTTTTATGTATTTCCAAATTCCTTATGTTTATTTGTTTTTTCTTTTTGTTTTGAAAACTTAATAAATACATATTTTAAAAAAAAAATGATATTGCCATATTTAAAAGCTTTCCAGATAATAGATCCCATAGTGCATATGTAAAAGATAAATTATCCGTGTGTGTCTGTTTTTGACTATACAGAAACAGAAGACGGTGTTTCAAATTAAATGTAACGAATACGCTGTAATAAACCAACATGGCAAGACAGCTGATCGAATTTGGAGTACAGACTGTCCACACTCTGTTAGTAAATATCAAATTGTCCAGCATATACATAACATGCACAACCTTCCAGATTCTAAATGCCAATGTTATACTATAATTGAAATGTCAATGTATATTCTTCTAAAGCCCCAAATTCAATTAATCCTTTACAGATGGCTCTGGAAGCGCACGGCTCTGAAAAACAGAATTCAATTCCCCAATTTAAATTGCCATTGCATAAAAATACACTTTGCAACATTTACAGAGACACACTTTGTCTATAATTTACAGTTTTTGTTATACTTTATTGGGATTTTGGGATAACAAGTAAATTGCCTTGTCACTAATTTATTATGGTTCATATGTTTTTCATTTCCCCAAGTTGAACTTTTTAGTACAAAAAAGAGTATTTAAATAATTACCCTAAATAAAAAAAACATTTGATATTTATTAAGTGTAAAAAGCATGACAAACTCTAATAGCAAACTTCTCCATCTAAAAGCTTGAGAGGTCATGTAGAAGTCAATGGGAGCTTTCCTTATCAAATTGTAAAATCTTTTTTTCTTCAGGGTTTTAGCAGGCTGGGAATTTTTTTGCTTGTAAGTGCACAGAAATTGTTATGAAACTGAGGTTTTCGTTGTCATATTCATATCCGTTCCATGTTTTTATCCGTTCACACTTTTCTGTTAAGATTTTTTTAATAGATAAGGAGACATTCATGTTTTTTAAAAATGTGAGTTTAGTGGAGGTTGAAAAAAAACGCTAAAAATAATTAAAACCAGATTTTGATAAAAAGGCCCCAAAGTGTTGAGTATATATACAATTAATATCCTTGCAAAAAGGTTGATTTCCTAAACTTGTTGTTAGGCTACACACACATTTCTTTATTTCTTTATTCTTTATAGTACTATAAATTGTACCCAATGCTACACACAGAATTTTGTCAGAAACAGTAACTTCCTCCTTTAGCCTACAAGTAAAATTACAATAACCTGAAAGGTTAGGACATATAAACTAAACTATCAGTCATGTTCATAACCATTAATTACTTACTTGTATTAGTAAAATGTTTAACCCTCTAAATTGATTATTGGTTTACATACATTCATTGTTATTCGAGATTGAATATGCAGATATTATAGGACTATGATTGCAAAGAAATTCTTTGGCAAACCTACATTATACATTGATGAAAACACTTTCTTTTATGTGAAATTCACAGTGTGGGTACATACTTATATATACAGCAAAAGTATGTGGTATTTGATTTTTCATTAATCTAGCATAACATTACTAATATAAACAGTATAGCAAAGGATAGCTTGATTAAACATTCCAATGTAATATCATAATACATATCTACATAGCTTCTGTTTTTTTTTTTAGAAAGGTCAGCCTACATTTCTCTCCTCTGAAACTATGGCCTCTCTGGCATATACTACAATTAATCTTTAAAAGAGACATATAGCTTAATTAAAAAAACAATATTGTGGGCAATAATAAATAATATATGGTGCTGGTTTAAAAATAATATTATCTTTAAAAATTGCCCCTTTATTGGAGCTCCCTATAGATCTGCTACAGCCAGAGTTATAACAGTCCCTGCCAGAAACACAGTAGAAGGGGCATAGCCAATCACAGCCCTGTAGTCACACAAGCAAAGACAGATTTCAGTTCCCTATCAGGTCAGCCCAGCCCAGCTGCTGATTGGTTCATATCCTACAGTACAGTGTCCTAACTTCTGTTGGCTTCCCTGCACAGTCTGGGTAAGGAGACAGCAGTAATGGGACAGATGTGCAGGCCTAGTTGTTTTTTTTTTCAATAAATCAAGCTGCAACACTACTTTTATCAAGAACATTTCTTCTATATTTCAGAGTACAATGCCTGGCCCATTCTCACAATATGTCTCCTTCAATATGTTTTTATGTACAGAAACCTTTTAACTATACAAAACCTATGTGCACTGCCAGTGTTTGAAGCAACTACATTTTGGTAAGTATTACACAAGTATTACATTGCTGTGTTTCAGATGTATTGTGTTTAAAATAGCAATAGTAGCAAGGTGGCTCACAGTTCACTCAGTGAAAGTCAATGAGCATTTCCATAAGGGTGAATTTGTAACTGAACACTCTAGTAATTCAAATGCTTTGTCACTTCCAACCCTTGATCCTTTTTATAGCAATAGTAAATGTCTAACTCAAAGCATCTGTCTTTCTGTCTGAGAGGATACAAAGTGGGAGTTCAAAGAGAAGGTCACACCAACACTCTACAGTTGTGTCATGGATGAAATCAGCCCTTGTTTTTGTTTAATTATGTTTAGAATTAAAGAAAAGCTAAACATAGCTTATTAGTTTTTACATATTACCAAGTACCCTCCAAAATGACACATTAATATGTAAAGAATTGCTTGCTGTTCTCTGTGTGCCATCTTGGACACTGGTGTTCAGTATATCACTGTCAATGTGCATTACAGCCCCTATACAATGTAACTGGAGCACTTTCAAACCACCAGTTGGTTATAAGGTTGATTAGTAATTAATACAGATAATTACTACATGGCAGCACAGAAACCAATGCAACCAATTCAACCAATGCAGAATGTAATAATCAGCCCTGTAGCATCAACTTATATTACAGGCCAACCTAATTTTCTGCTTGATAATTTAAAACGACCCCTAAGCTTAGCTTCTCAACAGCTGCTCAGAGCCCACTGAGCATGTGAGTGTCGTAGACACTTTCCAAGACGGTGACCTCCTGTGACAAAGTTAAATTCCTGGATAACTGCTGCTATTGAGAAGCTGAAACCTTAGGTTTAGTAAATAAAATATGGCATTTTTGGCCATATTCTTTTTTTAGGGTTTAGTTCTCCTTTAAAAGATACACTTGATTGAAACCTGTCCTGACTTTGTCCCTTTTGTTGCTAATCATCTTTGTCTTCTATTCATAACTAAGGAGCCTTGCAGTTACACCTACTCCTTATGTGAATCAACTTACACCGTGTCTAAATCCTAGTAGCCATAGAGTTTGGAAGGATTTATTCAAAGGTGAAAAACTCCCTGCTGTAAGTCAGATATACAGAATACTTATAAATATTACAAATAAGCATATTATTTTTTGTACTGCAATATGTCTTTTTATCCTGTGTCATGTATCAAGTTTTTCTATGGAAACCCTGAAAGGCTCACTAAATTACAAATGGTCACTAAAAACACTTTTGGAGATAAATGAGTTTGAATTTAACTTCTTAAGAATTATTAGATTACTTAAACATACATTGGATCATGGGAAATGCCATCGCAAGCAAAACTAAAAAAAACACCCACTGTTATATAAAAACTGCATTCAGCAGAATAGTGGTGTGCAATACCACAGTCAGATGTAATGAAGAGCCATGGTGTATTGCATAATGTATTACAAGCCTTCATGAGATCTTGTTACTGAAACTTTATTTTATGGGGCAAATTAAATCTAAAGTGTCTCTTATTACTTAAACACCTGTTTCTTTCAGTCAGTTTCCTAAAATAACATTAATTACACACTATGGTACATGTAAATGAAGAATACAGTAGAACCCGGTCCCAGAGGACGACGTTTCAATGGCATAGATTGCGCGAAAAACGTAATATCCAGGTTTTTGAGTTATTTAGCGTTTTATTCAGCAGCTATTCAGAAAAATATAATATAAAAAAAAGAAAAAATGAAGGGCAGTTGAAACGTTGCTTAGAATTAGCCATTCTATAACATACTAAGGCCGTTAAAAATGCTAAAAAATATTTTAACAGTATATAAATCTAATAGGATTGTTTTTCCACCAATATAGATACATAACTACGTAACTTAGTTACAGACGAGTACAAGGTACAGTTTTATCACCACAGAGAAAAGGGAAATCGTTTTTAAAATAACAGAATTATTTGTTTTAATGTCATTATTTCAGTAAAATGTTTCTTCTAAATGGAGATTGCTGTTTTTTTGTTTTTGCCATTAGTACAGCAGCTGTTGCAACTGGAAAGCTTTTGTCTCATGGGTGTTGTTTATTTAAAGCCCTTGCCTAAATCATTGCATTTTGTTAACAGGCTTTGTTTCATACCTTTTAAATAGCTCTGTGTGACATTACATTCACTGTAAAAGTAAAATCAATGTAATTATGACAGGTCTGAAAATATATTTAAGCATAGGAAAAAACAGATACAAGTTTTGTCCTTTCTCTTTGAACTTGTTGCAGGGTTTTTTTTTTAATTTGAAGACAACATTTTTAGAGGTGACGAGTACCAGTATGTTCTTTCTTGAGAATGCATGCCTGCAAAGACGTCAATTTATAAAGTAGCCTATCATATGCTCTCATGTTGTGTAAAGGGAATGTGCAGCCTAAACACAAATATCAACATTCAGCAAGCTTGGGATGCTTTAATCTGTTTTACGCACTTATTTCCAGACATTAAGTACACGCTTGATGGAAATGCAAATTGTTCCATGTTGAAGGGAAAATTATACAGAAATTTTCCAAAAAAAATAATGAAATCATATAGGGGCCCATTTATTAAACCTCAAATTTATCTGGTCAAGTTTTTAAAGGGGAAAACTTAAATTTTTCATGAAAAAACCCCCAATTTTTAAAAGTTTATTATACCCCAAAGCTGCTAAAAATCCAAAAATACTTCATTTTAAACCTGTCAAGGTCATGTAGAAGTCAAGGTCACAGTGATAAACAGTGAGATAAGTTTTCTGAATTGAATTGCATCTCAAATTGCACCTTGTCCATGACTTTCACGTGGTAAACCCTTTTCTGATTCAGTTGAATCTCATCCAAAATCTGGGTTTTCATCTGCTAATCTGAAAAAGTAGAGTTTTTGCAGCAACAATTGGATAAAGTCTTGTTTTCAGAGCATCAGTCGTACAATACGAATTGATGCTCGGTTTTGTTGCAACATTTTGTTGCTCCCACTTTTTCAAGAAAAGCCATTGATAAATGAGTTCAGTTTGTAGTAGGGAGTTTGGTTGACTTTGTTTTAATATAAAATCTGATTAATTTGAGTTTTAGTAAATAACCCCCACAAAGTCAGACTGGGGTATGGGACATTTTAGGGGGTATCTTGAAATGTTTTTCATCTTCTTCCTTTGATAAGGTATGTTACATATATCTCTTTGTCAGAGGTTTCAAGACTGTGGGATTTAGAGCATGTTTGAAAGCCAGTTATGTTGAGATTTGTGGTGATATTATCGCTGTCCAAAATTTTCATTAAAGCATAGTCTGAAGAAACACTTATTTACTGTCCTAGTAAATCTTGGAATGTAAAGGGAGACATTCATTCATTAGGCTTATGTAAAAATGGTACACAAATATTGTCTGAATTGCTAGCTCCTAAGGCAGTTCAACTCCATTCAACCCCTTACTTAGCTTGTTCCATGCTGAATTGATGGACTTTGGGATTTGAAGTCCCTCTGCTTTCCAGAGAATCTGTGCACTGCCTACCATGGAAAACAGGAGACTTCAAGTCCCACTATTCATTTAGCTTGTGGAACAGATATCGTGGGGTCCTCTTAACCTGAGCAATAATGTATGGGTGTGTAAAAAATTTATATGGATTTATTTTTGGAAGTTTAGATAATATTTTTGCACCTTTCATTTATAAGGCTGAAAAGACCTAAAAGAGCTTATGCAAAACATGGAAGGAGTATCCTTTCTTGCTGATGAACCCCTTCATAGATCATCAAGGAAATTGATTAAACATTCCACAAAAATATTGGAGTGTTTATGCCTTGAAGCTTTATGCTGTTAGATATTCCACTGCGATTGCAAACACCCACTTTGCAGCATGTGCCAAAAGTTGCTGCAACTTAACAATGTGAACACTGATTAGCAGTGCACCTTGTACTTTGCACCTTGCACTTTCATCAGTATGAAAGTATATTTTGTGAATAGTGTTTTTATATATATATATATATATATATATATATATATATATATATATATATATATATAACCAAAAATCGTCACTCACCACTCCCAATAACACAGGACGGGTGCTCACCAAATATAGTACAGTCCAAATAGAAAATATCACTCACGGCACACATTTTTTCACAAAAAAGTATTATTTATTCAAACGCCATGTTGATGCATTTCGGTCCACACAGGACCATCATCAGGATAGTGAACAGGCAGTAAAACACACATATTACTATTAAAGTGTACATATCTAACATTTAATACCATAGGATATAACATTAAAAAAACATCATTATGTCATATAAAACACCCAGAGGACCCGTGCTTCAACCCTTAACAAAAACCCCACTTTACCTTTAAAACAATAGTGGAACTATAACTATCAGTCCGAAGCATAGCTCCCCATATCTCTAAATGAGGTCCGATCACCTAGGGGCCGATTCACAAAGTGTCGAATATCGAGGGTTAATTAAAATTAATTAAAGGGTTAATTAAAATCCTTCTACTTCGAATATCGAAGTCGAAGATTTTAGCGCAAATAGTGCGATCGAAGGATTATTCCTTCGATCGAACGATAAAATCCTTCAAATCGAACGATTCGAAGGATTTTAATCCAACGATCGAAGGAATATCCTTCGATCAAAAAAAGTTAGCCAAGCCTATGGGGACCTTCCCCATAGGCTAACATTGAGTTCGGTAGCTTTTAGATGGCGAACTAGGGGGTCGAAGTTTTTTCTTAAAGAGGCAGTACTTCGACTATCGAATGGTCGAACGATTTTTAGTTCGACTAGTTCGATTCAAAGTCATAGTCGAAGGTCGTAGTAGCCCATTCGATGGTTGAAGTAGCCCAAAAAACACTTAGAAATTCAAAGTTTTTTTACTTCGAATCCTTCACTCGAAGTTAGTGAATCGTAATTATTCCTTGTAATGCAGCCTGTGGGTCCAGTTAATATCAACAACAATTCATACTTTGGCGTGGTTATTCATACGTTGTCGAAACAAGGTAACACATTTTCCAACATAATATAAGCCACAAGGGCATAAAATACAATATATCACATGATCCATGGTACAGCACAATCGGTGTCGGATCTTATATTTCTTACCACTAATTGAGTTAGTAAACATTTACACCTGTGAGTAAACAGCCACAGGTCTTACAACCACCACATCAAAAGCATCCTGGCTTACCTAGAAGCAACCATGTATCAACAATCCCAGATCGTAAATCCGTCACCATTAATAAATCCCTCAATCTGTAGGCGCAGACAGGAGGAGGCATTTCTGTGAATGGCAGACTGGAATCTAATTGTAATATTGGCCAATGTTTTTTCACAGTCTTAATGACCTGCTGATTCACTGGCATGTAATTGGTAACAAGCAGCATACTTTCAAGTTTGTTAGATGCACGTTTCATTGTTCCTTTCTGTAGCCCAGATGATCTGCAAGCCTTGTCCATTTCATCATTAAGAAAACCAAGTGTATAGCCTCTTTCCAGAAACTGGTCTCTCATATGCATTGCTTGCTGTTGTGCTACCACAAGGTCAGTATTGACTCTAAACACTATCAGAAACTGTGTATAGGGTATGGACTGGACTTCAATCAGCTGGGGGATGGAAGCTATGCACATGCAATAAAGAATTCCGATCAGTATTCTTACGGAACAATGTAGTACCAATCCCGTGAGCTGTTCGGAAGATTCTGACATCAAGGAAATCTAGTACATCTTTATGACAAGTGCTTGTAAATTTCACTGGCATTGGCAATATATATATATATATAATGTTTCTAATGCAAACACACAATAACTATTACTAGTGCAAGGTAACAGCACATTATATTTACATGCTTAAATCTATAACTAAATCAATATGTTCAATGTATACATCCATTTCTTGTACAGAGATTCAGAATATGGTGGTGCTTTATAATGACCTAACAATAATATAAATAACACAGGTAAAACATACAATCTCCTTGCAGATAGTGCCCAAAGCAAAATTAAACCAAGGACCTGAGTGCTGGAAGGCAGAAGTGCACTGAGACAGCATTCTCTAAAATAAATTCTATTGAGTTTCATGAGATATGTTTTTCACATCAACCTATTTATGGCCCTTTGTACAATATAGTCAGCATTGATTGACAGTGCCAGTTTATGTATTTTGCTAAAATATATCAACAGTAATGTGACAATGCCGCCCCTTTTGTCCATTAGCAAGCAGATTATTATATAAGGCATACATATTGTTGAATGTGATTATACCATAGATTTGAAGATGTTCGTTTAGGTTTTTGACTTCTGATTTTCTGCTCTTAGTTGCAATAGAAGCTGCAAATCAACTATTTTATAAACACTGGCAAATGTGTTGCTATTCAAAAGCCACAGTAAAAGACCTTTCTATTCCAGAATGTCACACAATGTCAGAAAATAGTATGTTTATACAGCCCTCAGGACACTCAGCAGGTGGACAGGACAGAAACACATGCTACTCTGTTCATGTCTGACTATAAAAAACATTTTCTACAACATAAGAAACATTAGTGAGATATAATCAATATAAAAAGTCCAAAATACATTTAAATCTAAATAAATAATTAGTCTCACCTTAATTTTTTTGCCATTTAGACAACTTTTCCACTTTCTCGTTGAATCCCGGGTTTTTACATTTTTTTTTACTCCTTTCATTTCACCTCTTTGTTTCTGTATTTCTGTTTCTTCCTTCCTAATTTTGTTACCAACAATGACAGGCTTTAAGGGAGTTTCTTTTTTCTGGACAAAAGTGAACATTTCTTTAATTTTCATCTCCTCCATTATAAAATGTATGACATTTTGTGCGCCGAGAAGTATCTGTTCCACCCCATGCAGTTTTTGAGCTTGATGCTCTGCATATTTGTTAATAGATGTAAGGTTTGTGATCATTTCCACAAAAAGTTCCTTAATGTCTGACATTTTCACTTTGTCTTTAGAGCTCTCACTCACATGCTCTGTTTTGGTGGTATCCGACTTCATGAATTCAATGTCTCTTTCAATGCCCCCTATATCTTGCATAATATTGTCCAGTTTTTCAACAACATTATTTTGTGTCATCAATACGTTGTCCATCTTTTGATTCAAAATTTCTAAATTTGTATCCATGGTGTTATTTAAGTTCACAGGTGTCTTAGAGTAATTGCAAACAGGTTGAGGTTGTGGTGTTTTTTTTGCAGTGACAGGTCCTTGATTCTGTAAGGCTTTTGGATCATACCTCTTGGCCAGAGAGTTTACCAAGGATGACTTAGAAACGTTACTGGGTCTACTCATTGTGAATGCTTAGTCAGGGGAAATATATATTCTGCTGAGTTTTCAGAAGATGAAACGTGTTCTCTCTTTTCCAATCCCAGCTGTATCAGATTGTTCTAAATGCATGCCATATCTTCATCTGTAATACATTCTTAAAGCCATCCTGAAGAAATCAAGTCCATTCACAAACAGCGAAAATTGGATTGGGAAGAACAAACTGTCTCTTATTCAGCTTGTAGAGTTGAATAGGGACAGGAAAATCTTGTGTGTCCTAAATGCACTCTGCTTCGTGACATCAGAAGTGTAACAGGGAACATAGTCTGTTCTCACGCCAATGTAATTTGACAGCATAAGGCCTACAGGACATCTGAGAAGCAGGCAGTTCTGTTCTTGTTTGTCAGCTTCAGGCTTGTTTCATGTAACATGATCTTTTCACTTACAAAGGATAAAGCCTCTTTATGACACTTTAAAAATGATGCTCTTGTATAGCATCTCTGTCATAGGCATTTTAAATGAAGCTTTGTTAAAGATTTTTTAACTTGTCTTATTTTTTTCTTAATTCTGACTTGGTTTACCAATTGAATATTTTTAATTAAAATCTCAAAGTAATAAAAATTGTCATTTTTGATTATGTCCAAATAATATAAGAACTTAAGAAAGACTACATTAAAGAGAAAAATTAATGAATTGGAAGCGAGATTAGTTGCTAAAAGAGATTGTCTTAAATAAAATAAGGGTTTGCATACATCCGCTACCACAGTCATGTTTGGGCAAATTTCCAACAGTCAGTTATTCTTAAAACCTCATTCATTAAAGGAGAAGGTAAGCTACTGAAGCAGTTTATTGCCAATAGATTAGCCACAATAGTGCAAGCTATAACACTATATTTATTCCGCAGAATACTTTACCATACCCGAGTAAACAGCTCTAGAACACTCTCTGTTTGTTTAGGATAGCAGCTGACATATTAGCTTGTTGTGACATTACTTCCTGCCTGAGTCTCTCCCTGCTCTCTCATAGCTCTGGGCTCAGATTACAGCAGGGAAAGTAGGAAGGAGGGAGAAAAGGAAGGGGGAGAGGCATAGAGGAGCAAATTAAGCATGCTCAAGCCCTAGCCCTGGAGGTGTATGCTGAAAACAGGAAGTCTGATACAGATGCCCATGTCTACACAATAGAAGGAAAGAAATGTGGTGGTTTTTTGACAGAGGATTCAGAGCAGCATTACTTTGAGGGTTTACTAGTGTATTCATATATACCTTTCTGATAAAGCTTACATAGATTTAGCCTTTCCTTCTCCTTTAAAGGTACTGTACTTGCATCAAAATGCGCTTGTTGTACTTTAGTATCCTTGTGCTTGGGACAGCTCAGTCCTTGTTTGACCTACTGACACACAGGAAACCAAGAACTACCAGGCGGCAGCTCCAGGGTTCCCTCAGTGCCATGTGTCAATAGGCACAAAGAAAATTATGCCCATACCTCATTCTGCAACGAAATGGTGCTAATGGGACTTGGAAAACTCAATAGCATCCAATTTAGAGTAAAGTGCAAGCACAATACAGTTTATTTTTGATGCACCAGCCATAATTGCATAAGGTGCAATATTACCTTGTGTCTAGAACAACACTGGAATTCTGGGGAAAAGATGCTGCATTATCGGAAAAAAACATGGTGATTGCGTTTGAAATTGCACTTGTAGACATGAAGACCTATAGGATTCAAATATGAAAGTGACAATAAAATTAAAATCTACAGGTATACCGTATATACTCGAGTATAAGCCGAGTTTTTCAGCATCCAAAATGTGCTGAAAAAGTCTACCTCGGCTTATACTCGAGTCAGTGGGCAGTAGCTGAGATTGCAGTCACTTTTAATCATTCCTATACCAACAGTTCGCTTGGGGAGAGACTGCAATATCACACAGCGCCATCTGTTGGTTATATGAAAGAATAACAGTGCGCCCTCTGTTGATTATATGAAAGAATAACAATGACTGCAATATCACACACCGCCATCTGTTGGTTATATGAAAGAATAACAGTGCGCCCTCTGTTGGTTATATGAAAGATTAACAGTGACTGCAATATCACACAGCACCCTCTGTTGGTTATATGAAAGAATAACAGTGACTGCAATATCACACAGCGCCCTCTGTTGGTTATATGAAGGATTAACAGTGATGGCAATATCACACAGCGCCCTCTGCACATGGTAGTGGGACAATGCACACAGTAATCCGTTTGGCAATTCTCTGTCACCATCAACTTTGCAAAGAAGTCCGGTTGATCGCTGGGGGGGTCGCTTTGGCGGAATGTGCGCTGCTGGGAGACAGGGCTGTAGTTGTGTCTAGGCTTATACTTGAGTCAATAAGTTTTCCCAGTTTTCGTAGGTAAAATTAGGTACCTCGGCTTATATTCAGGTCGGCTTATACTCGAGTATATACGGTATGTTTGATTGAGTGTCAGTGTAGAAAATTGATACCTTGATGTTCCTAATAATAATACAGTTCATGTTTAAATGGGAAATGATGCAATTATAAAAATTTCACCAAACTGCAGCAGATGTTTAATACATTTGTTTTACATATAAGGGGGTCACTTAGGATGCACTTAATGCAATTGAATCGAGTGACACGTGCACCCTATTCATTTGTCGCAACTGCTCTGCGGGGATTGACAAATGTCCCTTTGGGAACCCTGACTCAGCTACTGCTTGGTAATATGAATTTCAGGAAAATCCAAGTTTAAAAAAAAGTAACTGTAGCACAAACCCTTAAAGCTCTCTCACACATAAAGAGCTCATTGATCTATCATCATAGAACTGTTCATTATTGTCTATGGATTTGATTTTAAATACAGTATATCCCTTAAAGTATAGTGCTGCTTAAATCTGAATAGACTGCAATATGCAGAAACAAAATTGTGATATAAAAGGTGTCATTGCGTGTAAGGGCGTTCAACCCATTTATTAACCACAGATTGTAACACGATACACTCAATGTTTCAGGGGATAAGCCACCCGTTGTCATTATTGCTGTATGTAATGCCAGTTTTAAGGAACAGTTTTTACAAACAAATTACGGTAATGCTTACTTCTGATATACTTGTTTTATTTTTGCTTGCCCTAAAACAAAAAAAAAAATCCAGAAAATGTTAATTGGGTTTAACTTTGTATACATCCTAGTACTGGTATGGGATCTGTTATCTGGAAACCCATTATTAATGGTAAATAATAAAAAAGTACCTTGTACTTGATCCCATATAAGATATAAGTAACCCTTACTGGAGGCAAAATAATCCTATTAGGTTTATTTAATCCCATACCTGTACATTAAAAAAGGCAGATGAGCTCATTTAAGTTAAAAACATACTGTAAATGAAACATATTTAAAGTTTGTTACCAAATAATACTTAGGTCCCTTAAGCAGGGACCTAAGAAGTCCCGAAAGCTTGCATTTCCCAGTCACACATTCTATTATCAACTTATACCCCAAGTAGAACATTGTGTTTCTGTCAACATGGCTATTTGCAGAAATCTGTTACAGAGTACACCAGATACTGTTCGATTCTGGACATAGCTTAGAACTAAGTGAACTGCCACTGTACTTTTAGTGTGCCTGTAGACTTGTACAGAATGTACATAACAGCGGTGTGAAAATGTTTGGAGTATTAAAGAGAATAACCATATTCGTTTTTAATATTGCGTTAGTAATAGTTATGGGGTGCCGTTTGTCCCAAATCCATTCTGTATACAAAATTATCCCTAACACAGAGTATGAATGTCTCTCATGGTATATAAGTATTTTTGACCATATACGAAGAAAAAAATACAAAAGACTTATTTCTATTAAAGAATGAGAACAAAATCTGGTTAGTGCACAAAAAGATGTCATCATATTACAAACTCCATTCTATACATTTTGCCAATCAATCTGTCTCACAAATGTATAAAATCCATGTAACAGACACACTTATGTGTAGAGTTACTTACAGAATGAATTATGTAAAAAAAAAAACAGAATATATAATAGTGTAACTAGTGCATGACAAGCTAGATTTCAATGACAAAATAGATGTTTGTGACAGAAAGCAAGATTTTATAGTACAGGATTCATTCTTTCCACAAAATGAAAGCAGATAAAATATCCATTCTGTGAAGCAATACTGTCAGTCACATTGTACTGAACCAATAAGAACAAAGCGTATTGCCATATAACAAACAAGATGAAAAGTTGCCAGCTCTGCTCCACAAGGCTGCATCATCCCTTAAAAGGGCTGCTGTTAAACACTCCAGGTTCATAATTGAAAGTTCTTACAAATGGCTGAGAAATATAATGCTTCACTGATAATGATTCTAGAGAAAGAATAAGAAAGTATACAAAACATAAATATGATCATTTTAGGTGATATGGCTATTCTTATTGTAGAAACCTGCTTGTGTGTGCATTTTGGAGAATTCAACCCCTTCGGTGCTAAAATCCCTCCCGCTCCCCTGTGTTGCCCCCCTTTAAAAAAAAGAAAACGGAAACTTTGTGACTTTCGGGCGCATGTGCAGTAGATCCTTACCGATAAATCCCTCTACTGCGCATGTGCCACCAAATGCCGGCGAATACAGGAAGAAGAGCGCATGGACGAACATGGCTGCCATGAACTCAACAGGAGAGGAACTGCATGGAGGGGTCATTAGCAAGTTAGGGGCATTTGCCCGGGGGGGGGGGAGATAGGAAGGGGGAAGGAGGGAGGGGGGCAACACAGGGGAGGGGGAGGGATTTTAGTGCCAAAGGGGTTGAATTCTCCTTTAAGGGCATTTGTGCTGTTTTGCCATTGTCTAATGATACATTTTCCTGTTTCTGTTTCCCTCTTCCTGTCTAAGCCGAGAGCAATTATCAGGCAGGCCATACCTACCTGCCATGTTGAAATAAATGTACCAGAAGTTCCTGTGCTTGTCTGGCTGCTTTACATGAACTAACACAGCAGCATCATTTAATCCACTACCAGCCAGTTGATTACAATTATTATCTTGCAGCCTAATATCCCTTCAATGACATCAGACAAACTCTCAGAGTCACTAATAAGCTTTGTATATGATTGTTGGGCTCCAATGTCTCCTCCTAGCTGTACTCTTGCAGCAGTTAGCTTTTAGCACTCTCTTAATAATGTGCTTAGCTATAGTTCAACTACTACATAACAGGTTTAGCCAGAGATGTGGGACTGATCTAGGGTTGCCACCTGTCCAAATTTCACCTGGACTTCCCGGTTTTTGGAAGGCTGCCCAGGTGAAAAGTCCAGATTTCCAAATTAGAAAATCCAAACAGGACACTGAAGTAAATGACAATCGCTGATTATCACATAATCAGTCCGCCCCTGATGTCACCTGCCCCGCCCCCCTACATTACCGGCCAGCCCCCTGTCCATTCTTATTAGACGTCTCAGTTAGCTGTAGTTCAACTACTACATAATAGGTTTAGCCAAAGATGTAGGACTGATTATGTGCACACATATTCTGTATAGTATGATGTGTATGACTTGTGAGCAAACACTCATAAGACATATATAGTATTTTCCTTATGTGTTATTTTTGCAACAAGATTGTGTTGCCATGGGTAGGTTCTATTCACTCACAAACTATTACACAGCTTTTGCTAAAGCTACCATAGTGATATTTATGTTTTGCATTCTTTTCTTTCTCTACAATCATTATCAGTGCAGCATTATATTTCTCAACCATTTGTAAGAACTTCCAATTATGAACCTGTAGTGTTTAACAGCAGCCCTTTTAAGAATTGTTTGTTCATGTTTATTACTATGCAGCACAGGGGACATTGGAGGGCGCCCTCTATAGCAGACCAGATAGTATCCTATGCCTTAGGGATGATGCAGCCATGTGGAGCAGAGTTGGTAACTTTTTATTGTGTTTGTTATATGGCAATAAGCTTTGTTCTTATTGGTTCAGTAATGTGACTGACAGTATTGCTTCACAGAATTACCTTTGACTTTCTATTTATTTTTTTACTATTGATTTATTATTTTTTTATACCTCCAGCAGCTTTTGGCCTTAGCCTTACACCTTTATTCATTTTAAGTCGTACATCTTTACACAAATATGCCGAAATAAAATTTAAAATGGAAAAAAAATTGCAAACATATGTATTATAATATTGTTCATTGGACAGTTATTGGACAGTAATTAAATAATTTAATTGCTATTGCACATTTTTAAAGACCTGCTTGAAAGTGCTATGTTTTTTTTTCAGTAAAAAGTTTTATTACATACGGAGGTACATTTACTAAGGGTCGAATATCGTGGGTTAATTAACCCTCGATATTCAACCCGCAAAGTAAAATCCTTCGACTTCGAATATCGAAGACGAACGATTTAGTGCAAATAGCTTATAAAACTTATGGGGAAGGTCCCCATAGGCCAGTGGTCCCCAACCAGTAGCTCACGAGCAACATGTTGCTCACCAACCCCTTGGATGTTGCTCTCAGTGGCCTCAAAGCAGGTGCTTAGTTTTGAATTCCTGGCTTAGAGGCAAGTTTTGGTTTCATAAAAAACAGGTGTATTGACAAACAAAGCCTCATGTAGGCTGCCAGTCCACATAGGGGCCAGCAAACAGCCAATCACAGCCCTTATTTGACATTCCCACGGACTTTCTCATGCTTGTGTTGCTCCCCATCTCTTTTTACATTTAAATGTAGCTCACGAGTAAAAAAAGTTGGGGACCTCTGCCATAGGCTAACATTGTAGCTCGGTAGGTTTAAAGTGGTGAAGTAGACAGTACTTCGACTATCAAATGGTCGAATAGTCGAACGATTTTTACTTCGAAATGTTCGAATCGAAGTTGAAGTCGTAGTCGAAGTAGCCTATTCGATGGTCGAAGTACCCAAAAAAAACCCCTTCAAAATTCAAAGTTTTTTTACTTCGAATCCTTCACTCAAGCTTAGTGACTATATACTTTTATGGGTTAGCAATACTGTTAAGGTGTTATTTTTTTGTTATAGTTTTGAGATATACGTATTTTATAAGTGTGCTTTTAGGTAAGGTGCTTTGAGGTAATCATTTATAAAACAGTATATTTTATGTAATAATGATATTTTCCTATAAATGTATTTCTTGTTTCACTGGGACATAACCAGAGCATATTTTCTAGCTACTTGTACTAAGGAAGCTATTTACTTTATTTCTTCTCCAAAACAATTATGCAGTACTGTACCTTGCACAACCACATAACTCACAGTAATTACTGTACATGTTCTTTTAACTAAACACCCATTATCTAATTGTGGTGGTAGTGATGAGAGAGGCTTCTTGTGTCTGGATTTTAAAGTGGAGATATATTTATCCCACCTCAGTGATTATCATCTTGTATTTCAGTCTTTAGAAAGGAAATAGTACCACTCTGTATTAAATGTGGTAGTACAGTTCTACAGTTCATCTGATCAATTATTTTTTAACAAAGCCTAGTAGTTTTAATTTCAAGTCCAAGTGCCTGTATATATCTGTGTTTATTCACAGATTAGAATAGAAGATGAGAAGATTATATACTGTATGTAATATTTTAAACCAGTATGTTAAACCATGCTTGTATTTCTTTCAATCAATTATTAAATGTTATTATTATTATCTACATTAGTGATTCAATACTGATTGTATACATACTAGTTCATCCTTATTTTCTGTGGAATTATAATCTAAAAATAGAAAATTTGTGTTTCATATTGAATCTGAGCTTTTTTGTATTATTTTTTTAAACAATATATATATATTTCTTGCATTTTTTTATATAAGCACTAGGGGCTAATCAAATTGAATTTCGAATTTGGCCACTAAATGAGGATGCCCGGAGCTTAAGTTAATAGCAGCTTAAGGGTCACAAGTTTGCAATTCCTTTATTACAGTTCATAATATAAATAAATATATATGTTTGACCAGAAGCTATAATGAAAAAACTGATTTCTGACTGGCTGCAGGCTTATTAACCTCTGCACAGTTGTACAGTTGCACTCCTTGCACTTTGAGGGGCAGATTTATCAAGGGTCGAATTTCGAAGTACAAAAAATTCGAAATTCGACCATCGAATTGAAAAACTTTGAATACGAAATCTAATTTTTTTCAACAAATTTGGCAATCCTGCGGTCAAAAATAAAAATCATTCGATCGAATGGTTAAATCATTCGAATCGAACGATTTTAGCCATCAATCGAAGGATTTTTATTCGATGTGTAAAGACTTAGAAAAATGTTGTAGACCTGGACCTGCTGGCCTGGGCTCCTGTTCACTGAGACACCAGACCAGAGTACTACTATAGAAGTGTAATCTTCTTCTACTCAGAAACTCCGAGGCTAGGGTGCTTATGAACTTTGAAAAGTCAAACTTAGAAGCAGAAAGTGATTATACCTTTCCTTCTCTTTTCAGACCAAATGCCGTTTGTGATTTGTACAAACCCTACTTACAAGCCCTATCCCCTTTTGCAGCCAAATTGTACCTTTGCATCTCTCAGAACTGGGCTCTTCCCTGTCCCCCCATAATTTGAGCCCTAATCATACATAGCTGGCCTATTTGTGATTGCCCTTACTCTCACATAACAGTCCATGCTAGCCAGCTAATTGCACCAAAAATGGTGGCCACACAAGGGCAGACTTTGGCCAATGGCTGTATTGACCCTAAACCAGGGGTGCCCAAACTTTCTGCAACGAGGGCCAGATTTGGTGAGGTGAAAATGTGTTGGGGCCGACCATTCAGCCCTACATTTGAACCATTAAAATTAAATTACAGGAATCGAGTCATCGTAGCAGTAATATTTGGGCACATTACTGAAATGATGTGCCACTTGGTCTACCCAAGTGCTGCCTGTGTGCTGAAGGTGTTAGCAATAGACACGTGTTGGAACGTAGTGACGCCAATCTTCTTTGGTTTACAGTACTGGCACGTCAGTACATCTATTGACACCTTCAGCCCTAAAGAAGAATGCGAAAACAGCGCGTCTCTACGTGCCAGTACTTGTCTATTGCTAACACCTTCAGCACACAGGTAGCAGTATAGACCAAGTGGCAGATCATTTCACTAATGTGCCTTAATATTACTGCTATGGGATTCCTGATCGCACTGTGCTGGGGGACCTCATTATTATTACTTTCATGATGGAGGCTGAGGGCCAGTGTAAATTTGAAAACGGGCCACTGTTGGCCCCCGCACCGCACTTTGGACATGCCTGCCCTAAACCATACTATCCCTGTTTAATATCTAATTGATGCTCAGCCAAATAGATTTGATTTACTTATTTTGGTCCAGGTTGGTAGCCTAAACTATAGCATCAGACCATCAGTTTAATGTTCCCATGTGTATTAGACCTAACTGGCTGTTAAAATAAGGGATGCACCGAATCCAGGATTCGGTTCGGGATTCGGCCTTTTTCAGCAGGATTCGGACGAATCCTTCTGCACGGCCGAACCAAATCCAAATCCTAATTTGCATATGCAAATTAGGGGCAGGGAGGGAAATTGCATGACTTTTAGTCACAAAACAAGGAAGTAAAAAATGTTTTCCCCTTCCAACCCCTAATTTGCATATGCAAATTAGGGTTCGGATTCGGTTTGGTATTCGGCCAAATCTTTCACAAAGGATTTGGGGGTTCGGCCGAATCCAAAATAGTGGATTCGGTGCATCCCTAGTTAAAATGAACTGTAATGGTTCATGTACTTGCTGGCTCGGTGATTATTTCCTGTCCTGCATGAAGTACTGTACATAGCCAAAAGATGCTACAATAGTTTTCTGAACTCTTAGGGGGTTATTTACTAAACTCGTTATTTTTTCTGGTCCAGGTTCTTTGGGCAAAAAAAAATTGAATTTTTCGATATTTATTATACCCTGATGCTGCAAAAAGGCAGAACCCGAAAACCCAGCATCTCAAGGTCATGCATAAGTCACTGGCAAATGCCCCTATCCCAATTTAAAGATATTGTGGTCTACACTGGGTTTAGCCAATAATCAAAACTATGTGGGGTTTTCGGATGATAACCCGAAAAAAATAAAGTGATTCTGCAGTAAAGTCTGAAAAATTAGTATGATTCGGGGTTTCACTCGATTTTATCAAGTCTTTCCACAATCCAATTTTTTTGGGTTATTTTAATGATAAATAAGGTCAAATTGATTGGAATTTGGTCAAGCTTTTTTTATTTAAACAATCAGAAAAATTCAGATTTTAGTAAATAACTCACATAATGTATGACCATAAGACCCTGAGCTGTTCTGCAATCAGCTGTTCCTGATCTACCACTCCTAGCATCCCCTGACAGCAATTCGTTGTAGGGTATTCTGGTAGTTGTAGGACAGTAACAGGTGGTGAAACACAGACTGCAAAATTCCTGAAGTAAAGCATGTAATAAGATATATGCATAGCTATTGACCTTGCTGACTTCAGAACAATGCAGATACTACAGAACCATAAAGAGGTTTGCGATGTACCTTCACAGGTGGTAGAAGATTCTGAAACACACTTGATTGAAGGGAATAATTGTTTTAGGGTAAATGTTAAAAAATAAGGTTGTTTCAATGCTAAAGTGGAGGCACACTGATATGCCATTCTGTATATTCTTGCAGATAAATAATTATAATAAATATGTTCCACAGTCTTAGTATCTAATATAACTAAACTCTAAAGAAATATGTTTTAAGCTAGACTCTACTTCAACTATATTCACCAAAAGGATCTCCAATTGTTGCTGAACTGCAAGCCCCAGTTACCTTTGCAGACAGTTGTGGAGTATAGATACTTAACTTGTTTGAGTACCAGCAAAAGAGTCATGGGTTTCAGATCCCTGACCTAAAGCTATAAAATAATGTTTGCACCTAATGGGCCATTGAATTGAATGGGCCTTGTGGAACACTATTACATTGTAAATACACGTTTAATTCCATTCATTTTACAGGTATTATTAGCTGTGGGCATATTTATTTTCCATTACATTTGTAGGCATCTGGAAAAGATTAGACTTTATAGTATTCACTCTGTGAAAACTTATGTACTTAACACTGGGTTTTATTTAATGCAACACAAGGCATTTAGTTAAACCTGGTACAATCATTTGTAATCCAGCCCAAGTAATGTACTGATGATGACATTTTAGTGCCTCTTTTTAAACGACTTTATAGAATTTCAATAAATATGCCGTTTTCTTACTTCCCTCCACCAACTAACACTTTTAAATTACAGAACAAAGTGGTATTATTCTTGGACTAATATAAAATAAAACATAGTGCTGTGTGCCACAAACCTAAAATACAATATCATGTTCATCTCAGCTGTGGACCATTCAAATAAACCAGATGTTGCCGCAACAAATTGCTAATTATGCCCAACTTTAATGATGTAATGATAAAAGTTATTTCTTAGTGCCTTCAGAAAAGTCTATGTATAGAATATTTTGTGTCAGAATGTTTTAAGTCACATATATAGAATGGCACTCATCTAATTACAAGATACTATATATATTTAAAGGTATTCTTTATACTGTATTCAGTCCATACCCATGGCAGAGAGGGTAATTGACCACTAAGCACCTGGTCTGACGAGACGGAACACAGGGGTTGAGCACTTCATTATCGTGTGGAATTCTTTATACTGTAGTCATTTATTTATATTTACATTTAAATTTTAATGACATTTTTTTAACATATTTTACAATTTACATGTATTATAGTTTCCTTGGACTCTAATATACACTGCAACTCCTGCACAACATTGCAAGTTAATACAAACAGCCAGCAGCCAGCTCTCCTGAGCTTGAGGGGTCCAGGAGGGGGGCATTGCTAGTACAGAGAGTGCAATTGCACTCTCTTGCACCAGAAAAAACAAATTTCTGGCTTAAAATCTGGAAAGTTACCAGAAATGGCTTTTTGCTGCCCGTGTCTTTTGTGGAGTGACCCTGAATATAAGAATATTTTCTTTCATCAGCAGTGTTACTTATTGCTGCAGTAATAAAATTGTGAGAATAATTGTGTGTGCTATTGCACTTTGCAGCCAGATACTTTATAGCAACCTTATACTTTATATCATATAAAAGCTCTGTCAGGAACTCTCTGGTTTCGAACCAGGGACCTGTTGTGTTCCTGCCACTGTTCCTCCTGCTTGAGACACAGGAGGCAGTGTGGAGGCAGCCTGCCCCTGACAAAATATCTTCTGTGACACTGCCTCAATCTTGCCCCCTGTCCTGCTATGGGCAATAACTTGTTAAAGAGCTATTTAAACCTGCTTCCAAGACTCGCCCTTGCTGGATTATTGGACTTTCTAAGGACTCTTAGCCTCGTGCTGTGATAATCTTGCTCCTGTTTCTGTGACCATGTTCCTGATCTTGTTCCTGATCCTGTTCTTGACCTGGTAACCCTGTTCCTGTCCTGTTCCTATCCTGTCTCTCTGGTATTTGATCTGCAGGTTTTGACCTCGGCCCGTTAACTGATTTTGCAAGTCCTCTGCCTGTCCCGACATTTGGCCTGTTCCTAGCTACAGTTGTCTGATTTCCACCCTTGGTCTGAACTTGGACGTGTTTTTTCTCTCTGCAAGCCCTTCTTTTCATTGTTTCTCTAATAAATATTCATATAACTTGCAGTTCTTGTATGGGTATATTACTTAGCACATAGGCTCCATATAAACCATTATCTATTCCTAACACTCTGGGCAACAGGTGAATTCCACACAAATCTTGCAGCTAGCAGATCAGAGTAACCCTTTCTGATATGTGACCAATGGGTGCACATGACTGAGCACCATCTGAGATATACATTTGCAAATTGACATTGTAACCTTAGAAACAATAGCCTGTTATTGTGATAAGATGAATAATGATGGAAGGGAAGAAATGTGAATATGCCTGGAGAATTAACTTTAATATAATGCATACACGTATACTGTAAGTTTAAGTCACCTTTTATCCATGATATTTTAGCAGCAGTTTTTAATGCTTTAATTTTATTAGGGATTAAAATAATTCACAATCATCCCACTCACTGCCAATTACTAGTACACCAAATTTGCTGCACAAGCAATAGACTGTATATATATCATTTTATTTGTGGTCACACCCTCATTGCACCCCCGCCTAATGATTTTAAAAACAAGTGGTGAGCACAACTTTCCCCTGTTTGTTATAGTTATACAGGAGCAGTGACCAGCTCCATGTTGTAGCTCCCACCCCCTCCAACTATGGTCAGGTGATCCCACTGGTGTCTAATAAAAGGGCAGCCAAGTTTGGGAGTTTTACTTTGAAAGCAGTTAGTAAGTTGCAGGTAAAACGTATTCGTCCCTTTTATAAAATGTATAATTAAACCATAGAATTCTTAATGAATCAGATGAAAATTGAGCATAGGACTGGCCAGATATGGGATGACTTTGACGTAGTTGGCCAGCTTAAATATATTGCAATATATGGACAAACAATCCCTGTTTTGTTTAAAGGGTAAGGCATTTTTCAGTAGCAGTATGCACAAAATGTCGCTGTCTTAAATATATTGATAATGGGTTGAGTGCAGAGGAATCTTGTATTTGTCTATATGTTTTTTGTGGTCACACCCTCATTGCACCCCCGCCTAATGATTTTAAAAACTAGTGGTGAGCACAACTTTCCCCTGTTTGTTACTGTATATATATCAGTCAGCACTCTGATTTGGTGTGTTTATCTGCATACTGCTTGTTAAATGTACTGGATACTGTATCTGTATATAGAGGGCACCATGGTTAAACTACCTTAATGCTAGATTGTTATTGTACTTTTTTTTAACTGTCCAGCAACCACTTTTGATTTTTCTGAAGAATGTGACCTGACTGAATGCGGATGTTTGTACAAAAGATGGATACCATTTTGTGTTTGATGCAACTCCAAGGATCTCAAGAGTTAAGCTATTGTAAGGGATGTAGTGCAGTAGGGCTGATTTGCATAAACCTGGTTAAATATTTTTTGCTCCTTTAACCAGAGCTGGATTTTTTTTCTGTCACAAAACTTGACTTAAACAGTAGAATGTTTGATTACAGTGAAATATAAACTAAAACTACACAATAATTGCCATATTTAATATGACAGCAATGTACTGTACTGATAAATTGTTAGCAAACATCATTCTTATTGGTGAATTCTTTTGCATCTGTAATTCAGTTTTTAGTCATCATCAGTTTCAACTTCAACAGTTTTATTGACAATTTACATTTCTTTCATTTAAAACAATAGGCAAAATCAGTCCTATTCACTGAACTTGTTAACAATGAGGTGAAATGTCCCTTTAAGGGCCAATGTCTGTTTTTAAATCAGACGTGTGGCTTTTTATGAGTAAGCCCAAAAGCTTTGGATATCCGTCATCTTGTCCGTTGGATACAATGGAAATTTTTTATAGGGTGAATTTGAAGGGGAACATATCCAGAATGGTTGAAGGAAAGCTCATAATTGGAATGTGTATGGTCACCTTTAGACAAAGAAAGAAGAAATAAGCACAGGGGTAAGGAGTATCATAGCTCTGTCACCAAAATGCCCCAAAGCGCCCCTGCCCCTATAACATCAGCAATGTTTGTTCTGAATGCTGATACCAGAGAATAGCAGACAGAAGTTTCTAAAATTAGAATAGAGGAGAACAAAAGTGGATGCTTTGTCTGCATCACTATATTCGTTTGCACGTACCAGAAACCCTAAATAGCCTTCTGATGACTACAGCCTGGATATCACAAAAAAAAATTTATAACAGGATAGCTTTCAGAAATCACTTAGGGGCAAATTCACTAAGCCGCGAAGCGCCGAAACGCTAGCGTTAATACGCTAGCGTTTGGCATTTTCGCTACTGCGCAAATTCACTAACGAACGCTGGCGTAGTTTCTCTAGTGTTACTTCACAACCTTACGCCAGGCGAATTTTCGCTAGCGACGAAACTACGCAAATTCACTAACTTGCGCAGTGAACTGAACGCTACCTTTTACGCTAGACTTCCTTCGCCACCTCAGACCTGGCGAAGCGCAATAGAGTAGATAGGGATTGTTTAAAAAAAAGTCAATTTTTTTTCTAAGTCCCAAAAAAACGCTGGCGTGTTTTCTACATGATGGCTGATAGGCTGAAAAAGATCGAACATTTTTTGGGGCTCCCCTTCCTCCCCCCTACATTTCCTGACTCATGGCAACTTACCTAGACAGTGGGCACATGTGTAGGGCAAAATAAAATTTTTATTTGCTGATTTGAAGGTTTTCTAGGCATTTGTAGTGCAGATATGTGTTCCTCCATTGAAATTTGAATTTCGCGCCATATGCAAATTAGCCTTCGCTAGCGTAACTTCGCTTTATATAGCGAATCAACGCTAGCGCAACTTCGCAACCTTACGCTACCCCTGAGCGCAACTTTGGATTTTAGTGAATTTGCGGAGCGCTGGCGAAACTACGCCTGGCGAAGTGCGGCGAAGTTGCGCCTGGCGCAACTTCGCATCTTAGTGAATTTGCCCCTTAAAGTTTAAACTTACAAATGTAAAAAAAAATTAAAAAAAGATCATTCTGCCAACAGTTTAAAAAAATATGTTAAGGTCTTTATGTTGGAAAAGGAAGCCGACAATGCCCCTTTCTGATGGGTAAATGAAGGAATTTTTATATTCTCCCTGTTCATTAATAAAATATTGGCTATTAACGTAGCTAACCTCCCTTCTCAGGAAACGAGTTCAAAGCAAAGTTCCTGAGTGTGTAGAGCCAAAGCCAGAGGTGGTGTAATCTGAACACTATGAAAATGAAAAGAGCCTCTGTGTACAGGTGATATAAAAGTTCAGTCTTATTTTTTGATCCGTCAAAAGGCCCTTTAGGCATCAGTCCAAAACTAACCTGGCAGCAGTCACCCTGTATTGAAAGTCTCTTGCAGCGGCAAAGCTCTTCAAGTTCTGAATGAATAACACCTTGGTTCCATAATGCCCTCTATTGGCCTTTGCTTTTACCTGCACTTAACCTGCATTCATATTGTAATTTGATATATCAATAAATGTCAAGACATGTTCGGGTACGGGTTCCAAAAAATGGACCTGAGCAGGACTCTACTTTTTAGCTAACTTTGGTTAGCGTTGCGCTTGCGGGGGGCATTTTTGAAAAAAAAAACTACCAGAATGCGGGCTCTCTTTGGTTGGGGACAACATTTTTACTCAACAGGTGCCCTTTAAGGTAATTGGTATACTTTTTACCTAGAGCATTATGGGGTATATTTATCAAAGAGTGAAGTTAGAGATGGCCACAGTCCGCTACAGTAAAGTTCCACCACTCTCCATTCATTTCTATGGGATTTTTATCAATGTATTATCAAGGGGTGAAAGTGAAAGTTCATCGTTTGATAAATACACATTTCAAAATCCCATAGAAATGAATGGAGAATGGCGGAATTTCACTCTAGAAGACTGTGGTGATCTCTAACTTCACTCTTTGATTAATATACCCCTATGAGTTAATAAGGAAGTAGATGTTGGTTTCAAACAACAAGGTTACGACATATTGAGCTTACGGCATATTGTGTTTTACCTTACTAATACCAGGGTTTAAAAAGTCTAAATGTGCCCCCTATTGCATCCTATGTGAATCATATGAAAACACCACTATAGGTGTGTTATTAACCTAAAAGGGGAACTCCACAAAAACATAACATAAGCTTTTTGAAAAGTAAAAATTTCAAACAACTTTGCAATATACATCAATTAAAAAATATGCTGACTTCTCATGATTTTTAATGGTTTCTTACAGTTCCCTAAGCCTAGCCCCCTGCTATCCTGCTGATCTTTCTGACTACATTGCTGAGCTGGCTGACTACTGTTACTTTGTATCAGCAGCCAACTGTCCTCAGCCTGCATACTCCAAATTTCACAATTCCCTGTACAAGAGATTTTAATTAGGAAAGGAGCATCACAGTGCAATGCATTGTGGGTTATGTAGTTTCTGCATGCTATCTATAAGCTGTGGAGAAGTTGTTACACTTTGTAACATCAGTGTTTCAGTCCCTCCTTCCCTGGATTTCAGCATAGAAAATTGTATTTATTCATACTTTTTGAAGAAGCAGGTATCTGTGATTGGTATATTAGGGGTATCTGTGTTATGTGGGCCTATCAAATTTTGGTTTGGAACCTGAGATCCCTTTAAATTAACAAACAAACAAACATGTGAAAAAAGTTCAAGAACAACACTGTAAGTGCACATCACTTGTAATCAATTACTGATGTTTTTTTCACATTGTTCAGGGTCTATAATCCCAATTTCCAGAAATGATAACAATAAATTATGTATTTACATTTGACTTCTGCAATGAGTGTTTCTCATTGCAGGTATGTTAGGGATGGAACACAGGTCAAGCATAAGTAACATTTTTCCATCTCAATTTACTGGAGTATTACTTCAGCAACTAGGCACCTGCTGCCTCAGTTACAATTCTGAGAAATATTTTTCCATGATGCAAAGACCCTCTCAGCACTTTTTCTCAAGGTCTTTTTTTATCTTAATATAGTCATGAAACCTGAAGTGTTATATGAACTAGCTGCTGCAAAGGCAACAGTAGTAGAATTCTAACCTTGAACTATATTCTGTGCTGAATTTGTGATGTTGTTTTTCTCTCTAATTGGACCGGTTTCTAATTGGAAAACCACAGGGGTCTGTCCTATGACCTTTGCTTTTTGAACCAGGCATTGTAAGTACTGCCTCTGTTTCTGCAGATCATACTAAATTATACAGAACATTTAAGTTTTTAGTTTTATCTTTTTAGAATCCTGCACTTTGAATATACAGTGCAGTTTTGGGCTCCGGTCCTGAAGAAGGATATTATATTATATTATTGAGCTAAATAGAGTGCAGAGATGTGCAATTAAAAAGCATATTATTGAGCTAAATAGAGTGCAGAGATGTGCAATTAAAAAAAAAAAATTAATTTTAAAGTATGAGGAAAGACTGTCAAGGTCCGGTTGTTTTATTTAAATATATCTTAATTTAAACAATAGGCAGAAATTATGTTCAGCACAAGCTCTATACACTGAGCTTATTATTATTGAAAAAGGATGCACAATCTTTTTACACAAAGCAGAAAATGTGCCAACTTTATAAAATGTAAGCAAACAATGCTTTCTTCAAAAACCATTCTAATTTATTAAACATGACTGCATTAATTAAAATTACATTTTACTATAAATGTCACAAATATAAAGTTTATAGGTTGATGCTAGGGTCACTTTAATTTACCCCAGTCACCCTCTCTTCAGCTCACATGTCCTCTGTCTATCTCCTTGTGGCTCCTCCTTACCCATTCAGAGCTTAATTACTACAAAGCCACATAATAAGATTCAGGTTAAGCAGTCTTATTTCCTGCTTGCTCAGTTAGATTACAAGAAAGTAATGGCAATCATTTAAGGAGCTGTGGTATTTGTTTCTTGCTAATATGACTTGGCATCCCACTAAACTCTGCCTTTGCATGCCACATAACAGGAGTACATTGTAGGAAACCTTGGCATAGTTACAAGACCTGAGATAAATTTGTCAGACTGGTAAAGATAATAGGTGCACCTTTATCACTACATATGAACCTGGAGCCCATGAAATTAAAACAAATATCTCCAAGCATTGGAGTATTCTCGAATCGGATAAACTGCTGAATGGTAATATTTAAAAAAAAAAACTGAATTAGTGTTTAGGAGAGCAAAAAAATTAAGGCAGCAGCTGGGTCATAGTTATATCCCAGCCAAGTTGAACCAAAAAAAGAGAAAAATTCATGGAAAGGTTTTTTTCTCTGTGCACTCTACAAAGCATGCAAGTATGCAATGAAAAGAAAATTATTTATAGCAAATGCAGTACACATGGAATATAACATCGAATGCTGTATAAAGTGCACATCATAAAATGACATTTATTGCCTAGACCCTAGAATGTCCTTGTGGACTTCAGTACATAGGGAAAACAAACAGGCAGTTAAGGGAGCAAATAAATAAAACATGTAAGAAATATTAAAGCTGGAATACTGAGCCATAGTGTGTCCAAGCATCTTATAGAACATGGATTAAAATTTTGGGGTATTGAAATTGTTGGAAAAAATTGGAGAAGGGGGACACTGCAAAGGGAAAGTAAATGGATATATGACATGCAGACTTTTATTCCCCTGGGTTTGAAGATTAGGGGTCCGTTTACTAAAGTGCGGTAAATCTGACTTTAAGTTTCCGCATGTTATCGCTGAGAATATTTTTACGCCAGAATATTCGCAGCGACTACGTTTACTAAACAGCGATACGCTCAGAAGTCATTGCGATCACTTGCGGTAACTACGTTAAGGAACCAGCTTACGTTAGCGCTAATTTTAGCGAGTTGCGAATTTTCTGGCGAAAAATTTAGTTTTTGCGAATATTTATGCTATAAAAGAGTCTTGTTTTATGGCGGTTATTATGGTAATTTTTACTGTGACATTTATGGCCAGAAATGCACCTTCAGAACTCATAAACTTTATTGACTGATGATTATACCATCCAACAACATCACCAGAGTAACACCAATCAAACATGCCTGCATCATATAAACCCTTCTGCCAATAGAATCATAGGAACAAGAAATGATACCAGTCAATCTCTTTGCTTCATAGAAATGCACAGTTTAATGTAGCCAATCACAATGAAACCAAAAAAGTGTAGAGGCTGACGAATCCTTGGACTGTGATGCCCGCTGCCAATAATACACCTCTGAGCTGAAACTGCTGCTGTTGCAACAGATAGAAGCAGAAGCCAAAACATCCTGTCAGCAATAGCTACCGATCTCTCTCTCCTGTCAGCAAAGAATGATGGGTAAAAAAAAAACAGTATTATGGGATATTTCCTGCCCGGTAAATCTGACTTTAAGTTTCCACATGTTATCGCTGAGAATATTTTTACGCCAGAATATTCGCAGCGACTACGTTTACTAAACAGCGATACGCTCAGAAGTCATTGCGATCACTTGCGGTAACTACGTTAAGGAACCAGCTTACGTTAGCGGTAATTTTAGCGAGTTGCGAATTTTCTGGCGAAAAATTTAGTTTTTGCGAATATTTATGCTATAAAAGAGTCTTGTTTTATGGCGGTTATTATGGTAATTTTTACTGTGACATTTATGGCCAGAAATGCACCTTCAGAACTCATAAACTTTATTGACTGATGATTATACCATCCAACAACATCACCAGAGTAACACCAATCAAACATGTCTGCATCATATAAACCCTTCTGCCAATAGAATCATAGGAACAAGAAATGATACCAGTCAATCTCTTTGCTTCATAGAAATGCACAGTTTAATGTAGCCAATCACAATGAAACCAAAAAAGTGTAGAGGCTGACGAATCCTTGGACTGTGATGCCCGCTGCCAATAATACACCTCTGAGCTGAAACTGCTGCTGTTGCAACAGATAGAAGCAGAAGCCAAAACATCCTGTCAGCAATAGCTACAGATCTCTCTCTCCTGTCAGCAAAGAATGATGGGTAAAAAAAAAACAGTATTATGGGATATTTCCTGCCCCTTGAGAATTTTCTGGCGAAAAAAATACTTTTACGCCACTACATAGGTGGCGGTAAAAGTTTGCGAATATTCTGGCATTAATTTTGTCTTTAGCACATTTCGCTGTTTAGTAAACCATGCGTTAATGTGTACGTAGCGTTATTTTCAGCGAAAGCGATAACTGGCGAACAATTATTCTTGTGCATGAAAATTCGCAAATTTATATTTACCGCAGGTTAGTAAACTGGCGATAACATATTTGGCGAAAATTCTGTCTATATATTGTGCGAATATTTTTAACGCACTTTAGTAAACGGACCCCTTAATTTGAGAGCTTTTTATAGGACTTTTTAGAATGAGTTTAGGACTGCTATACTATTATATTTGTATAAGGTATTTTAGGTATGTATTTATTTATGTATTTATTAATTGATTGAAAGTGAACCTGCACTATAAAGGCACATTTGAAAAAGTACTTTTGCAGTATAAACAGCCTTTTTATCCTGGTGCCCATATGGACATTATGGGGGAGGAGTTACAAGAGCATTGAATGGACTTGCAAAATAAATGTGAAGTGTAACCATGGCAATGCAGGCAATATAAGGAAACTATCAGGGAAAGGAAATCCACCTATGAAGAAACTGTCCTCAGCAAATGCGTCAGGTGTGAGATTACTTCCGGTCGCAGCAGTGAGTGGATGCACAGGTGGAACACATGCGAGAGGGAGATGCAGGCAGTATCCATCTCTTTGTATTGCAAGGTTCACCTCCACTGCACTATAACACTGGAGAAAGTTATTGTTTGATATGTGTTCAGACGTGTAACTTTAGCTTTAAAACCTTTTTTAAAAATTACACTATGGTAGCTGCACATTGCTTTAATTCATTCTACCTTTTGAAGAAAGCACTATAAGCACCTGGTTTTATTTATTTAAAATGTTATTTTGGAGATAGCACTTTGTAAAAATTACTATAGCACTTTAGAACACATAAGAAAAATCTGTACATAGACTTTCGATAGTTCAAGACACACATATATTTGTGTTGCAACACCTTGGTGATTGCACTGAATATAACCGATACGTTATGTTATTTACAATAATCTGCAGGAGGCATGCAACTAGAGTTAGTACTTATCAGTTATAGGTTTGCCAGTTCTGTTAAAGGGAGGCAGTTATCAGTCAGAGGATGAGAACTGTTAGGTAGCTCCAGATGTCATAAATGGGGTATTTAAATGCCTTTTGTGCTTGCTGTAAACTTAAAAACATTTTGAATTCTTACGACAAAGTAACTATGGGGCATGTTTACTAACATTGGAGATACATATCTACAGAGATTTCTGGAGATGTTGCCCATGACAACCAATCAGCAATTAGATTTAGTTAGAAAACAAAAGCAAAGATCTGATTGGTTGCTATGGGCAACATCTCCAGAAATCTCTCCAGATATTTATATCCAATGTTATTAAACATGCCCTTATATGTCGGAGTCAAAACAGAACCACTATAATTTGCAGTCCAGTGTTATTTTCCAACCTTTATTATAAGCATAAATGGGGAAGCTGATGTATCCGGCTTGTGCAAGTTTTGTTACAGGTTTTTTTTTTCCGTATTCACATTTTTTCCCTTGACCTTGGAATAAAGTAGTAAAAGCAAGTAAAAGATGCACATGCTAAACTGACAGGCCTACTTGTAAAAACTATATATCATATGCTTGTTATTTTTTTTGTAATAATGGTCAGCACTGAAAAAAAAAACAATTGTTTTTAAATCTATGAATCTTTTGCATTGTCATTTAGCAATCAACATAACATTTCAAAGATTTTACTGATGCTCATTC
Organism: Xenopus laevis; assembly: GCF_017654675.1. Lineage (NCBI taxonomy): Eukaryota > Metazoa > Chordata > Amphibia > Anura > Pipidae > Xenopus > Xenopus laevis. The sequence goes on along the minus strand of NC_054381.1, from coordinate 90,708,757 downwards.
TTTTTTTTTTTTTCAATATTTCTTGCAATTACAATATTAAACTTAATTACATATGGCAAATTTTTATACAATGTAAACAATAACAAATATATCTTAGGCCAGAATGTGGCCGAAACCAAAAACAGAAAAAGAGAAATAAAAGTAAAAGAAGAGGTATGAAAAATAATATCTTCATATGACTTTTTAAATTATTTATAGATGAATTTAACATTAATCCGATTAATTCTTTTAAGGTAAAAGCATTCCATAATGCCCATTTTTTCGTATATTTGTGTAATGTGTTTTTATTTCTAGCTTCATACTATTCTAATTTTTCTGTTATGTGTATAAAATTTAAAGCACTATATTTACAGATAAATGATGAATGCCCGCTGTAAGCCATGGTTGTGGACTAAAATTTTGTATAATATCCATAAAAGCTACTAATGGGAAATTAGATAAAAGCCATATTTATTAAAATCTGCATGCTTAATACTATCCCACACTTGAGTTGATGCCTGGGTAGTTGGGATTAATGCGTATGAGGTTAGCCGTAGTTTAGGTGGTATACAAAGTATCTTTGTTAACTGGCAGAAAAAACTGGAAGTAGTTCTTTCTTCTCGGCTAACCCATTGGGGTTGATTATCATTATTGAAAATCCATTGTATAATGGACAGATTTGTAATATTTTTTAAAGACCAAGTCCTTCCTGTGATTTACTTTTAGAGAGTATATTGGTGGCAATCCTCGCTTTTGATTTGTTCCAAACAAATTTCAATATTGCTTTACGTAACAACAAGAAAAACTTATTTGGAAGAACTATAGGAATCGTCCGAAACATATAAAGGGGCACATTCACTAAAATGCGAAGCGGCTAACGCTAGCGCTAATTCGATGGCGTGACTTCATTTTGTTACTTCGCCGATTTACTAACGGGTGCTGGCGTAAATTCGCTAGCGAAGCAGGAATACCAGGAATCGTCCGAAACATATAAAGGGGCACATTCACTAAAATGCGAAGCGGCTAACGCTAGCGCTAATTCGATGGCGTGACTTCATTTTGTTACTTCGCCGATTTACTAACGGGTGCTGGCGTATTGCTACTCTAGCGCTACTTCGCACCCTTACGCCAGGTGAAGGGGCGTAACTACGCTAATTCACTAAATTGCGCATTTTTACTGAACGTTTTACTTGCGCCAGACTTGCCTTCGCCACCTCAGACCAGGCGAAGTGCAATAGAGTAGATTTAAAAAACGTCCCAAAAAAAAAAAAAAAACTTAAAAAAAGTCCCAAAAAATGCTGGTGTCTTTTACTTTTTTAAGGGTGATAGACTGAAAAAGATTGTACATTTTTTGGGGGTACCCTCCTTCCCCCATACATTTCCTAACATATGGCACCTAAACTATACAGTTGGCACATGTATAGAGCAAAATAACAACTCTATTTTATTTTATAAAGCTTTTCCAGGCTTTTGTACTGTAATGTATTTGCTGCTACATATACGTCCATTGTATTTAACTTGGCGCCGTATGCAAATTAGGCATCGCAAGTGTAACTTCGCTACGAATTAAGGCTAGCGCAACTTTGCTACCTTTAGCCTCCCTGAGTGCAACCTAGGATTTTAGTGAATTCTCGGCGCCCTGTCAAAACTTCGCCTGCCGAAGTGTGGCGAAGCCAGTGCTGGCGTAACTTCAGAGGTAAGTAAATTTGCCAAAAGTATCTTTGGAAGCAACATAGTTTTTATGGAAGCCATTCTTCCTATCCAAGATAAATCTTTTGTTAGCCAGTTTTTAATAAATAAGTCCCATTTCGCCAACATTAGGGGGGAAATTTACATTATACAGAGATTTTTAGTCCCAATTTTTATGCCTAAATAAGAGATAAATGACATCTGCCAAGAAAATCTGAAAGAGGATTTTAAATCAGTATCGTATCGTATCGTATTTTGAAAAATCCATATTGGTAATGCTTCTGATTTGGATTGATTTACTTTATAATAAGATATACTGTAAAAGTAATTAAGGGGCACATTTACTTAGTTCGAGTGAAGGAATAGAATAAAAAAACCTTCGAATTTCGAATGTTCTTTTTGGCTACTTCGACCATCGAATTGGCTACTTCGACCTTCGACTACGACTTTGAATCGAACGATTCAAACTAAAAATCGTTCGACTATTCGACCATTCGATAGTCGAAGAACTGTCTCTTTAAAAAAAACTTCGACCCCCTACTTCACCACCTAAAACCTACCGTGGTGCAATGTTAGCCATTGGTGAAGGTCCCCATAGGCTTTCTAAGAATCTTCTGGTCGAAGAAAAATCATTTGATCGATGGATTAAAATCCTTCAAATCGTTCGAATTGAAGGATTTAATCGTTCGATCAAACGATTTTTCGTTTGATTGTTCGATCGAACGAATTGTGGTAAATCCTTCGACTTCGATATTCGAAGCCGAAGGATTTAACTTCGACAGTCGAATATCGATGGTTAATTAACCCTCGTTATTCGACCCTAGGTAAATGTGCCCCCATGTGTTTGTATTTTTGCCAGTAAAGAAAAGGTAGGTTTAGTGAGAGATAATATCACATCATCTGCAATAATGATAACTTAGATGTTATGGGTACAATAGTATATCCATGTATTAGGGGATGTCTTCTTATTGTTTCTGCTAAGGGTTCCATGAGTAGGACAAAAATTAAAGGGGACAGAGGACAGCCCTGACGAGTACCATTTGTCAGTGGGGAAAAAAGGTGAAGTCTGTCCATTAACAACTGTCCTAGCTACTGGAGCTTTATATAGAGACATTATGTTGTCTAGAATAGGTCCGATTAAGCCAAATTTCTCTAGCGTTTGTTTTAAATATAACCAAGATACCCCATCAAAAGCCAATTTTCAGCATCCAATGCTAATAATACACTTTGAATTTTATTTTGGAAAGCGTGTATATCGATATTAATAATTTTCCTCGCATTATCAGGAGCTTGTCTAGAAGGAATAAATCCTGCTTTATCATTAGAAATTAGATATTTTAATAGAGGATTTATACGATTAGCTAAAATTTTCACATAAAGCTTAAGATCTGAATTTAATAGAGATATGGGACGGTAAGTCTAGGAGACTGGTATAACTGTATTGAATTAAATAGGTTAATCTTGGAGCTAATGGTATTGCTAATATTCTATAGAAATCATTTGAAAAACTGTCTGGGGCTGGAGCTTTATTGAGTTTAAGCCCTTTGGATATTAACACCACTTCTTCTACAGTGATTGGACGGTTTAAAGATCTTAATTGTTCTTCCTTTAACACTGGCAAATGAACTATTAGCCACAAAGACTCAATGTTAGGTAATTCGGGTTGTATAGTGTCTTTATCTTCCTGTAGATTAGAAAGCTTAGCATAACATTTTGCAAACTCCTGGGCTATATGTTTTGGATTTGTAAGAACAGCACCATCTAGAGTTTTTATATTCAGAATTCTATGTTTGCTTTTTCCTCCCTTTATTATCTTCAGAATAGTACAATTGTTTCGTAAGCATAATTTGGTATGCCATTTTTTCCATATTCAAACCATTAATTTCACCTTTTAATGTGTGGACCTTTTGGGACCAGGCTGCAGTCTGATTTATTTTATGTTGTCTTTTTCTCTTCAGAAGCAATGGAAATCAAATGCCCTCTTATATATGCTTTATAAGTGCACCATAAAAGATCTTGTGCTATTAAAGGAGATTCATTAATCTCAAAAAAGTCCTTAGTAAGTGCTGCTCCAGCAGAATTCTGCACTGAAATCAATTTCTCAAAAGAGCAAACAGATTTTTTTTATATTCAATTTTAAAATCTGACATGGGGCTAGACATTTTGTCAATTTCCCAGCTGCCCCATGTCATGTGACTTGTGCCTGCACTTTAGGAGAGAAATGCTTTCTGGCAGGCTGCTGTTTTTCCTTCTCAAAAAAAGCTGTTTGCTCTTTTCAGAAATAGATTTCAGTGCAGAATTCTGCTGGAGTAGCTGATGCGTTTTGAAAAAAAATGTTTTCCGATGACAGAATCCCTTTAATTTCCATGAGGAAAAGGTTGAGGGAACACACTGCACATTTGGAAAACATCCGACTGGTGCTCATTCTTTTAATGATAAGTCAAAGCTGGAGAACACTTTCTGCTAAAAAAGCTAGTGGGGGAAAGATAAATGAGCAAAATGAAAAACAAAACTTCATCTTACCAGGAAAAGATGTGGTAGAATAGCATGTACTGGAAAAATGCCAGGAAAAGATTATTAAATGCGGTAGAATAGCAACTACTGGCAAAATACCAGGAAATTTCCAGGAATCCCAATTTAAACTTTAATAAACCTGCATTTAAATGAGGGGGTATTTTATTTATCATTATTTATGAATTATTCCATTGTTCATATAGCACCAACACATTTATGCAAAGCTTATTAGAGATTGTTTAACATTTACTTCAGTTCCTGTCTCAGTGGAGCTTACAATCTAATATCCCTATCATATTTACCTAACACAGAACAATTTCATCTGGAGTCAGTTAACCTGCCTATATGTTTTTTGAGTACCTGTAAAACCCGTAATGACATTTATATAACATATAAAATTCTTGCAGATCATGTTCAGGTTAGAATTGACTAAGGATGCCAGTGCTGTTAGACAGATGTGTCGAACTACTGTTTTCAGAGACTTTAGACTTTAGACTTTAGTTTTTATGTTCTAACATGAAGCATGGTTTTTGCATCCGAGCCACGTTTTGTTAAATTGCCAAAAGGAGAATTTTTTTTGAAACAAGAGCTTAACATATTACAGGTATAGGATCAGTTATCAGGAAACTCGTTTTCCAGAAATCTCCAAATTACAGGAAGTTCATCTCCCATATACTCCATCTTAATCAAATAATTTAAAAAATTATAGCATTTTGACATTTTCTCTGTAATAATAAAGCACTACCTTGTACTTGATCCCAACTAAGAAAACAATCCTTTTGGGTAAGTATGAAGATCCAAAATATGGAAAAATACCCTTATCTGGAAATCCCCAGGTACCTAACATTCTTGTGTCCTAGAAAATGTGCACACAAGGCACTGAAGGAACAATTTTGTGTATTAAAAAAAGATAAGAGCTAAGAAGGGTAGTACTGCCACAAATTTATTAAGGGCCTCCTTAACCTGAGCCAACCAGTGCCATAAAAACATTCGGCATATATTTCTTTTGACAAAGGTTCAGTTACAATAAAAATTACTGTAACAAAAGAAATGAAATGGTTGGATGTTCATACATAGCAGAGCTCTCAAACTAGGAGTTGTTTTGGTAATTGTGGCATGCACCAGCGCAGAGCCTCACAAACCATTCCGCTGATGTCACTGAAGTAGCCTGCACTTGCGCACATTGTATTTTTGCCTGCAATCATGCAAGATTATCAAAAATCGTGGGGAATGCATGTGACGGGAGGCCGGGGGACACATCTGGTAACTCCCGATAAAATAGGGGGAGTTGTCTATAGCAATATAGCAATTCTGAGGCCCCCTCAAAGACTGTAAGCACTCACAACCAAGGCCATCTCTGCCTTGTGTTCTGTCTTTCTTCATTTCTACAAGATAGATATACAAGATAGATGTCTAATTTATTTACTAGAAACCTATCCATTTGAAAACTATTTTCAATAACTACTATTAATCCTTTTCTCCTGTCAAAAAAATGTATGTACTTAATTACTGAACAATAGCTAAAAAGTATTACAAATTCATTATCAGTGCAGTTTGCAGGCTTGTGTACTTGTTTACAAGATTATAGTGAGCTGTTGCATTTAATTGACAATGAACTCTGTCATCATGCACTAGAACAAACAGGTAGAATTTATCAAAAAATTGTAAATATTACTACCTCTGCTTCTCCAGAGTCTGATGCATTTCTGTCTCTCTTCAAGCTCAGCACATTCCACAAGAGACGCCAGATTACTGAGGATAAAATATACAGGCTGTCTGCAATCCACAAAACCCGAGCTTTAAATGGCAGATCCATTCCTACTGTAGTATTTGGTCTCACGGTATATTAAAAAAAGCAGCTTTTTACTCGACTACCCTCTCCAGCTGAGCATTAAACTAGGCTGCCGGAGAAGGCATGGTAACGGTGCAGGTTGGATCTAGTGTCAGAGATCAACAAATTCTGTGTACCTAAAAGGGTATAATATGACATCTAGTTGATAAGTGTGAAGCAGATGGAAAGGGTAAGGAGGAAAGTTAAGTGAAGCAATGCTTGACAGATATTTACTCTGACACTCTAGCACTTGTCCGCTGTACAGGAACTCCAAGCACCATCAGCAGTAGGAGAATGTGTCTAGCATATGATCCCAGTCAAGAGCACAGACTTTGCAAAGTTCCTTCTTAGTGTAACTGTTGGAAGGCATACCAGGACGGGATAGTAAATCTCTGATGCCAAGGTTAAATTGTCTAACCAAGCAAATGTTTATATAGAGGCAAAGCAGTCAATAAATATTTGTCATATTTAGTAGTCTGCTTTAATGCACAGTAATGTGTAAAGTGTTACCTCTAAGCAAACTCTATTCTACTTAATGTGCAGCTCCTACGCATTCTGTGGTTTCATATGTCATCTATAATTATAATACAGTAGAGTATATTTTTAGTAGCTGAGCAAGCCAAAAGTCCTTGATTAAAACCATATGACTGATTCTGAATTATAATAATGTGAATTTTAAGGTCACATTTGAACTGGGACATTTATGCTAGAGAAGCGCTAGACATTATATAGTATATTTACTAGGTTAGACAAATTAAAGTATTAGACACAGTAGAAAATACATGGTAATACATGCACAGTTTTTACCTAAAGTAAAGTTTGCCTTAAGAGCAGCAAGATTGTTCTACAACTGCCCATCCAGAAGACTCCAGAATTGCATGTAAGCAATGAATGCAGTGAGAAACAGTGATGTGAACTTACGGCATGAACACATAAGAGCATACAATCACTATTATGAGTACACTCCTTGAATATACGTTGGAACATGTAAATGTACTAAAAATCTCTAATGCACGTGGACATTACAGGAAGCAACTGAGGGCAGAAGGTACAGGTACGGTGGTATAGCCCTTTTACAATGTTTTAGAGATATTGAACGGAAGTTTTAAAATGTTTGAATTACAATCAATTTAGGTTTATTTATATTGGATGGAAAACTGAAAGAGTGAGTGTTAAAATATTAAAATGTGTTAACTAAAGATTTGCTTCGTCATTTGAATGAGGTAAAAATCACAGGAGATGAGCTAACTGTATGTACAACAGATGTCTGTACACATCAACACCATAAAGTGAGGGATGCAGTATATTGAAGAGGCCATATTGGACACTAATATACCTAACTCTATGCTTTACTTCCTTGTGGACTGCCTTGAAATCGTACTGTGCAAAAATGATTTTTGGATTGGTGAAGATTTCTATTAGCAAAGGCAAGTGACCTCAATGGGTGCAGCGGTCGCTCCATCATACACCAACATATTTGTTAACCGTCTAGAACAAGAGATCTTCCTCTTGCACACTAAATATTTTTATTTTGTGGATGGCATACTAATATTATGGGCATGAACAGATACAGAAATGCTACAAAAAGCAAACAGTTACCATCCCACAGTAAAATTTACTATGACACATACAAGCAGTCCATGGAACATTTGCATTTGAATATTCCATTGAATATTGTGTTTCCTTACAAGGAAATATAATTGTGACTGATCTTTTTAGGAAGCCCACAGATAGGAATAATCTCCTCCACAAATTCAGTTTTCATAATTTTACAGGTTGCAATGGTAATCCCTAACACAACCTTTATAACACAATAGTGCATGAGTTAACACGTAGGTTCATAGAGAAAGATTACAATAAAAAAGAGCTAGAGAAAATACAGAAAGATGAAAAGGTGTATAGGGTAGAATAACTGAAACTTAAAAAAAAAGTAGACAAGTCACTAAGGATACCATTGCTCAATAAATATGACAGAAGTAGAAAAATATCAAACGGGTGGTTAGAAGGTTCTGGTCCATCATCCATCGAGACAGGGAATATGGGAAACTATTTACAGATACACCAATGTTTGTGTACAAAAGGTATGGCTAAAGAGACAGAGTATGCAAGTCTTATTTAAAGGAACAAAAGAGTACAAGGTTTCTAAGGACACTTAAAATTGGCACATTCCCCTGCCTTAATTGTATAGTGTGTAATTTTATTCCCAAAGATGAGCATATCACCCATCTGTGTTCTGGCAAGAACATTCCTTTAAAAATGTATGCAGCGTGTGACACCAATTATGTAGAATACCGTCTGGCCAGTGTAGCCAGGTATATGTGTGTGAGAATACACACTGTAAAAGAAATCATAATGATATTAGAAACTTTATTGCAGTTAAAACAAGCTTTGATCATTTCAAAGAAAATAAACACACAGTATCACAACTCGCATGGCAAGTGATTTATATAGTAGAACCCTTTAAAAGGGGGTGATAGATAACAGGTTCTTTTATAAAGAGAGGCATGGTGGATAAAAAACTGGATAGTATGTACCCAAAAGGAATAAATTAAATTGATTGTTGATTGGTTAATTGATACTTAACTACATGTATTTTCTCTTTTCAGATAATCTAATATGATTAAGAGTGGAAATCAATGTATATATATATATACACCAAGGAGGTTATTTATCAAAGGTCAAATTTTACAGCTCGAATGGTTTCTTATTAAAGAAAAAACTCGAATGGAAAAAAAGTTGAATCTGCAAGTTCGGGTTTAACAACTAATTTTCGGCAAAAGAAAAACTCAAATCACTGCAATCGCTCAAGTTTTCGGGGCAAAACCCTCTGGAAAAAATTGGAACATCATAAAGGCTATTAACATCTTCAAATGGTTCAAGGGACCTCTTTATTAAAGGGACCTCTTGACTCCAACACGACCTCGACAGGTTTTAGATGGTGTATTTTCAGATTCAAGCTTTTTCCATGGTCGGGGTATAATAAATCTTGGAAAATTAAATTTGTTTTACCGGAAAAAAAATAGATTTTTGACCAAAAAAATAACCATGAAAACTCGAATTTCATGGAAAACATAACTTGATCCTTAATAAACCTGCCCCCAAATTTGCCCCCAAATGTGTAATGTTAAAAGGGTATATATGTTGTAATATGCGACAGACTTAGGGGCATATTTATCAAGGGTCGAAGTTAAAAAAACTTCGAACTTTGAATTCAAAAAGACCAACCGAATAGAGGTTGAAGGTTTTTGGGGGTCGAAGTGGTCCGTATTCAAATTGTACGATCGAAGGAATAGCGCCTTCGATCTACTTCGATTCAAATTTTGCCCCAAAAACTTCAATCTCTCAGACTTCACCAATTGCCTCCATATGAAACAGCACTTCGGCAGCTTTTAGGTGGGGAATGCTCGAAGTCGAAGTTTTAAAGAGACAGTACATGATAAATTTCGATATTCGAATTTCGAAAAGTTTTTTTCAACTTCGAATCGAAGTTAGACCATTCCCTAGACGAAGTACCCAAAAATTACTTCGAAATTCAAAGTTTTTTACTTCGACCTTTGATAAATCTGCCCCTTAATGACATGCTATAGGGATAACTCTGGATATGCCCTACTTGGGCAGTATCCAAGAAATTTAGTTGGTTAAATGTTGTTCTGAAAAGGGTCATGGTCACCAATATGTTGGACTTTGTGATTCTGCATGGATGTTTGGGGAATGCCATTTTGAATCTGGACATTGAGGGACACTATGACTCATGGGAATTGTAGTCCAGAAATGTAGTCCACAAACATGTTGTGTAGGAAGGCACAATAAGTTAAAGTAGCAGAGAAGATTCTGCAGTATTAGTTTGTATTTTCTCAATACATATTGACACTGGGTCCTGATGGTAAGACAGTACCATTTTCTGAAACAAACAGATGACTAGAATTTAGATATTATTTTTGACATGAAAACTGAGATGGTGATTCACATTGAGGTATTTAAAGGAAATATAAAAGAAAAAAAACAGTATATATCACTAATACAGGTACAGTATGGGATATTTTATCATCAAGCCTGTTATCCAGAAAACTCTGAGTTACGGGAAGGCCATCTCCCATAGATTTTTAATTTAAAACTTGTTTCCTTTATCTCTGTAATAATAAAACAGTACCCTATACTTGAGCCCAACTAAGATTACATTAATTAATAAATTGTAGGAAAAACAATTCTATTGGCGTTATTTAATGTTGAAATTATTTTTTAGCATATGCAGATACAGAAAGACCCCTTATGTGGAAAACCCCAGGACCCAAGCATTCTGGATACCAGGTCTCATACCTGAACTGCTATCAGTGTAGAGTGCTTTGGCCCTGCCTGTTTTGGCATTTTATGACAGCTCAAGTGCTTCATTACACCATCTATAGAATTCCACTCCCAAAAGACAGAATGTGAACTGACGTCAAACACTAAACTAGTAGGGACCATGGGGGAAAAATGACTGTACACTCTTTGAACCAGTCTGAACAGCCAAGGTTGCAAATCCCTGCTTAAAAGATGATGGCAGATTTCCAGTTTATCCGATTAGAAATGCAACAGGAAGCATTTACTTTATCTTTCTTTAAAACATGATTTATTTTTTATATAGGTATACTGGTAAGCCAATTAAATGAGTGGGCTTATTAGATGCTCAGGCACAGAGATCTGTTAGGCAGTGCAAATCTGTTGTAAGTCTTTTAAATGTACCTTTATAAAAACATGCAGTTCATACATAAAAAGGTATAGCTCAGCAATTAAGCCCCTGCACTTTGTCTCAGGTGGTCATAGTCCAATATAGGCTTGAGCAAGTCTCAAAGACAAGCATGTATGTCTACACATGTCTCCTTCTATATATTGTTCTATATGAGTCGTTCTATATAGTTTAAATAATACATCTCTATTACTCCTACCTGCCTTTGCATCCCTAAAAATCTGTCTAACCCTTTTTTTTTGTTGGGGTTCTTTGATCTTGCTGGCACAGATCAAAGAGACAGGGTTCCAAATACTGTAGCTATAGGTAAATGCACATGAAGCAGAAGTGTAACTGCAGGGAAATGTTTTTTTAAAGGATTGACTGCAGTAGTAAACATTTTATGAAGGTGTACAAGAACATGGTTATGCACTAGGCTGCTTCTGCTGCCTACCCCTTGTTCTATGCCTTAAAGGAGAACCAAAGCTTGACAAAAGATGTAGGTCAGAAATGTTGTACATTAGGTTTTGGGCTTCTGTACAAGCCCAAGGCAATCACAGCCTTTTAGCAGTAAAGATCCGTGTCCCCAAATATGCCCTAGTATCTCCCCATCTTCTTTTCTGCTGATTCACTGCACATGCTCTGTGCTGCTGTCACTTACTGAGCTTAGGGACCCACTCACAATATACAGTACGCTTAGAATATAAATGTCAAAATATAAGTCTGATTAGTAATAAATACAGATAATTACTACATGGCAGCTCAGAAACAAGAGCAACTAGCATCAGAATTTAATAATCAGCCTTGTAGCATCAGCTTATATTGCATAACAACCTCATTTTCTGCTTGATAATTTGTGACAACCCCTAAGCTCATTTTCTCAACAGCTGCTCAGAGTCCACTGAGCATGTGAGTGTCGCAGACACTTTCCAAGATGGTGACCCTTTGTGACAAGTCATGTATCATTGCTGCTACTGAGAAGCTAAAACTTTAGGCTGGTGCAATAAGTTAATTATATAAAATATGGCATTTTTAGCCATATTCATTTTTAGGGTTTAGTTCTCCTTTAAAGTCAATGAGTAACCTGCTATGTTTATATATGATGATCTCATTTGTACATTGCTGATTTCAAGCAAAGGAACATGGAAAAATACCTGTGGGTAAAACATTTATTATGACAATGGGATGGCAGCAGAATTGTGTAATGGTTCTTGTGAGATTCTAGAGAGCTTGGTTCAGTTTTATCGACTATTTTTCTTCTTTTCTCAGATTCCCTAAATCTGGGATGGTACCACTGGCTTTGAGAAAAGATAATATATTACAATATCCTTCCAAAAAGGGATTACGATCTCAGCCTAGAAATTTAGGTGATGAGATTAGCACTCAATAGTAAAAATCCAAGTCCCACTGCAACTTCAGTAACATTCAGTAAGAGAAACAATAGCCTGTCTAAAAGCAGTTCCATCAAGTGCTGGCTCTTTCTCAAAGTACAGGATCAGGCACAAATACCTGAGACAGCTACCTACACACTAATTTTACAACTAAAAATAAATACACTTTTTGGTTTAAGAATAAAATATTATATGGTAGATTAAATTATTTGCAGTGTAAACAGTGTAATTTAGAAATAAAAACGACACCATAATCATGACAGTATCCCTTAAAGAAAATTAGAGGATTTAGTTGAACCTGACATTCGGTATCATCTTAGATTATCCTTATTTCATGGCTCAATGTGCAATATACCACATTTACTTCTTAATTATTAGAAAAGAACAGCTTTTATATAATCTTATTGCCTAGGACTTACTTGGTATGCCAAATACACATTATGTTGATCATGTCTCCATCTTGTGGCCTACATTGGTATATTAGGAATGGAAGAACAAAGTCTGCGGTATAGCTGAACTATGTTAGCTGTATTTCAGAAAAATAAAAGAGTGGGATTTCAGTGGTAAAGTGATTCCATTAATTGGTTAAATTATGTATATAAAAATTAAAGACTTTTAGATTTTTTTTAGAAGTTGTAATATTTATCTCATTCTCAGACATAATTATAAGGATGTTGCCATTTTAGAAATGTACATTTTTGTGCATGTGTGTAAAATCTATTGATGCAACAAAATATTGAGGTCAGCGAGCAGAGGATAAGCGTGCATGCTTAGCCAAGTTTTTGTGACAGAGACAAAGGCAGACCAAATATTGTGGCCAAAAGCTAAAATACACAGAGGATTTTCAGACATCACTTTGCCCAAAAATTAAGGTTTTGTTTTTTTTCAAACAATCTTAACGGTTCCCAAGGAATGTAACGTTACTAAAGTTGGAGAAAGTAAGCATTTTGGAGGTTACTTTGTCCTTTAAGACCTCTAGGTGTGGATTGTACATAACCACTAGGGGTACAAAAGTATTCCATTGTATCTCTTTTTATTGTAAAAGTTCATCCTATGGATGATGGTTGTTCTTTTTATTTTTGTATCAATTATTGTGGGGTTGTATCTTTTCATGATGGTGAAATGTTTGTTTCATTCTGCATTCTCAGAACAGTTATTGCTATATCATATGTGCTTGGTATAAACTATGTGTTTGAGGTGGAAGCTTTATCTCATGTGGTAAGAAGGGAGTCATTTGGTTTTAAGTATAAAGAAAATTGACTTTGAGTTGTGAATACTTGTGTACAGTAACTTGAAACCACTCGAGATCCCTTTCACGGTAGAGTGGAATGTACAATATTGTCTTAGTAGAATTATAATAGAGCCTCCTCACCAAAAGTTCTGGTGTTTAGTATATCATCTTTGTAGTGGAGATATGTTGCATTTTACACTGCAGGATGAAATAGATTTGAGTTTTGTGGCATAAACCGTGTCCATTTCTGGCCCCATCTGTTGCAATAAATTTGATGTAAAGAGAAAGATAGTTAAAGGGGAACTTATCATGAATGGAAATCTGCTTAACTTGGCCCAGTACTGACCGGCAGTATGTGTTCTGAGCAGACCGGAGTGAGAGTGGTCCAATTATTCTTGACTGACATCTAAAGTTCCAATCCCACCTGCCCATCTTTGCTATTTGATGGAAAACCTGGAAAAGACTTTGAAGACAGTCTACAAAATCCAACTTAAAGAGATACTGTCATTTTTTCTCAAAATGAATCAGTTAATAGTGCTGCTCCAGCAGAATTCTGCACTGAAATCCATTTCTCAAAAGAGCCAACAGATTTTTTTATATTCAATTTTGAAATCTGACATGGGGCTAAACATTTTATCAATTTCCCAGCTGCCCCTGGTCATGTGAAAACCAATTGCAAATTGTCTCAGAATATCACATTCTACATCATATTAAAAGTTATCCCAAAGGTGAACAACCCCTTTAAAACCCCTTTAAAACGCAATAAACTTTATTTCTTGGATATTTATGAGCAGTAGCAATTGAGTTATTTGGCACAAAGGCTCAGCACTTTGAAACATATATGGCAGGTGCTGCTGGGAGTTGTAGTGAAACAATAACTTTATTTAGGGCATCCACTTGCACATTCCCATAAAACTATAATTTTGTTATTTGTTATTCTGTATAATTTATAAATAAATGTTTAAGTGATAATAACTTGAGTTACTGTTTGTGCAATAGCACATTGTAGTAACTTATTATATATATGCAAGCTAATCTATAACAGAATATACAGCTATTTGCTAAGAATACATACCCAAACTCGGAGGGGGGAGTGGGACAGAGTGTCATTCACTTTGCTTATGCAAGTCAGGATGTCTAGGAAGGAATATGTGTTTGTGCAAACTTGTTTTGCTGTATATTTTGTCAAGCACAGTTCAGCCACTACTCAGGTTTAATGGGCTGGGCACAAATCCCTGCTTGTAACAGAGTAAATGCTACACACGGATTAGCCTCAGCAGTAGTGACGTGCGGGCCAGCCCGATACCAGCGGGACCCACAGGTAGGGCTGGATGAGCGCTCCCCTCCCGCAACCTTACAAATGCCGGCTTCCGACTTCCGGGTTGAACCTTTATAGATGCGCGCCTGCAGGCCCCTCTTGTGACGTCATCGGCAGGGTGGTTCGGTGCAGGTCTATATAAGGAACCTGGAAGTCAGCCGCAGATGAAGGGGTGGGCCCGAGCCCAACCCGCACATCACTACTCAGCAGTCTAATCAACAAGCCTTAAAACTTGGTTAGTCAGTCTATGGGAGAGCTCTAACTGAGAGGTCTGTGAACCCAACATACAGAAGTTTATGTGCCTGCACACACACAGTTGTCTGTGCAGAAGTTTGTAATGTTGCTTGCCACTGTTATTCCCGCTGAAAGCTATTTTTTTGTTCTGATCTGTTTATGGAAGAAAACTGCCGCTGTTTTTCAACCTGTTGCTGCTGTCCTGACACTCCATGGGAGCTGCCATTCTACCTCAGAAATTTTGCTGCAGTGTGTTATTAATTTTGATATTCCTAGTTATGAGCAATGTTTATGAGATGTGTTACTGTTATGGAGCAAGTCTATTTACTGTTATATGTACAAGTGTACATGTTTACTGTTGGGGTGTGTGGCCTCATGGCATGCCACTGCAAAGCAGCTTTCACTCTGCTCTGCCACTCAAACCTTTCTCAGTCACTGACACCAGCCAGGGAGCCAGAGATTCTGGAAAGTGGGGGAATGGGAGGTTGCTTCAATAATTTGCCATAACTTTCTAATGTTGTAACAGTGCAAATTTTTTAAAAGTTGTCAAAATGTTTTTCAATATTGTAAAAAAAGAATCATGATAGTTCCCCTTTAAGGGTAAAGATGAACTTTATATTAATAAAATGATTGATGATCTTAGAAAGAACATAGCGAGAATCTAATTTCTAAGGATTCCAACTTAGCCTGATTTTACACACCCCAAGATTTACAAACAATAGTTTCTGGCGATAATTTTTCTGGCTGGGTGGAAACTACCTTAAAAACGAGTCCAACTATATTTATAATAAATGCAAAGTTTTACTAATTGAAGGAAACACCATTGCACCTTTTTTTTAATTCATTTTACCTTTTGAAGCAAGGACTACAAGCACCTTAGTAGAAATCTCTATAAAACTTTAGAACACACAAAAAATCTGTGCATAGACTTCTATGGTTCAAGACACACAAAGATTAGTGTTGTAATACTTTGGTGACTGCACAAAATATTAACAATATTGCACTAGGTTCTTTGTTATTTGTTTTTTTCCAATGCCTGTGGCGGTGATAATTGTATCTTGATTTGATGATCCAGTAGAGGAGCTGTTAAAAAAGATTGGCAAAATTCTGAGGGTTTACTTACTTTTCCTTTGACTCTTGCAAATTTTGTTTGTTTTTGCAATTTTAACTCTGTCATATATTTATAATAACACTGATCTTTTGAAGAAACTGGCTGACTAACAAACCATGGACGCAGAATTAGTAGTCATCAATATTACCCAAAGATGGCATCTCTGCATGTGGTCTACATCTAGAATCTAGAAACAAAATGGTTGCAGAGCCAAAAAAAGAATCTATATAATTCTTCATGTCCCATAATTATTTACTTTTTTAAAAATTAAATCGACTTTCAACAGATGAGGAAGGCAATTGTCATGGTTTTCTCAAATATGTGCAAATCTATTTATGGCATACTTACTGAATTGTCATTTACTTTTGATTTTACATGTCCACGTGAGAATACATATTTGATGTTAGCCAAAAGATGGTTTCACTATTCCCAGCCTGAATTTTTATTAACAGAAAATGTCTTGCACAATGAGCTTGCTCCTACTTGTATTTATGGAGGCTAGTGACGTGTTGAATATTTGTGAACAGTTGTGCCTCTTTTGATGCAAGAGGCATGAGGTGCACCAAACAAGAAAGTTCTGTATCTAACATTTGTGGTAAACACATGGCTCCCCTTGCATATTATGCCTATAGGCACTTAATTTTGGGCCAATTAAAATGCATGCAATTGAAGTGTATGTAAATGTTTCCAGTCCCAACTGATCCCCATGTGTGTCCAACTACTAATACGGTATCCAGAGTAAACTAGAGTATAAAATACAACAAAAGTTTTCACCAAATTCTAAATGGCAGGTGGTATTATAAAATAAACTGCTATAGAATGACTGCACTCTCTTAAAAGCATGATTGAATCATCAAAAACCTCTTAACCCTTTATCAAGGGTTGAATTCCGAAGTGAATAAAACTTCGAAATTCGACCATCGTATACTGTAGTCCGACATTCGAAGTCGAAGGATTTTTAAGATCGTTTGATGGTACTTTGAATCGTATGATTGTAGTTCGATCGTATGATTTAATCGTACGATTGTACTATTTTACAAAAATTCCTTCGACTTCTCAAAACTTTGCCAAATACTGGCTATAGCTTCTAGGAGGTCCCCATAGGCTAACATAGCAATTCGGCAGGTTTAAGGTGGCGAAGTGTCGAAGTTTCTTAAAGAGACAGTACTTTTCTGAAGTATTTTCAATTCGAATCTAAGTCGAATTTGGCCTATTCGATGGTCGAAGTACCCAAAAATTACTTTGAAATTCGAAGTTTTTCAAATTGAAAATTCACTTCGACACTTTGTAAATGGGAGCCTCAGAGTGATTGATGGTTATTGAAGATTTCCATGGTGCAGGACCACGCTCATCAGCATAGAAAACCCATATTAGCACATATGGCACACTCTGCCCGCTCTTACAACCTAGTAAAAGACAGAGCTCTGTACATTTACTGGCCGTTGTAACCTAGAATGTATGTGTGCCCTTGGTTTGTGTGTGAGCATAGTGTCATATTGCATCAGTTGGGGCGGCCCCTTAAATGACATAAAGCCTTATGAAAATGGAGCAGTATTTTACATATGGGCTTTTTATGCAATATATTTTTATACAGACCTGCAATCTTTTGTCCTAAATAGGCATGAGTGGGAGATATGTGTTTGTCTAGCCACGAGATATAACATGTCTGCAAATATCAAAGAGAGGATAGCGAATGCAATCCGATAAAAACAAAAGTTTGCATAGGAAAAACAAGTATGCCAATTAAAATTTTTTGAAATGCAAAACATAACTGATTATTTCAGGTAAAGTATATAATAATGGCAAAATAAAATCAAAAACAGCCCCCAAAAATAACACTTACAGCTTCGTTATCAGTATCAGTATCAGACTCCTGTGAATTTTCTTCCCAAATATATCCAATTCTTTCAACATCTTGGCAATGGGAACAGGACTCTTCCCCAATACCCTCACTCAATGACATACATATGCGTGCATTGCTGGCCTTGTTTTCTTTGGTGTCATCATTTTCTTCATTTGTTTCACAAGTAATATTTCCACATTTAAGAGTATTCTTTTCGCCTTTCTTTTGCCTGTGCAAAAACAAAATAACATATTTGTCTATTGTAAACAGCAATCACTGTCCAGAATCATATATATGTTTGCTTTTTAAAGTGGACCATGGTAAAGTGGAGAAAGCTCAACAGCTTATTAGGTAACATTACACATACATGAACTAATATGAGCACATAGATTTAAAATATGCTTAAAGGAAAAGTATACCCCCAAAATGAATACTTAAGCAAAAGATAGTTTATATCATATTAAGTGGCATATTAAAGAATCTTACCAAACTGGAATATATAATTAAGTAAATATTGCCCTTTTACATCTCTTGCCTTGAACCACCATTTCGTGATGGTCTGTGTGCTGCCTCAGACTGAGATCACCTGACCAGAAATACTACAACTCTAACAGGAAGAAGTGATGAAGCAAATGACACAACTCTGTCTGTGAATTGGCTCATGGAGCCATAGGCCATAATAAGTATAGTTTGTTTGGTTTGTTTGAGTGCACAGTGAATCGTACGATCCCAGGGGATGGGCCATTTTTTTTTAAATGGCAATTTTCTATTTATGATTACCCAATGACACATACTACTAGAAAAGTATATTATTATGAAAATGGTTTATTACATGAAGCAGGGTTTTACATATGAACTATGTTATGCAGTATCTTTTTACAGAGACCTACATTGTTTGGGGAGTATAGTTTTCCTTATTATTAATTATATTATAATATTATAATATTAATATTATATTATAATTATTACTGAGACAAAATGTATGAATCAGTACTCAAGATGTATTCATAGTTTAGATGTCACGTAACTGCACAAAAGGTATTAATACTTAATATGCCCATATTCATCTACATTTGTTGTTTTCATTATAGCATTTATTAATTCTGCACCTTTAAGTGCTACCAAGACAATTTTATTTGCTCAAATACCATCACATTGTATTTGCCAACAACAGTTGCAGCCTGTTAACCATAATCATATGTTACTCAAATACCATGACATTCACATTATTATCATTCCCATCATAACTTTCATCCTTCTTTATCTTGTCTATATTTTACGAGTTCTGTTTATTTCTTCTTTAATTAATTAAGCTTTTTCTGACTATAGTTGAAGGTCCATATGTATCAATCTCCCTGAGATGATGGGGCATATTTACTAAAGGGCAAAAGTTCAAATTCAAAGTATTTTTACGAAAAATCACTAATTCACTAAAAGGAGAGTACAAATCACCTTAGCATTTGTGAACAGGCTCTCTTGTAAACATTCACATCTTTTCATCAGGTGAAATGTATTCAACAATTAACCAAGAATACAAGAATGAATTTTCTTCAAGAAAAATGTTTCCAGGTTCAGACTGGCAAACTACCATAATGGAGCCACCAATTTTTCATCACACTATCTAGATCACCTCCTTCTTGATAATATTTCATGTCATTTTTTTAAAGGAATTGTTCAGTGTAAAGATAAAAACTTGGTAAATAGATAGGCTGTGCAAAATAAAAAATGTTTCTAATATAGTTACTTAGCCAAAAAATGTAATGTATAAAGGCTGGAGTGATTTGATGTATAACATTTCAGTCAGAACACTACTTCCTGCTTTTCAGCTCCCTTGGTTTACACTGACTGGTTACCCTGGTTACCAGGCAGTAACCAATCAGAGACTTGAGGGGGGGCCACATGGGTCATATCTGTTGCTTTTGAATCTGAGCTGAATGCTGAGGGTCAATTACAAACTCACTGAACAGAAATGTACCATGTGGCCTCCCTTCAAGTCGCTAGAGCTGAAAAGCAGGAATTTGGATTCTGGCTGTTTTATTAGACATCTGTTCACTCCAGCCTTTATATATTACATTTTTGGCTAACTAACTATATTAGAAACATTTTTATTTTGCACAGCCTATCTATTTACCCAGTTTTTATTTTCACACTGAACCATTCCTTTAAGGTGTAAATTTCACCAATACAATTGTATGGGAGAAATACACTGGGGAATTTTCACTTGGAATTTTTGGCAGGAGAAAATTCACCACTTTTCTCTCGCTACAATGTATTTACGATTCTTATTAAATATATTTTAACTTAACAAATAATGAAGTGAGATGAACTTTGGCAGTTAAAATTCTCTCTTTATTAAATATGCCCAAATGTGTTGGTTACACTCCTTCTTTTATTGCCTTACTCTTTTGATTTATAAAAAGCATAATATATTGTATTGTGTAGCTGTGCTAAAATTAGGTCTATCAATGATGAAGAACCAATTAATTAATTACAGTGTTGGGTCATTTATGTAAACAGTTAACTAGTAACAGGTAATGGTATTAATTAATTAGCATTTTGATTTTATGCCTTAAAGTCTGCTCTTCTCTATTATGCTCAGAATGATATATTGGGAAACATCAAATATGTCATGATTTCAGTAGCAGGCACTCCAGGACTGCTTTAAAGATTGTACTCTTTAGTGAGTAGGAGAGGTTTGCTGGAACTGGTCTTTACTGACACCCTTTGGGACCCTGGAACTTCTGCTGTGGACCGACAGAGAGAAGGTGAACATAGGGGAGTTTGATCCAAAGAAAAGTTCAGACACGGGTTAAAAAATATTGTAATCAAGGCAAGGCAGTGATTGTGAACAGTCAGGAAAAGAGTCAGGAAAACAGGTATTGGGCCAATAACTGGGGTTTAAAATAAGAACAAACATAGCCAGCTTGGCCAATGAAAGAGTGTCAGGGAACGCTTTATTTTAAAATTTCGACACCTAAGGTGACACACTATTGTCATGACGTAGCACCACATGTTTCAATTTATCAGGATGGACTATGCTGAGCATGCACACATTTAAAAGTGGCTTGGATATATGGTATAGATATTGGTTTAAATAGTTTATGTGAGTGTAGGGGGGGTTGGTGTGAGTGTGGGTTTGTATGGATGCTGGGTTCCATTTGGGGGGGTTCAACTTGATGGACTTTGGCCTTTTTTCAACCCAACTTAACTATGTAACTATGTAATAGCCCCAGGGACGGATGTGCTGACTGGTAGGAAGGCCTTTTGGTCTCCTAGGGTATTGAAAAAATAACTGTGCAGGATAATGCCTATTGGTCAGCATATTTAACAGATGACTGGAAAGTGCCCCAGTAGAATTCAAAATACAATTAAATTAATTTGACAAATACTTTAATAGGACTGGGTTATGGTTTCAGCCACAGTCAGGTTTGTGTAAACATATCTGTGCAGGTATATACTGTATGTATATGATGATACACTAATTTCCATTAAAAATATAAAGGAAATGCTCTGTCTGTGACTAAATCAAAAAGGCCTTTACTATTGTATGTTCTCTATCCCTCAGGAGTCTATTACAGCATTTGCCTTATCTGGAATTATATCACTCCATGCCTTCTGATACATTTATTATTATTTAGCTGCATTCTAGTTGATTTGCATCACATGTTTTATTTTAAACGTTATATTAGGTTTTTATGGCTACATTAGTTAATAGTAATGTTATATTATATAAGCAAGATGTTGCAAAAAACAAGTGTTCAGTGTGTGTATCTCTCACTAATAGCTGGGTATTCTCAGCCTAAATAAATATGCACTTTGAAACTGCTAAAAAAAAATTAGGAACTAATTTCTCCAGTCAGTCAAAGTAAACTTTATTGTCATCTGAGCAGTATACAAATACACAGTGAGACGTGACGACGTGGCTCCAGCTAGTACAGATATCAGAGTGTCTCTGAGGTAGCAAACGAGTTAATGCAACAAAATGCACCAAAAGATAGAATAATATGCTGTCTACTATAGACACTATGTTTAATGGTCTTAGTTATAACTATTTAATTGGGTTATAACCAAGCCTTTTCTATTGGTATTGGTATCAATGCCACTATAACTATTTGTACAAATTGAGAGCACCCATTGCAAACTGATTTCTGGAAATATGATTATTGAAATACCATATAGACTACTAGGGGCTCAGACCAAATGTTGCCCATTTTGATCTGATTATCTGTTTTGATGTGTGTAGGGTGAATACTTCATGGCAGTGGATGTGACTGAATTATTGTGCAAAAAACTGGATTAATAATTTAGTGGTGGCTGAGGCACCTGTGTCATTTTGGGGCTTATTTACTATTCATTCATTATATGAATGTTGAAAAAGGGTGTACATTGCGTCTTTAAGAACCCATAGACATTATACTCTACTTGCAATAGTGGTAACAGATCTTGAAATAAGCAAAAAACGTTCTCCGCAGTGCCTTTTTAGCTTGTCAGGAATGCATCAAATCCTCTTCTGGGTATACCTCTATCCCAACATCTATTAGTTAATTTACACGATCTGAAGTGACGTGAAGTGCTCTCCTCATTTGTAAATTGACTAGTGGTAACAGATCTATAGTGATAATGTTGTATGAGGCGTTTCCACTTCTGGTATATTTCAACCAGCAGAGACGCACCTAAAACTGCTACTCCCCGTATAGAATAATGGCATCTGCCTGTCACCTCTATCACTCAATGGGAATGTTTTGCTAGCACAAATGCAACAGCAGAGAAAATAATCCGATGTTAACCTTAAGAATCATAGGAACTGGCCCATTGGGGCATTTTAATTTATGCTACCTGTAGCAGCTTTTAAAAGAGACATATAGGATAAATGGAAAACCCTTCATTTTGCAGGCAATAATGTATATATATATGGTACCAATTTTGTTTTGGGCTAAAAATTTATATTATCTTTAAAAATAACCCCTTTATTAGAGCTCCGCAGATTCTTTCTAGTCCCTTTCCCAGTTTAAAATGAGGGGTGGGCGTGTTCTAACTGTCCCTGTCAGAAGCACAGTAGGAGGACAGACAATCACAGCCCTGCAGTCACACAAGCAAAGACAGGATTCAGTTCCCTATCAGGTCAGCCTAGCTGCTGATTGGTTCCTATCCTACAGTGCAGAGTGCCAATGGCTCCCCTGCACAGCCTGGGAAAGGAGGCAGCAGTAAATAGAACAGATGGGCTGGACTCAGGCCTGGACTGCCAATATGTGGGTTCTGGAAAGTGCCAGAGGAGCTGCTATAAGGTGTCAAAGAAAGTCACTATTTAGTGGGCTGGTGGGGCCGTTTGGGCCTCTGTGTGGGCTGATTGGGCCTCTGTGTACCTGAAATGCCAGGGCCTATTTTAATTCTCAGTCCGGACCTGGCTGGACTAGTAGAGTTTTAGCTGGCATTTTCAATAAAGTAACCAGAAACATAACTTTTCTTGTTTTTTTACATAAAATATCTCCTTTAAAACATGCTTTTCCCCAGAGAATTGCAGCCTAATTGATATCTAATATCACATGGTAGTGAATCAATGAAAAATGCAGTCCTCTTTTGGCCCCACCATGCAGCTTTGTAAAATTTGAGCATATGTTATGTTTTTACACAAATTCTACTTAAAAAAATTAATTTTGTTAACGCATTTTCGATATCGGTTATGAATAGCAATAGCCATTGTAAAGGTACAATAACATGTTCCAGGTATCAGTAGACAATGCTTCTCCTGTGGGAAACTTCTCTGTGAAATGAGTGCTATGTTAAACAGTCTTTTTCAGAACACGTATTATACATCAAGTACTGTTATGAGGCATTCGGTTATATTTATAAAATTAATTGGAGACACTATATAGGACGTGCTGACTATAAGAACTGGTGGACAGATATCCGACAAAAAGGCCAAGAAGAGTGAGCGACCGCAAAGTCAGCCTGCAGTACCACACGAGGTGGAGCGTCTAAACATGGACTGCAATTCCCGTAGTGCCTCAGTCTCGGCAGCTTCTGATGACTGAAGCGAAAGGAGGAGTAGCCGGAAGAGGCAGCTGCTGAATTTTTTCGCGGGATATTTACTGTTAGGTTAGAATCTAGTCTCTCTGTCCGTGTACGATTAATAAGTGTATGCAGACTTTAGAAAGCACTGTGTCACCATTTTGTCCGCTCATACTAGGATGGCTCAGTCTGCTGGGGTTCTTAGTACCTCACAAGTCGGCAGTTTCGATAACAAAGTGCAGTGCCCGGTATGCCGTCTAGAGATGGCAGCGGGGCAGATTAATTCCCATTTAGACTCATGCCTGCAGGAGAAGCCTGTTGGGGGTGTGCCTGGTAAGAAAAGACGCCTTAATCCGAATGAAAAAACAGGAGGGATAGAGGTGAATCATCCTGCTGTGAATCCCCTTGGGCCAGTGGGTTCCACGTTTCCTCTTTTTAACAAATCAAGAACTCCTAATGGGCCATCTGAATGTGCTTCTCCCAGTAGCAGGAAGCAGGGGGGAAGTGTGTTTTTTGCTGAGGCTCTTCATAGTCAAGGTGATGACAGCACCTGTCTTCCCCAACACAGCCTTAGTCCAGATGCCAAGAAACCCAATAATCTGTCTGAAAAACTGGATGGTAAACCTTTGGCAGATAAAATGAGACCAACTACCCTTAATAACTATATGGGTCAGAACAAAGTGTTAGGAGAAAACACCATGCTTAGGAATCTTCTTCAAGCAAATGACATTCCTTCCATTATACTCTGGGGACCTCCTGGCTGTGGCAAGGTGAGTTTGCTTTGCAGCGTAAATTCATTTGAAGACGGTAGTTCAAATTAGGGATCCACCAAATCCACTATTTTAGGATTCGGACAGGACAGGATAACCCAAAAAGGTGCTTAGGGAATACCAAGGTATTTATAAGATCAAATACAGTACAGCTGTATAGCAAAAACAAACAAACAGCCATTTCAATAGAGGTGTGTTCAGATACTGTAAAAAACCCAAGGTACAATATTGGATCTCTGCAGATGTAAAATAAATTAAAGAGAAATCTTTTTTTAACAGGACCAGGAATATATTAAAAAGATGGTACAAGAAGTAGTGATGCACCGAATCCACTATTTTGGATTCGGCCGAACCCACAAATCCTTCTCGAAAGATTTGGCTGAATACCAAATCCTAATTTCCATATGCAAATTAGGCGTGGGAATGGGAAAACATTTTTTACTTCCTTGTTTTGTGACAAAAAGTCATGCTACTTCTCTCCCTGCCCCTTATTTGCATATGCAAATTCGGATTTGGTTCGGCCAGGCAGAAGGATTCGACCGAATCCGGAACCGAATCCTGGATTCGGTGCACCCCTAATAAGAAGTGAGATGCTATACTCACTGCATGCAATACGTAATATAAATCATGCATATCTCATCATATCTAAGCAAGTAGCATGCTCTGTATTGTGGGCATGACAAATTTAAATTGGAGATCACTGAGAAATTGTATCTTGTCTGTCTTTTCATCCATCTATCAACATATCTAACCACTCTTCTATGATTGTGCATCTGTACCTCTTTTGTTGTGATAACAAATATTATTGTGAAGATACTTTATTTGTGCCCTTAAAGGAGTTGTTAAAGGGGGACTCTGGCTTCCAAACCAAAATTGTTAAAGAGGCCCACATAACACAGAAACCCCTAATATACCTATCACAGTTATCTGTTCAAAAAGTATGAATAAATGCAAATTTCTATGCTGAAATCCAGCTGTTTAGCAGTTATTCTCTTTCTGCATCATTTGAAATCCTGGCAGGGAAGGAGGGACTAAAACACTTATGTTACAAATTGTTACAACTTCGCCACAGCTTACAGACAGCATGCAGGAACTACATAACCCACAATGCATTGCACCTGGATGTTCTGTTCCTTATTAAAACACGTGTGCAGGGAATTGTGGGGTTTTTAGGATGCAGGTTGAGGACAGCTGGTTGCTGTAATGTAAGTAACAGTAGTTTGTCAGCTCAGCAAAGTAGTCAGAAAGCTCAGCAGGAGAGCAGGGGGCTAGGCTTAGGGCAAGGCCAGACGTGGCGTTTTTGCTGCATTTTTACTTTGCGTTTTTAAAACAAAAAAAACAGCCAGGCGTAAATACGCTACTGAAAACACATGCGACCGTGAACATGCGTTTTTCAGCATGTAGGATTCTTTTCCCAACATGCACTTCTCATTGTTCTCATTGAATTTGGACGACGTATTTAAAATACGCTGCGTATTTACATAAAGTGTGATTTCAAACGTGCAGGTCCAGGTCTGCTGACAGCCCAAAGTTACAGGAGTTCCTTATGAAGTTTTGTCTACATAAAGGCATCTTGTACATCACAGGCTATCAAGATTTTTTCCCACACACCAAACATATATATATATATATATATATATATATATATATATATATATATATATATATATATATATATATATATTTTATATATATATATATTTTTTCTTTTGATGTTTAAAAAAGTTGTCTAGTGTTCTGTTTCTGAAATAAATTAGCAATATGTGTGAGCTGGTAAGAATGTAATGTATTGATAGTTATTACATAGCAAAGATTATTTATTATTAGCACCCTCTCTCTGAAATGCAGCCACCTTTAGCTGTTCCTCTAGAACCAGCAATCCTTTCATGCCTGTGGTCTATAGAAACTTTTTTTTGGGGGGGGGGGGAATTGAGAAGCGAGATGCAGATATGTAGCTCATAGGAGGAGAACCTAGAATTATGACAGGTGTTTACTTGCTTTCTGAGGACAGGGAGAAGATCAAATGAGACTAACGTGCAGTCCCAGATGGTATCATTAGTGCATTTGTGTGTATTCAGAATCAATGCACTGAGTGTAATTTCATCCTGCAAGAAAATACCAACAGTGTTTTGACACCCGTCATTTGCAGTGACTTGCAGCAGTGAGAGATGAAAGCAATTTAGTGGTGTTAACGATTACTTCTTGTGACCTTTGCTTTTAGTTTTTAAGACACGTTTCCTAATCGCTTGCAAGTAAATCAAGCAAACCTGGAATAGAATAAAAGTGTCTACATATAGGTGTATAAAGACCAAAGGTTTCGTTTGTAGCAGAGGTTGTCATTATATTGGTACAGGACCTCATTTCTAGTCTATTGGTCAAATTCTGTGTCTTCAGCTCCTGTACTCAAAATGACCAACTCCTGTAATAGGCAGTTTCCAGGCTCAGATCTGTAGAGTCAAATACCAGAGGGGCTGCTGTAAGACGCCATAGACATGCACTATTTAGTGGGCTTGTGGGGGGCTGCCGGGCTTCTGCATATGTGAAATGCCAGGGCCAATTCTGAATCCCAGTCTGGGTCTGCTGACAACCCAAAGTTACAGGAGTTCCTTATGAAGTTTTGTCTACATAAAGGCATCTTATACATTATAGGCTATCAAGATTTGTTTATGTACTTCCCATGTGGATATTAGAAAAAATGTATTGCACCAGTGTCACTAATGTTTACTTGAGCTAGGTAGGAGATGTGAAAACCATCCCATCCTGGATTGATTAAGAAATTATAAGACATTGCAAATGATAGCTATTACTTTTTCTTTGCTTTTTTTTTTTTTAAATAAACTTTTGGAAAATCATTATCATTTACCCTGCTAGTAATTATAATCAGGGTTTATGACCACTAATAGGTTCAAAAAGTGGTTGCTGCTTCTACATATACTCCCTGATCTAAAAGAATTTGCTGCTTGCGCTGCAACAACACCACAGAAAATTCCTCCTACTCTATCACTTGGCATGTTGTAGATCTTCAGGCCTGATGATCATTCTCATAGCGGTTGACATATTCTAAAAAATGGATAGTAAAAATGCTCACTTCTGCTCCTCGGTTGGCTTAAGTATTTGTTAAGGAGACTTTCAGTTTGCATTGAATTCCTACTACAAGTATGGGATTAGTTGTCCAAAATGCTCGGGACCTGGGGTTTTCCAGATAACTGTTCTTTTCATAATTTTTCATAATTTTCAACTAGAAAATCATATAAACATTAAATAAGGCACAAGGGACCAGCTTTTAGCCCCTAGCTTCAAATGGATAATGCTAAACAAAGTGGATAAAGAATAAACATAAAGCTGACTATGAGCATTAATGGTCAGTCAAAAACAAATTACCGTATATACCCGTGTATAAGCCGAGTTTTTCAGCATCCAAAATGTGCTGAAAAAGTCTACCTCGGCTTATACTCGGGTCAGCGGTACCCGACCCGAGTAGCTGAGATTGCA
Organism: Xenopus laevis; assembly: GCF_017654675.1. Classification (NCBI taxonomy): domain Eukaryota; kingdom Metazoa; phylum Chordata; class Amphibia; order Anura; family Pipidae; genus Xenopus; species Xenopus laevis. The sequence continues at coordinate 90,680,640 of NC_054381.1, read as the reverse complement.
GTCACTTTTAATCATTCCTATACCAACAGTACACTTGGGGAGAGACTGCAATATCCCACAATGCCCTCTGTTGGTTGTATGAAAGAATAACAGTGACTGCAATATCACACAGCGCCATCTGTTGGTTGTATGAAAGAATAACAGTGACTGCAATATCACACAGTGCCATCTGTTGGTTGTATGAAAGAATGAAGGAAGATTTCACTGGCACACAAAGGTTCTTTCAAGCAGGTACAAGCCCTTGCTAAGTTTATTTTGCAGAGGTGCAACGTTTCGGGGTGAACCCCTTTATCAAGCATGCTTGATACTTGATAAAGGGGTTCACCCCGAAACGTTGCACCTCTGCAAAATAAACTTAGCAAGGGCTTGTACCTGCTTGAAAGAACCTTTGTGTGCCAGTGAAATCTTCTTTCGTTCGTACTATTGAGGTTGCCAAAGCCTCCTTCACAGTGCACCGGGTCATCTTATCGTGGAGAGCCAGGGTGTGCAAGCGTGGTAATCCTGTATTGTATGAAAGAATAACAGTGACTGCAATATCACACAGCGCCCTCTGTTGGTTATATGAAAGAATAACAGTGACTGCAATATCACACAGCGCCCTCTGTTGGTTATACGAAAGATTAACTGATGGCAATATCAAACAGCACCCTCTGCACATGGTAGTGGGACAGTGGGACAATGCACACAGTAATCCGTTTGGCAATTCTCTGTCACCATCAACTTTGCAAAGAAGTCCGGTTGATCGCTGGGGGGGTCGCTTTGGCAGAATGTGCGCTGCTGGGAGACAGGGCTGTAGTTGTGTCTAGGCTTATACTAGAGTCAATAAGTTCTCCCAGTTTTCGTAGGTAAAATTCGGTACCTCGGCTTATACTCGGGTCAGCTTATACTCGAGTATATACGGTATTTAAGTGTGACGTAGAGAGAGATATTCTGAGCCGATTTGCATTTGGTTTTCATTTTTTTTATTAGTGGTTTTTGAGTTATTTAGCATTTTATTCATCAGCTCTCCAGTTTGCAGTTTCAGCTAACTGGTTGCTAGGGTCCAAATTACCCTAGCAACCTTGCATTGATTTAAATAAGAGACTGGAATAAGAATAGATGAGGGCCTGAATAGAATGATGAGTAATACAACATAGCAATAACAATAAATGTGTAGCATTACAGAGCATTTGTTTGAAAACTAGAAAGAGTCAGAAGAAGGAAAATCATTTAAAAATTATAAAAATGAAATAATGAAGACCATTGAAAAGTTTCTTAGAAGTGACCATTCTATAACATACTAGCTAACTTACGTAAAGTTTGAATGCAATAATGAGATATTTAAAATTAATAATTAAGAAGAATTGACCTTATTTTTCAGACCACATTGGCCCATATAATTGCCAAGAATGCCCAGAAGAGCAGCTCTAGGTTTGTGACCCTTTCAGCCACAAGTGCTTCTACCAGTGATGTGCGAGAGTTTATCAAGCAAGCCCAAAATGAACAGCGGCTTTTTAAGAGGAAAACTATTCTTTTTGTGGATGAAATTCATCGTTTCAACAAGATGCAACAGGTACAATATACTTCTCTGAGGATATTTGTTACTGTATTGGCAACATTTTTACATATATCTTAGTGTCTTAGTGCTTGGGGTAAGCTAACAATGTGTTAAATGCACATATACTATGGGGCAGATTTATCAAGGGTCGAAGTGAATTCGAGGGAATTTTCGAAGTAAAAAAATTATTAATCGAATAGGATACTACGACTTCGAATTTACTTCAAATTCGATTCAAAGTAAAATCGTTTGCATATTCCACCATTCGATAATCGAAGTACTGTCTCTTTAAAAAAACTTCGACTTCAATACTTTGCCAAATTAAATCTGCCGAAGTGCTATGTTAGCCTTTGGGGACCTTCTAGACCATTTTCCTAAGTCTTCACACATCAAAGTAAAATCGGTCGATCGTATGCTAAAATCGTTTAAATTCAAAGTATTTCAATTCGATGGTCGGATTTCGAAGTATTTTTTACTTCGAAATTCGACCCTTGATAAATCTGCCCCTATATGTAATAAAAGAAAACCACTTTTGCCCAGGTACAGTAATATGGCAGTGAATAAGATGAACACGTGTCCAGGTATTACTACCTGGTGACTGGTTTCTATAAGCAATTATTACTGCAGAACATTTTATTACATAATCCACAATGAGGAATTAAAGAACTTTGATTACATGATGATACATGCAAGTGTTTTGCAGGTTTAATAACCTATAGCAGTGGTCCCCAATCAGTGACTTGTTCAGAAACATTTTGCTCACCCCCCTTGGATCTTGCTCACTGTAGCCTCAAAACAGTAGCTTATTTTTAAATTCTTGGCTTGGGGCAAGTTTTGGCTGCATATACAATTGGTGTACTGCCAAACAGAGCCTCCTGTGGGCTGCCAGTAAACATAGGAGCTACCAATAGTAAACCACAGCATAATTGGCACTCCGGAAACTATTTGTAAACTTGTGGTGTTGTTGTCCAACTTTTTTTTAACATTTGAATGTGGCTCACTGGTAAAAAAAAATGTTTGGGAAACCCCAGACCTATAGCAACCAGCATGTAGCATTGCTAGTTACCTTTTTAAACATAATCATATATTATTGGTTTTGGTTTAGTTTAAATCAAAGTAAAAAGCTGTTGCTGGCATCTTCTTGTGTGTTTGCCAAGTAAAGGCTTGCAGTTAATTTAGTTGTTGCTTGGAACACCTCACATTATTTCTTGCTTTCTGTGCATATAGAGCTCTCTTTTAGTAGCAAAATACAGTACTAATTGAGAAAGGACAAATAAGTATAGTTTTAAGCAGTGGTTCCTTAGTGAATATAACCGGTAGAGCTGTTAAAATCTGAACAAAGAACACATATGCATTAAGCACCTTTCTCTCTGTTTGTTTGCAATTTTATAGCTTGTATATCCCGGGGGGGGGGCAAATGTTAATAGCTTACTTGATACCCCAGACCGGTGCTCCTTTTAGCAAAAAACTGCACCAGCCTGGGGTACTTTTGTATGAGCACCATGGAGTGATCGTCTTCTTCCATTTCTTCATTCTAACATTTGGCACCTCCAGTGATTTTAACTGTCCTACTTTTAGAACAAGGGATGCTCAGAAAAGATGTGGGGCATTTGGAGTATTTAGTTTATTATCATTGAGCTGTTGTAACAACTGACATGTATTCAGCTCTTCACATTATTAGCTAAACACAGATAGGATTTTATTTTCATTTAATATATCTTCAAAGCCCAAACAAGGGTCCTTTAGAAATGTAATTACACATAGACAAAACTGAATGGACTAGGCATTTGTTCTCCCAAAGCTCCTGAACATTAGGTTTATGTGAAGCTAAGAGTACTTGAAAACATTATTTTCTGCCAATTTTGAATGTATTCATTCGTGTAAGGATCCATATTACTGTGGCTGAAAGATATTTCTCATCGTTTATGGTAAAAGTGCATATCTAGACGTCCTAAATAGACAGTGGCCTTTTAGTTATCAGTGGAAAGTGCTTCAGTATGCGAGCGGTATGCCAAGAAAATAAACAGAGATGGAATGTTCTGCATGCACATTTATCTTTGTCTTCACCCTTAATTATATCTCCAACATATTTGGAGATAAGTTTCCTTTTTCTTGCCAAAATTAAACATTTTTCACATCCATACAATCAATATCTCACAATCCTAAAATGAGGGAAGTCCGAAAAGCCTTATCATTAAATTAAATGTCTTCATTTTTAATTTAGGAAATTAAATAAAAAAGAACCATTTTCTTATCAGGGTTATGTGTATAACCTTTTATACCTAGCAGAGGATTTTTTTTTTTTTGTTTTTCAAATAAAAGAATTAAAAATCTTCAGACTAAAAAGTAGTTAATTTATCCAAAATGCTTGGGACCTAAGGGACCTTTCCATAATTTGGATCTTTATACTTCTAGAAGTAATTTAAACATTAAACCAAATAGAATTTTTTTGCTGACTGTATTGATTTAGCTTCTTATTTAGCATCAAGTGCAAAGGTACTGTTTTATTATTACAGAGAAAAAGGAAATTACAGTAGAACCCCCATTTTTCATTTTTCAGGGGAAAATGGTGTAAAATCCAGGAAAATGTGGGACCACAAAACAACAATTAAAAATAAGGGAAAACTTAAAATTAGGTTCTTATAGGGAGATGGGCATCTGCCAAACACCTGTGTATGTAAAATATTTGTGCTATAATACAACTGCATACTAGAGACCCATCTAGCTTATCTAAGATGGGCATTTAATTTCAAGTTCAGCACTTCATTCTCATTGTTTTTTTCTGAGTAGTTTTTTCTGAGTAAATTTTCAAATATTTTCTTTATACTTACTCTTGTTTAAGGTGCTTTTTCTGCTTTCCTCCCATTCCTAGGACACCTTCCTTCCTCACGTTGAGTGTGGAACAATTACACTTATTGGGGCCACCACAGAAAATCCTTCTTTCCAGGTGAATACTGCTCTGTTGAGTCGATGTCGTGTGATTGTCTTGGAGAAACTGTCTGTGGAAGCGATGGAGACTATACTGATGCGAGCAGTAGATTCATTGGGGTTAAAGGTCCTAAAAGACGGAGAGCAGCTTGTTGGAAGCAGCAGCGATGTTTCAGAGTAAGTAACAGCAACTGGCAAGCATTGATACAAAGAAAAAGAGGGGTCTGACCTGTCAAGTATCCAGAATAGGGGAGGGAGCAAAGGGAAGAAGGTGGAGCAGCCACCTGTGACAGTGAAACTGTGATTAATCTTAATGGACCTAAATAAGCATGCATTAATTGATTTAACCGAGAACATATTTGTGAAGTAAATGTTAATTAAGCAGATCTAATGCAGTCTGCTTCACAAAAATAAATATTATTTTGTATACAATATATTGAGTGAAATGTAATTTGAATGCTAACTGGAAATAAAAAAAAAATCTAATTTCAGACTGCTCACTATAGACCGTTAATTGGGGAAAAGATTTTGTTTTTAAGGTCTTTTTATCCTGGATTGAAACGTTGTCCTGTAACCAGACAGTAAGTAGAGTTGCCCCCCCCCCATACAGACTGAAATAAAACAGCTGGGGATGGCTGTACAAATGTGTTGTTTTGGAAACATTGAGGCACTAAATGTTACTGCATGCGAAGCATCAGATTACTGGGGGTTTTTCCTAGGAGGGATTTCCTCAGTTCTTTCAGTCTATTTTAATGCTAAACAAATATAATTTTTTTTTATGTAGGTAATATATTACTAGTTTTCTTTGTATATGTAATGCAGACAGGTTATGCATCAGGATAGTATTTTAAACTACATCCAGTTGCGTTTCATGGAGCAGTAACATCCGATTATTAAAGGAAGTTATTAAAAGAAGATGTCATTCTTGTGATTTCAGACTTAACAGGATATTTTTCCAGTGACAAGGGAAAGATAATTTCTTGCAGTTCAGGTTGTCTGAGGGAGGGTTTATGTTATGACCTATTGCGCCCATCCGAATAGCATATAAGGAGCCTGTGTCTATACTCTCCATCAGAAGAAATCTAAAATAAAAACTATGGAGCATTGGAACATTTTGGCTCATAAGCCACACAGTAAGGCCATGCAACCTGTTCTGGATATACTTTACTTTGTAGAATATCATTACTAATGTTTTATAGTATTGTTTGTCATAAAGTCTTTTCTGACTGTGCCATTTGGATGTTCCCTTTACACATCACCTATGGATTCCTAACTAGTGCTCCTAACTAGTGCTGTTAATATTACTAAACAAGTACTAAAGAACACTGAGTGGCAGAAGAATATTCCAATAACTCCCTCCGTCCCAATACAGAGATAATGGACTTTTTTTAAGAATCTCTTTTGCCAGAAATTTTAATAGAATTTAAACCCATTGATGTTGAAATGATGTAAGCATATTCTGTTGCTTCTTTACTTTATATTCAATTTCTCTTTATAGCAGTTTGCTATATTTGCATTTTAGATTGCTAATAGGATTTTGAGATTCAGCAGTCCAAGATTTAACTGCATACAGGAAGAGAGAAAGTGCATAGACAGGACATTCTGGTTCTTCAAAAAGAGCTGTGCCTGCTATAAGCTGTCTAAAAGTGTCTAAAACTGCTAATATCTCAGAAACCAATGAAAAAATAAATCGAATGTATTACAAAAGTGCTCAGAAGATCAATGAGCACTTTTTTATTGCAATTATTTTTGGGGGTGTTTAGATCCTTTTTAGAGAGATACTGCCATGGGAAAATATTTTTTTCTCCCAAAACACATAACCAGAAATCCTGAAGCAGAATACTACAGTGAAATCTAGTTTTCAAAAGAAAAAATATTTTTTTAAATTTCAAAATGTAACATAAGGCTAGTAATTTTCTTTGCCTTCAGCCATGTGAGCTGTGTTTTGGTAAGCTTCAGTCATTCTTTCCTGCTGCACTGCAAGTATGAGTGATGGGGGAAAAAAGGATCTTTATCATCATACAGGTATACTGTATTTCATTGCATGATACTGTTTTTGTATGTTTTTATTAGTTGTATTTATATGCACTTCTGTGAATGCATGAGGGAATTCTAAACAATAGATTATAACCATTTTGCAATGTGTTAATGAATATAATGTTGCAACATAAAGGGGCAGATCGAGTAGCTTAACTATACAATTATAATTAATTATCATAATTTATGTGCTAGTACTCTCTCAGTATAGCATTGGAATACTCAAGTCTGGGTTGAAAAAGACCATGCAGCTGCAGTGTTTTCACATAAAAAGTCAAATCTTAATTGGGCTGTTCAAAAGAAATAATATGCCATCAGTGAGTGGGATTAGTTTGATATTTTTCACACCCTGAGGTGCTTAATCATAGACCAGTATCATTCCCTACACTACAGTCTTGCAGGCTGGCTTTTTTCCAAATAAATACTTTTCCAAGGGAGAGAGATTTCCCAGGCAATATAAATTAGTAGGAATTACGATACCTACATTTTGGTACATTTTGCTGGTTTGTGGGTGCTACTGCCACATAGATTTTGTGATAGTAATATTGCTGAATTATTAGTACTGTAACATGAATCCTTGTTTGAATTTAGGTAACTACTCCCTGTCTTAAAGGGCACCAATCATAACTAAAAGCATTTACTAAGTAAATACACTATGTGAAAGTTCAAGAAATCCGATTTTTTAAACAGTTAAGAGTTGTTTGTATAAATTATCAGCTCACAATACCTTCTACAAGATCTCCCCTATCTCCACTGCAGTTCTACAGATGTTATATAATTATAATTTCCACTCTCCAATTTTAGTTGTTATCTTTATAATAGCACAGGTATGGGATCTGTTATTCAGAAACCCATTATCCAGAAAGCACTGAATTAATTAATTCTTATTGGAGGAAAAACAAACTTGTGCTTGTGCTTATTTAATGTTTAAATGACTTTTTAGCAGACTTAAGCTATGGAGATCCAAATTGCAGAAAGTCCCGAGCATCCTGGGTAACCAGTCAAATGATGAAAAGTTTAATAACCTAAGCAGTATTATGTTATAGATGTGTGGAAAATTTTAGACTGAAAAAGGAAAATTTGTTAATGTGAAGCAATTTTAATAACTTAATACAGAGGTAAATATTTCTCTAATTAGATTAAAATTCAGATTCTCCTTGTATGTGATGGTAAAATTGTAATTATATGCACAAACATTCTTTTCATGGTAATCCTAGTAAACTGCTTATAAAGGTATTATGAAGTGCAAAGTTCATCCACTGCTGTTCAACTTGATATATGTTGTTATTTTGGAAACTGCCAGACTGTTGCCAAGTCTGAAATGGACAGAGAACTTTGCAACTGTCTGCCAGTTTCCAAAACCATTTGTTGGCAAAATGAAAGTATCTGCACAGACACAAGTGTAAAGTTCTGAATTTTGTCATTAGTGTTGGCAAATGTATTAACGGTAAGGTATCAGAGGACTGTAGCTAATATGTAAGCCAAAATACAAAAATACATTTATCCGTTTAAGCTTATTTTACCTGACGAATTGAATAACTATTAAAGGACCATTAACATCAAAAATTTTTACAAAAAAATTAGTTCGAATAGAACGAAAAAAATCCACTAAGACAAATTAAAATTTAAAATAGCAAAGCCTTTATTAAGAAATAACTTACAGAAACTCCACTTCCGCTCCTCTTCAGAAAAGGCGTCAGGGCGACCATCCGTCCTGCGGCGCTCGATTTCTCCTCCCTGACTATTCACTGAGATCATGTCCTCTGCCCCGATCTCCTTCATCCTCCTCCCCGGAGCAGCAGTAGGAAGGCGATGTCAGCAGGCTCCCCATTGAAGTGAACCAGCTGGGCGATTGCGCTTGGGACTGAGCATGATTATACGGAGCTGGGCAGATACCAATGCTGGGGAGACCGTACAGACCGCTGGGGAGACCCAACCCAGCCTTCTCCTGCCTCATTCCCTGTCTCTCTCATTCCATTTACCGGCCGCTTCTCCCCCATTCACTGACTCTTTCCAGTCTGCGCAAACTTGCATCCAACCCTAAGCTCCCCATAGACGCGACGATTCTTCTTGCCGAACGACCGATTTTAGGGAAGCCCTACCAATCCTTCGAAATTATAGTGCGGTTAGTGGGATTCGAACGATCGTACATCTTACGATTTTTCGGCCGACATCTGTCAGGAAATTGATCGGTCGGTCCCAGTGCAATCTATCTATGTTTGCAGGGCCAAGCAGGCAGCTCCCGTTTGTTTTCCTGGCAAATTGGTCTTTTTAGTTGATGGTCAATTCGTACGATTGTTCTGAGAAGATCGTGGTCTCACGATCAGGATCTGATCTTTTAAAAATCTCAACATCTATGGCCAGCTAGCCGGCAACCCCAGGAGGAAGGGCTTCTCTTGGTGAGCCGTGCTGCTCACCCCCCCCCCCCCGCATGCAGCTGCTGCTCCCTCTGTGAAACCGTGTCCGCCAAATAAAAGGTCCCGTGGGCTGTTGAAGGCAGCTCCGGTGTAGGCTGCATGTGGTGCCAGGGCGGAGGTGGGGTACCCAGCTTGGGAGGTGAAAGCCGAGGTCTGCCCTGGGGGGACAAATCGTGGGGTCCACTGGCCCCGGCTCCCCCATTTGGACCGGCTCCACCGCTGCCCCCGGGGGAGGGAGCAGCCGGTCCAAACAGTATGCCCGTTATGTCCGTTGTTTAGGTTATGTCCGTGATACCCGTTATTTAGGTTATGTCCGTTATGTCTCTTATTTAGGCTATGGTACATTACAGCAGGGTGGTCCCAATTTGTCGCATCTCACAAAATCAAATGCTCTTGCATGACAAGAATTTGTGTGTCAGATAAAGTCTGACCCACAAAGTCTGATCAAAATCTCCTATGTATTGTAGCCGTAATGCCAGGGGCACACAGAGTGGATCTGCTGTTGCACAGTCTTCCCTGTAGCTCCACTGACACGGCGTCTTCCTGTGTGGAGCTGCACAGAGTGGATTTTTAGAGACAAATTAAAGCATAATAGTGAGATTTCACCCTTTAATAAAATATAAGTAAACTGTAATCAAAATTCTCTGTAGTGTATAACCAGTATTTATGTTGTTTTTGTCCAGAATATACCTAGTTACCTAGTTAATTGGGTTGGGAGAAAGACAAAGGTCCATCAAATTCATTTCTTGTCAATAAACCCAGTTATTAGCATCAGGAAAAAGAAAGATATCGGTTACAATGCCAATGTGGTTGGAGAAATACAAAGGTCCATCAAGTTCAACTCTTTCCAATGAACTCCGTCCTTATCATCAGTAAAAACAGCTGTTACAATGCCAATCCCATAGTGGTATGTAAGTAGATCACATCCAGTTCTACCCCATAGTGACTGGGCTACAATCAAACCTATGGTATTTTTATTCAGGTGCCATTTATTCTAGTGCTGTGTCACTAAAAAAGTTACATTTATAATACTGTAAGTTAAATGTATCAATATTTAAGATTATTAAAAACTCTCATGTGGTTTGTCCATTGTGCTAGTTACATTGCAAAGAGCAAGGAGATGCCCTAAATTCATACCTTTCTGGGCTACCTGTAATTCACAGAACAGAACTGGGTGCCTGTTAACTGGTATTTTTGGAGCTTTCTATGGATTTTGATATCCTATATAAATTTCTATATGTTAATCACATTCTACTTCCTACTAGATCCTACAATTGCAAGGTAACGGAAATTTGACTCTCTACCAGTCGTTCCCTGCATCACACAAGGTTTTGCAGACAAAAAATACAGTATAGCTACTGAAGCCAAATGTTTTGCTGCCTATGATAGAGTGACTTGGGACATGTGAAAGCAACTGGTGTTAAAGAAATCTGGATAGTATATCCTTATTTAATAGATACAGTGTCCATAACACACAAATCAGTACTTGATATTTAGCTGTAATGTGACACTTTGAGGATTTGTGATAATTGGGAACAAGCAGTCTGCAATACAGTAATTTTGTTTACGATGAGTTTTTAGTTTCTCATATCTGAAGCTGGAATACATTTGGTCCTTTCCTTCCCCAAACTCTGCTCCAATCCTGTTTTTGTTGTACAACTCGTGACTTTGTATTTCAAAAAAATGTAATCTAAAACAAATAGAAGCCTTCAGTTAAATGACCTCATGAAATCGAGATGAGCCAACTGTGGTGTATATATATATATATATATATATATATATGTGTGTGTGTGTGTATTCTTTTTAAAATGTTTCTCTGTCATGACATAAAGACTTGCACAGACAAACAGTTTTATCTTATCTTAAGAGAGAAGAGAGAGAAATGTTAGCTATGCTGTTCCTAAAGTGCCAGAACAGGACTATTTTTATGATTCTATATGGAATCCACTTGAAAAGTTATGACTTTTCTATTTTGGCCTCAGCACAATCACATCGGTATTAAGAACATTGAATTATAGTATATTATCAAGGCAGGATAAAGCATGACACTATGCGTTCATGTACTGTTTATAATCAAAACCAATTACTGTTTAAATGTATAGTTAAGTGTAACATGGAAGGCAATACAATTAAAAATAGAGAACAGATTAAACTTTATATTGCTTGTATTGGTAACAATGTTTATCTGTGCCATACATTATCCATTATGCTTGAGTACTTGGTTATATGCAATAACATTTGTAGTACTGCTTAAAGGAGAACTAAAGCTTAAGTAAAAAAGTAGGCTAGAAATGTACATTATGTTGTGAGCTTCTGTACCAGCCCAAGGCAACCACAACCCTTTAGCAGGGAAGATCTGTGTCTCCAGAGATGCCCCAGTAACTACCCCATCTTTTCTGCTGATTCACTGTACATGTGCTGTACTGATGTCACTTACTGAGCTCCGGGACCCCTCAAAATATACTATACATATAGAATATAAATGTCACAAGGCTGATTAGTAATTAAGAGATAATTACTACATGACAGCACAGAATCCAGTGCAGCTAGCTTAAGAATTTAATTATCAGCCTTGGAGCATCAGTTTATAATACAAACAAACATCATTTTCTGCTTGATAATTTGTAATGACCCCTAAGCTTAGCTTCTCAACAGCTGTTCAGATCCCACTGAGCATGTGGGTGTCACAGACACTTTCCAAGTTGGTAACCCCCTGTGACAAGTTTGAAGTCCTGGATCATTGCTGCTATATAGAAGCTGAAACTTTAGGCTGGTGCAATAAGTTCAGTATATAAAATGACATTTTTATCCATATTAATTTTTAGGGTTTAGTTGTCCTTTAAATTGCTAGCTTTAGACTACTGTTACCATTAGACTACTGTTACCAGTAAATGTTTCAGCCAAACGAAATGCAGATGCACACCTGTTCCCTCTTTTCACGGTGCATGGAACATAGGAGGACGGCACCTCCAAAAAATGGTAAATAAGTAGAATGAATCCAGCACACGAAATCTGCTCAAGGGTTATTACCCGTGTTTAATGCCAAGCCAAACAGGTTACAACGTTTCGGGGGCGTACCCCTTCGTCAGGTGATCTGTGCCTCCCACCTCCACCATTAAATAAGTAAAAAATCTTAAACACCACCCACATGGTAAGAAAATTTACATATCAATCAGGAACAATCAAAAGGATTCCTTGGATTATAATAAAAGTCCAGAGTCCATCCAATAATAAAGATATCCATTATTCAAGGTAAAGTCCAAACACCTGAAAAGTTTGAAAACATTTTGTTCACACAATATTTTGTTACAAGAAAATCTTTTCTCAAATTAAAAAACATACTCAAAAAAATTATTTTAAACAATATAGGAAAGAATTAATCATACCTTTCCTTTTCTAACGAAAAAATTATCAACTTAGGAGAATCTGTAGAAAGATGGAAACAAATTAGCAACATAATTTCAAACCGAATGGTACATTGTTACAAATAAGATCTCAGGCTAAACTCCTCATTTAACCCCCTCGGTGTTTGAGTTTGCAGCAGCCATATCCAGTAAGCCTCACGTTGTGCCAATCTTATCTTTAGATTTTGGTTCGATGTATGTATTTATTCTAGCACCTGCCATCTTAGTTGTGATGTCCTATGGCCTGCTTCAAAAAAATGTTGGTATAAAAAAGTTTCTTGCTTCTTCTTTTTATCACTAATTCCCTTAAAGACACTTTCCAAGTTGGTGACCCCCTGTGACAAGTTTGAAGTCCTGGATCATTGCTGCTATATAGAAGCTGAAACTTTAGGCTGGTGCAATAAGTTCAGTATATAAAATGACATTTTTATCCATATTAATTTTTAGGGTTTAGTTGTCCTTTAAATTGCTATCTTTAGACTACTGTTACCATTAACACATTAACACTTTTCTTGAGAGTCCAGTAAATGTTTACCACATTTGTTTATCAGTGCAGATACATGTGTTCTTTGAGCAGTTAATCGCCATTCTTTTCTTTGGAGTGTTCGAGTTCAGTAGAGGCACTGCCACCTCCAAATTTATAATCCCTGATTGCAAGTTGGGGATAAGCTTTCTGGCAGTTTTATTCCACTCTGAAATGATATTATGGAGTTGTGAAAATAAGATTTTTTTTAAGTAAAACCATGGTTTCCCCTGGTAAATACTCTGACAAGAAAAAATTATTTTTGGATCTGGCTTGAAATGTATAGTTTTCCATGTGCATTTTTTGTTCAATAGGTTTAATGTTTGTATATGTTACAAATAGTGATGGATGCTTGCAAGCCTGTCTGCCTGTAGGATGATATTGCCCCTTTTACATCTGCATGTTGTATCTCTAAAATAAGTATGTAGTGTAATAATATGTAAATAAATTTCTCCAAGACAGGTGCTTGTATAAAGCTCCAAATGGATTCACCACTGCCTGACCTGCTTTTGCTCTCTGTTCTTTTCATATAAATGAAGAGGAAAGAGTACTCTTCTGCTTAGTCCTACCTTTCCAGTGCATAAGTAGCAGGAATGGCTTATTTCAAATGAATATTACAAAAAATGAGAAATGATTATCAGACAGAACAGGATGCTCTTTGCCAATTAACAAATGACATCGGCCTGTAGCATGTAGTATTACGTACTTGGACTGGGAGCCACCTGTGAATGCAGGGTAGCACTGTCAGTGTTTGAACCATATGGTGATGTGGCTAACGATATAATTAAAGGTGTAGAGAGAGAAATTCTGAGACAATTTACAATTGGTCTTCATTTTTTATTATTTGTGTTTTTTTAGTTATTTCGCTTTTTATTCAGCAGCTCTCCAGTTTGCTATTTCAGCAATCTGGTTGCTAGGCTCCAAATTACCCTAGCAACCATGCATTGATTTAAGACTGGAATATGAATAGGAGAGGGCCTGAATAGAAAAATCGGTAATAAAGTAGCAATAAGAATAAATATGTAGCCTTACAGAGCATTTGTTTTTAGATTTGGTCAGTGACCCCCAATTGAAAGCTGGAAAGAGTCAAATAATTTAAAAAAGTATAAAAAAATAAATAATGGAAGCCAATTGAAAAGTTGCTTAGAATTGGCCATTCTATAATATACAAAAAGTTAACCTAAAGGTGAAAGTATGCCTTTTTAAACTTACTTACTTTAGAGCAGTGGGCGACGAGGAAATTTGTCGTCCATGACTGGGAGTGACAAATCTCCCGAAAATGTGTCTCCATTGGAAATAACAAATCGCCGGCAGTAAAACAAACATATTCTAAAGTTGCATGAAGTTGCCTTTGGAGGAAACTTCAGGCAACTTCGTAATATGTTGGTTTTACCACCAGAGATTTCAGTTATTTCCAATTGCGATATGTTGCTCTCAGGCGACAAATCACCTAGTCGGCCGATGCCCTTAGGTGTGGCTCAGATCTATGTGAAATTTTGATTTAGTATATATATATATATATATATATATATATATATCTATATCTATATCTATATATATCTCTGTATGCTTTTAAATATATTTAATTCTAAAACTCTCATACAGATGACAAAACAATTCCTGCTGCTGTTTTCATTTTAATCTGGAAAAGGAAGTGATTTCTTTAATGGGTATGTGAGGGTATATAATTCTGACAATTGAACACTCTAGCACTAACTCAGAATGGAAAGCATAACATAAACTGTATATAAAAAAATAACATGCCCTGATTTAATTTCTTCTCTATATTTTGAGTTTATAGCAGTTTAGTAGTTTGTTCACAAAGACGTTTACCCCCCCCCCCTTCTCTGATCTTGAACCTGCCAGCTATAAAGTCTTTTGTGGATGTAATAGTTTAGGGTTTAATTACTGTTAATGCGTATTACTATTAATGCTTATTTAGGGAAGACCCCGGGATTGTGTTAATCCTTTCCCCCCACCCGCAGGAGTCTGAAGTTGACAGCATGTCATTTTTTATGGCATCAAGTTGACTTTTGGCATCAAGTAGAATGTTGCAGCGTTGTTACAAGTTAAATGGGGCGTTTCAGTAGATTCCATTACAATATGAGCAATAAACATGGGCCTTTTATTGAGCAGCTGCCAGAACTGTGTCCCTAGACAGAACATGGTTATATTTGTCCCTACACTGACGCATGTTGGAGACTTTCCATCTGCTCCATTTTCTCTGTGTTGTGGTTAAGGGAGAGCATTGCTGTGGTACCTTGTTTTTTTAACATGCTGTTGTTACCCAATAATGGGGTAGGATGCACAGGAAACAGACCACCTGGCACTAGCAATCGCTCTAAGCGCTGCTGTGCCATCTGTATTCATGTGCCAGATATTGCTTTTATAATTATTTACATATTATTTACATATTTCCCACCATTAAAAATTAGTGTAATTTACTTTCACTATATAAATAAAAGATGATACAAGCTGTTGCTCTGCATTTTTCAGCTGCGACATTAAGGGGGTTATTTATCAAAGGTCGAGCTTGTTAAGTTTGTGAGGTGTTTTATACCTCGAATAAACTCACAACTGGAATGTTTACTTAATTATGAAAAAACTTGAATTAAAAAAAAACTCGAATCCGTGCATTCGGAGGAAACCCCAAATACTATAATTTATTGAGTATTCGGTGAAAAAAAACCCTCAAAGTGCACCCCCCACGAAAAAACCCAAACATCACGAAGGCTACAAACGGCTTCAAATGGCTTTAGATGGTATATTTTTGGATTAAAGATATTTCCGGCTTCAGGACATAAATCCCGAAAATCCCTCTAAAACTCAAACCTTTTGGGTGAAAAAACAACTTAACCTTTGATAAACAACCCCCCTAAATATGTTTTTCCCCCTCATTGGCTAGAAGAAGCATCCTTTTTTGCCAAAACAATGAATACATGTTAACAGGTGCAGATGGCAATTGGTGATGTACTTGTAACTTTTTGTGGGGTTTTTTTTTACCACTTATATGCTAGTTTATTTAAGACTAAGTCAAACTTAATAGTTGAGTTTGATATTTTTCCTGGGAAAAAGTGGCAAGTTGGCAAGAATCCATTGTTTCATTGATTTTCAATGAGGCTGAAAAACTTGAATGTTTAATGAACTGGGAAAATGAATACATTGCTTCAGACAATTCCCATTGACTTCTAGAAAAGCTCGCCAGCTCTTACTTTTTTCTAGCAACTTTTCACTTTTTTTCTGTAATAAAGCCTGACTATTTGAAGTTTTGGAAAATACTTGTACAAGTATCCATGTTCACTTTTTTTAATGAGAACCTTCAACATATGGCATTCAGACCTCTTTTTAATTGATTAAGGGATGAGTGGT